>NW_028261386.1:19603708-19969958 GCF_051295495.1 Thamnophis sirtalis | reverse complement strand
CATCAAGCATGCTCGACCAGTGCGGCCTTGAGCGAACCAGCAGTAGCAACTGAGAAAAATATTTCTGAGTATTTTACATGGGAGGGGCCAGATAGGCATAGCTGCTGGGGATTTCTCCCGAAGAGAAGCGAAATGACACAGGAGATTCACTTCCTATTTAGATCTGGCCTGTTGCAAAATCTCTGTTTTTCTTCTCATACCACATGATGCACTGTAAAGATATTGTCTGGAAATGTTATTTGCTGGGCAAAGTCTGTTGTTTGGACACAACCATTTTGTTCCAAAATGGATTTTGTTTATTACCATGATTTATAATTAACTGCAAGCACAGCATCTGGCCATTTCTTGGAAAATGAAGTCCACAAATGAAAAATGGCACCAAGCTAAACACTCTCAGTGAACTGACAGATGTTGTAGCTGACGAATCAGCTGCCTTTTAGAATCTGCAGCTAATCAATTACATTCAAATTGATCTTGCCAAACTGCAAGATATGGCAAGTATCCTTCTAGCAATGCCAATAGTGTCAGATAATATGAAATGTATGAAATGATTGACCAGATGCAAAGTGGCTTCTGAAAATATGCAAGAACTTAGTTCTCTTCCCACACTTTTTGGAAATCCCATTAGTTTCCTTGTTCTGCTAAACCAGGGCACCAATTAAAGAATATAATAGAATAATACGTTATTGTCACTTTAAATCAGGGGTGGGTTCCTGCCAGTTCTAACCTCTTTTATAGAAGAGGTTCCACAAATCTACAGTGCCATTTAGAACCGGTTCCAGCTCCCTCACCCTGCCCGTCCGCACATCATCAAGATGAAGAGCGAGAGGAGGAATTCTGGGAGTTGAAGTCCACAAGTCTTAAAGCTGTCAAGTTTGAACGCCCCTGGGGTTTTTTTCCTAAAGGGTTAGGGGTGCAAGGGTCTTGTAACTTGACAGCTTTAAGACTTGCACACTTCAATGCCAGAGTTCTTGAGCCAACATGACTGGAGGAGGAATTCTGGGAGTTGAAGTCCACAAGTCTTAAAGCTGTCAAGTTTGAACGCCCCTGTTTTTTTTTTCTAAAGGGTTACGGGTGCAAGGGTCTTGTAATTTGACAGCTTTAAGACTTGCACACTTCAATGCCAGAGTTCTTGAGCCAACATGACTGGAGGAGGAATTCTGGGAGTTGAAGTCCACAAGTCTTGAAGCTGTCAAGTTTGAACACCTTGTGGTTTTTTTTTCTAAAGGATTAGGAGTGCAAGGGTCTTGTAACTTGACAGCTTTAAGACTTGCGTGCTTCAAATGCCAGAGTTCCTGAGCCAAATTTTGGTTGCTAAGCAAGAGCGTTGTTAAGTGAGTTTCACCACATTTTACAAGTTGGCCACGCCCACCAATCACATGGCTGCCAAGCCATTCCCACTCAGTCACATGGCCAGCAAGCCACTCCCACAAAGCAGGCCACACCTACAGAAGATGTTCTAAAAATGTTGAAACCTACCACTGCTTTAAATGTACACTAATCAGCATACATTAAAATGAAACTTCACTGCATTCAGCGTTTAAAAGATAACCATTATGCATATACCCAGATACACACACATACATATATGACATAGAGAAACAGCACAGTCTAAAAGCTGTAGCAATTTAGCCACAAAACCCAACCAATTATTACTTGTCCTTTGGCACACTGATAGGGAGGAAAAGTATGCAATGGTACCTTGGTACTCAACTGCTTTGAGACTCATCAAATTTGGTACTCAATGCATTTTGCTGAGAAAATTTTGCCCCGGTACTCATCATTTGTTTGGTACGCAAAGAGCAAACTAGAACTTGCCGGTTTTGGTTTGCCTCGTGACTCGCTACTTTTTCCACCGAAACAAATTAGTCATGTGGGAGGTTTTGCCATGTGCACATCCCCTTGCAGGCTTGCAGGCTTCTGTGGCCATTTTGTGCATTCCCCCCCCCCCCTCATCAGTACAGTAAAGTGAAGCTTTTTTAAAATTTTATTTAACCTAAGTATTTATTAATTCTTAGGTTTATTTCTCATGTAAAGTAATGATATACAACCCCATCTTTCTACATATTGCCTTAAAATGTGCGTTGTCTTTGTTTGGGAATGCATCACATTTATTCACATTATTCCTTATGGGTAAAATTTGTTTGGTACTCATTGTTCTTGGTACTCATTGTGCCTCCTGGAACCAATTAAGGATGCACCACTGTACTTGCTTCTGAATTTCCAGATGAAAAATTCCTCTGCTTTTAGGCCATTTGAAGGCATCATCTCCTTGACTGTATTTTCCCCAGCCCTTAACTTTAGGCTTAATTTAGAAATGGAGCTGGAAATAAGAGGAAAGGTCTCAAATATCTTTTGTGCTGCTGCTCTCAGCTCCGTCTCCTTTGTCCTTGAATTCTCTGTTTAAGCTCGGGAATCAAATGACAGACTCGAACCTCTCTCTTCCCTCCCTGGGCCCCCAATATTCCCTGCTTCCATCAGCAGTTCCCAAAGAGCCAAGAGGGTAGATCTGGGGCCTCATCAGTCAGTCCCCTTAATGTGGTTTGCTTCATTTTGGCTCAGCATAATGTAGGAAACCAGTGACTGTGGCTTGCAGAGGCACACATTATTTTTATCTTCAAAAGCCAGTGTCCTTTATTAAAAAAATAGTTTTAAACATTAACAGAAGTCACAGTAATAACCAATGGTGTCATTGCTGGAAGGGTTAAGCAATGGTATTTCCTTCTGCCGCCCTCCCCCACCCCAAGTTTGAGAGGTGAATAAAATAGGTACGTTGTGCCTTCCATTTGATTTAGCTTCCCCTGAAAAGTAGGCTGTTTCATTACGATTTACTCACTGAATTTTGATGATAGTGTCCAGGAGTCTCTATGGGTGGATTCACACAACTTATTTATTGACTCATTTAGAGTAAACTGAACCCTTAAACCAGTGGTTCCCAAACTTGGCAACTTTAAGGCTTGTGGACTTCAACTCTCAGAATTCTCCAGCCAGCAGAGCGAGAATTCTGGAGAATTCTGGGAGTTGAAGTCCACAAGTCTTAAAGTTGCCAAGTTTGGGAACCACTGCCTTAAACGAACCAAATGGCTGGATTTGCCCAACACATTAAGTCACAAAAAGAATAACCAAGGTTGACCTTAATCAAACCATCTTGTATGAATGCATCTCCTGGGATTACATTTGAACTGGTTAAGGGTATTATATGGATGTTGCCAGTTGGGGGGTTGGTGGTGAAGTGCTCCATTACTGGAGGTTTTTAAGGAGATTGGATAACCGCTTGTCTGAACTGGTACGGGGTCTCCTGCTTGAGTTGGGGGTTGGACTCAGGGGTGAGTTGCTGCCAGCATTATTGATGGTTTGGCACACAAAATGCTTTGCCCTGAACTGCTCACTCCTTTTAAAAATAATCCTATCATGGATCAGAATCAAATCTGGAGAAGAGATGAGAGAAATTTGCAGCATCCAACTTTTATAGTCTTGCCCTTATTTTCTTTAGATGACTAAGCTACCAGAGCAAAAAAAAACAAAACCTTACATTCAAATATCTGATGGAAATATATAAAGCTCCTTTCTCTTTGCTTCGATTTTTAATTCTTCTACGGTCCGTTCACCTGGCCTTCTGTTTTCTAACAACTAGTCTTATCTCATTCTGGAATGCAAATTCCACAGCATTAAACCAGAAATTCAGTAGGCTTCCAAGGGCTTTTGGAGGCTTGACCTCACTGACTCTTTCTAACCTGTCTGTCATGAGAAAAAGGAGGTGGGAAGTGAAAAAAATATTATCTAATCCCATCGGTATTTCATGAGAAAAAGGAGGTAATGTCAGGGTTCCAAGTAATACACCCATAGCAAACAGAACTCCGATAGTAAGAAGTGTAAAATATGTTGGGCCAGTCTCAGGATGATCATATATGTCACTTCCTTTTAACCAATTTCCCACGTAAGGCAGCATAGTGATTCACTATCACTAGAAAGGTTTAACAGTGTTTACAACAATAACAGCAAACCCATTAACAGGTCACAGGTGAGTTTGTCACAGATACTTCAGGGTCATCTAGCAGTAATAAGAGGTCCACCCTTTCTATGAAACATACAGGAGGTAGAACTAAGGGAATTGATTTTCTTGATATTACTTGTAGAAAAGGTTAAATAATTGAAATAAAATTTAAAGTTAAAATTAAAATAAATCAGGATCACATGAAGTGTTAATACCACTTTATAATGCCTTGGTAAGGCCACACTTAGAATATGGCAACCAATTTTGGTTGCCACAATGTAAAAAAGATGTGGAGACTCTAGAAAGAGTGCAGAGAAGAGCAACAAAGATGATTAGGGAGAGTAAAATGTGAAGAACGGCTGCAGGAAATGGGTATGTCTAATCTTATGAAAAGAAGGTCTAGGGGTGGCATGATAGCAGTGTTCCAATATCTCAGGGGAAGCCACAGAGAAGAGGGAGCCAAACTATTCTCCAAAGCACCTGAGGGCAGAACAAAAAGCAATGGGTGGAAACTAATCAACGAGACAAGCAACTTAGAAGTAGGGAGAAATTTCCTGACAAGTTAGAACAATTAATCAGTGGAACAACTTGCCTCCAGAAGTTGTAAATGCTCCAACACTGGAAATTTTCAAGAAGAGATTGAATAACGATTTGTCTGAAGTGGTGTAGGGTTTCCTGCCTAAGCAGGGGGTTGGATTAGAAGGCCTCCAAGGTCCCTTCCAACTCTGCTATTCTATTCTAATTAAATGGGTATTTAATTGCCAAAGGTTTCAATTTCATGTTTAATTCTTATTTTACTGGAAATCCTTGACTTAGGACTAGTCACTTATTGACCGTTCAAAGTTATAATGTACTCCAAAAAAGGGACGTGACTTGGATTCAAAGTTCTCAGGACCAAGCTCTTCTACAGTCACATGTTTGCATTTTGGGTGCTCAGCAGCTGGCCTGGATTTACAGCTGTTTGTATTATCCCAAAGTCATGTGACCACGATTTACGATGTTTTCACCAGAAGCTGACATTTGCTTCCAGTTTCCAGCAAAGAATGTTGGTTGCAGACAATGGGTTTACTTAATGAGTGCAGTGTATTGGCTTAATGACCACAATGTTTGCTTTACCACCACTGCAAAAAAAGTCATAAAATCAATTGTGGTCATATGATGACCCACTTAAGGACCTAGAATGACTTATAATCACAATTCCGGGCTCAATTATGGTCGCAAAGCAAGGATTACCTTCATAATTTCCGGTGTTATTAACTTCCTCAGAGGCATCCACAGGAGAGCAGCCGAAAAAGTCAAGGTGTTGACTGTGAGCTGCAATGAAAGCTCTGCCCCTTTGTACGCATTTGTGCATGTGTTCAGTTGCACAGTTATGGCCATCTTTCTGGCTTTCTTTTACACCTATTCCCCCCCTTCTCCTTTCCCAAGACCCCTCTTGTTTTTTTGATCAAATGTTTTCGACTTTACCCTCTCAATTTTAAAACTAAGTTTAATGCTTTCACTGGAATAATCATTTCTATTTTCTTGCACTGATTGCCATTGGATTTAATTTTTGAATTTAGGATGTTAGTGCGTTCATTTCATGATTTTTATATAATATGCTCAAGTAACTCCCCCCCCCCCCCCAGGCAGATTCAAAAGTTAGACCTGTTCTCTGAAAAGGATCTTCCTTTAGATCAGGGGTCTCCAACCTTTCCAGCTTTGTGGCCTGGTGGGAGGGGGGATGATTCCATGCACAAATGGAGCTGTGTGAGCACACTCACCTGCCTGTTCTGACCTAGGCTTTCCCCAAAAAGCACAAGGCAGAGTCCTGGTCCTGACAAAATCCCTTTTATTAAATGAATGTGAATTCCTCTCATTCACATTCAGCAAAGGCCTGGCAAACAGTCTTCCAAAGGAATATTTATGACTACAGACCTTAGCTATCTTGGAACGCTGCCATGTAAATATTTTCCAAAGGAGGTGCTGTGTAAGGAAAGACTAGGCACAGAGTCTCTGAGATTCACGGACAGATCTTCGCACTCCTGAAACGAATCTAACGACTGAACGAACGAATTGTTTCCTGCAAAAGCCAACTCCCCTTTCGCTTCTCTTTTATTCCCTATGGGAGGGGCCATTCACCATCCACCTGTGACTTTACTCCCAAGTCTACCCTGATTTCGGAGTTGTTCTTTTCTTTTGGCAGCTCTGTGCAAATGCACATTGGGAACAGGCTCTAGCTGTTCCTCTGCCTCACTGCTATCTAGCTCCGTAGGCATCTGATCACTGCCAGATGGTCTCGACCCCATCTCTGCCTTTGACGCAGAACCCTCGTCCGAGCCTTCCCCAGTCTCCGGGTCTGGCCCATGCTCCTCTGCAACCTCCTCACTGTACGACTCTGCTGCCAGCTCTGCTGGCCGCTGGCGGGCCACAACATGGCCGCTTCCATAGCCCTTAAATATCTGAACACATGCATCAATGCATACAAACAGGCCACAGCCTGGTACTGGTTGTGGGCTGGGTATTGAGGACCGCTGCTTTAGATGTTTCACAAAACATGTTTCTAGTGCTGCTGCCCTGAATGTGGCAGCCCTGTGCCACATGAAGAGAGATGATGCCCTGCTGTTTCCAAAGATCTTCGGTGCAAATGCATTTCTTTTGAAACAAATGTTCGCCTTCATGCTTTGTTTGGCAATATTGGGGCATAATGCCTTGCTTTTCTACTTCTTTGCAGTGTTTCTCAACCTCAGCAGCTATAATAGACTATATGTGGACTTCAAGTCCCAGAGTTCCCCAGCAAGCTGGGGGCCCTAATGGTTTAAATCATAACTCTTCTGCAAAAATGCCACTTGCAACGATCTTATTGAAAATATTAACAACTAAAAACAAAACAAAAATCCTGAAAAGCAAAGCTCCGGTTTTCAATAAATGCATGCATCGTTATGAAATCTTAGACCATGGGTGGGTTTCAACCGGTTCGCGGCGGTCCCTGCGAACCGGTTGGTCGGCGAACCCGGAAGTAAGTAACTTCCGGGAATGGCGAAGGGCCCACCCACCCGCCCGCGCTCCTTACCCGGTTTTGACGAGTTCTGCACTTCCACGCATGCGCAGGATGCATACAGCGCCTGCGCAATCCTCCAGGAGCAGCTGGAGCATTGCACAGACGCTAGTACGCATGCATGCGCCACACGCGTGCATGAGGACGCCGCCGGCCCCGTTCCAACCGAACCGGTTGGAACGGGGCGAGAAACCCACCCCTGTCTTAGACCATCACCTTCTCAACACAGGAAGGAAGTCCCTTTATAAGCTTAAATTCAAGATTCAATGAAAACAAAAATGTGCCAGACAAACACTAGGTGCCTCCAACCCACGGTTGGCAAATCCCAAGGTTTAAAATGAAAGTTTCCTGGAAATCTCTAGAGGAAGAAGGGAATCCTTCAAATTAGCCTCATCTGAGGGAGCAGCTGGCTGGGGTTGCAAACTCCCTCTATTGCTTTGTTTTTCCATTTCTAGGCACATCTCCTGGACCAGCCAGAATCCTCCTTCTCTCAGTCTGCTTCCCACATTTGTTGGCTGGCCGATTAAAATAAAACCCTGGAAAAATTGCTTGCATGCTGCTCTGCATTGAGTTGAAAGCCTGCTCCATTCTCTCTGCTGCCACAGACTTGCATAGCTTCTAACAAATTGCTCCTCCCCTTCCTTCCTGTGCACACCAGGTAGCCAACTGCAATGACAGTCTCAAGGGACAAGGATTACCTTATGCCACAACGCTTGCGGCGACGAACAGCTGGAGGAATTGGATAGGGCCGGCCTAGAGAAAAGAAGGACCAGGGGTGACATGATCGCAGTATTCCAGTGTTTGAGAGGCTGCCACAAAGAAGTGGAGGTGGGAGGGGGGGGTTCAATTTATTTTCCAAAGCACCACAAGACAAGAAACATTGGATGGAAACTAATCAAGGAGAGAAACAACCTGGAATTAAGGAGAAACTTCCTAACAGTGAGGACAATTAACCAGGGGAACAGCTTGCCTTCAGAAATCGTTTTACTCTTTAGAGATAGGTGATACTATAATAGTTCAAAGACTCATTGTTATTTGATTGATAATTATGAATTCAAGGAAATAAGGATTGTTACAAATGAAATAATATTAATGGTAATCTGAATGCATAATGCTCAATGACAGCGAAACATTCAGCTATGTTTAATGTAAACCAGTGATATTAATCCTAAGAATTGATGCACAAAAACTTGTAACCAAACGACATGCTTGATGGAATGGAGGAAAGTTGTTCTTCTTTTCCTTTCTTGCTTTGTTTTGTATGTGTTGTTTTGTTTAAAAAGAATACAAATTTATTTTTTAAAAAAAAGAAATTGTGGGCACTCCATCACTGGAGGTTTTTAAGAAGAGGGTAGACAGGCACCTGTCTGAAATACGTAGTACAGGGTCTCCTGCTTGAGCAGGGGGTTGGACTAGAAGCCCTCCAAGATCCCTTCCAGCTCTATTCTGATTGACTGTGGTTTTAACTTGAACCCAAATGCAGAACCTGGGAAAGGGTCATCAAGCAGCCACCCAGGGAGTTGTGATTTGCCTAGAACAACGATGGCGAACCTTTTTTGGCTTGCGTGCCATAGGGGGGAGTGCGGGGGGGGGGTTCATACGCGGGCATGCTGCACCGATAATGCAATGTGCAACACACACACCCAGTGCGCATGAGCGCATGAGAGGTACACCCCCCCATTTTTCCATGCTTTTTTTGCTCTCCCTGGGCTCCAGAGGCTTTATAGGAGCCTGGGGGGGGAGGGCGAAAAGAGTCTCCCCCACCCCCCACCCCAGAGGCCCTCCAGAGGCTTCAGGGACCTTCAGGAGGCTTCCCTGAAGCCTCCAAAGGGCAAAAAATGACCCTACAAGCAAACCGGAAGTGACTTCCGGTTTGCTCGTAGGGTGGTTTTTAATTCTCCAGAGCTTTGGGGAAGCCTCCTGAAGGTCCCTGAAGCCCCCGGAGGGCTTAAACTGACCCTCCGAGCAAACCAGAAGTCCATTCCCGAACTTCCTGTTTGCCCATAGGGCCGGGTTTTTTTGCGCTCTGGAGGCTTCAGGGATGCTCCTGAAGCCTCCAGGGGGGCTCTGGATGAGCG
Organism: Thamnophis sirtalis; assembly: GCF_051295495.1. Lineage (NCBI taxonomy): Eukaryota > Metazoa > Chordata > Lepidosauria > Squamata > Natricidae > Thamnophis > Thamnophis sirtalis. The sequence goes on along the minus strand of NW_028261386.1, from coordinate 19,960,849 downwards.
GGGGCTCTTTTCGCCCTCCCCAGGCTCCTATAAAGCCTCTAGAGCCCAGGGAGGGTGAAAAATGGCTTTAAAAGAGGCTGAACTCAGCTGGCCAGTGCGTGCCCTGACAAATGGCTCTGTGTGCCATCTGCAGCCCGCGTGCCATAGGTTTGCCATCCTGGGCCTAGAATATCTCTTGCTCAGGGGCCACTGTGCATTTTCCCAGTTAAGCCGGTCTCAGAAGCATTCTGCAAAACATATATTCTGACCCTGTAAGGAATATAGACCTAAAATTTTGTTATTCAATTCAGACATTATTAGCTCAATCATTCCAGTCTTTCCTTACAATCCAAAATGAGTTTATAGTGTTGTTTTGTGGCATTCCATTTACAGTGTAGCATAAATATAAATGAAGATGCTGGGTGAGAGGGAGAGAGAGAGAGGGAGAGAGGGAGGGAGAGAGAGAGAGAGAGGGAGAGAGATGAGATAATGAAAGGATGAGTAGACTGGCAAGAAATGGAACTGATTGACGAGGGTAAAAGAATATGAAGCTTAGGTGGTATATGTCATTGTTGCTCCCTGTGATCACAACTCCATTAAGAAGGCTCCTAGGGTGTTTCATACAAGGGAAGCACTCTGAGACAGGGGTCTCCAACCTTGGCAACTTTGTGGACTTCATTTCCCAGAGTTCCTCAGCCAGCTTTGCTGGGAGTTGAAGTCCACAAGTCTTAAAGTTGCCAAGGTTGGAGACTCCCGCTCTAGGATTTCTATGGATCAGCTTGCATCCTGGCTTGGATAAGTACTCAAAAGTTTTAGGATTTAAGTAACTGTCCATGGAGTGATTACATCATAGCCATTACAGTAGCCTGGAAATCTCATCTGGAAATTATACCAGACGGAAGAGGAAAATAGGCAACCACAACAATAAAAGAGGAAAGGAAGAGAGGAAGAGGAGAGGAGAAGAGAGGGAAGGAGAGGGAAAGAAGAAAGAGGAAAGGAGAGGAAGATTGGGAGGGATAGGAAGAGGCGGAGAGAGGGTATATGAAGGAGAAGAGGTAGAGAGGAGTAGGGGAGAGGAAGGGGAAGAAGGAAAGGGAAAGGAGAGGAGGAAAAAAGAAAGTAGAGAAGGGAAGGAGTGAGAAAAGGAAAGAAGGGTGGCAGCAAAAACAAAATAGGTGAATGGGATGGCAAGCAAAGCAATCTCAAACATATATTTTAATTTTTTATATGGAAAAATGAATGTTTAAAAGTGTTACAATGTGATAAGAATAACAATTATGAGAATGTATACTTGTAAATGTGTGTATGAGACTAAAAAAACAAAAAAAAACTCTTTACAAAAAATAAAGTAACTGTCCATGGAGTGATTACAGCATAGCCATCACAGTAGCCTGGAAATCTGGGTTAGACAGGATGATAACGTGCAGGAACATGCATTGCAGACTAAAAGGCAGTGTGCACGAAATCTATCCCGGCAAGTGTGCACTTCCAGATGTAAGTAAGCCTCTCACAACCATAATGCTATTTCCTTTATGAGGCTTTCTTGAGCAGCAGCAAAATGTCCCCCCTCTGACTCTGCGTCAGCCCTAGGAAGAAAAACAAAAACCAAGACTGGCGTGTAGAAGACCTCCCCCTAAATTATCAAACATTTTAGCACAGCCTAAAGCTTTGCAAAGATGCTCATCCGCAGCCTGCTTTCATCTGTGACTCACCCTCCTCCTTTCTTCCTGCCCACCCACCATTCTGGAACCAGGCGGGGAATGCCAAGTAGCAATGACATCACTCAGGGGCCACCCCATTACATCACCCTTGCAGAACTTCCCAAACTCTAGAGAGAGAAGACGGCTAACCAATCCAGAAGCTTGCTAGTTTAACCCTTGCACAGCCGCTAGCCTCCCAAGCACGCTGCTGCTTCCCTTCGTATTTGGCAGGACTTACACTCTTTGTCGGCAAGGACAGTACAGTCTCTGGTGGAGCAATTAAAGACCTGGAAAGGGGAGGATTTGAAGAGAGAGAATTCCCTAACAGAGAAGAATCTATCCTGTATGTTGGATGTGTTTCCACAACATTCTTAAGCGGTCAAATAAAGACTAGGAGCGTGCATTTGCATACCAACCGAAGAGGTTTACGGTATCAAAAGTGCTTTTTCAAAAGGCAACTGGACGGGGGATTTTTCTTCTTCTTCTTTTCCTTGAGGAAGAAGAAGTTTCGCTTTTCCTCCCAGAAGCTTCATCAGTTCTGGCAGGATGATGGGGGCTATGGAGGGATTAGTTCTGACAGGTTGGGGTTTTTAAGAAGAGGGTAGACAGGCACCTGTCTGAAATACGTAGTACAGGGTCTCCTGCTTGAGCAGGGGGTTGGACTAGAAGCCAACCCCCTGCTATATTCCCCCTGCTATATTCTGATATTACATCAGAAAACATAACTAACCCTCTTCCAATTAACTCACAGTTCTGGTAAAATAGTTATAAAACAGGAAACAGAAACTTGGCTGTTGACCCAAAAACAACTCTCTAACAAGAGATCTTCCCTCAAATGTCAAAATTCTGAGTTCTTTTAAACTATTAATATTTTGTTTATATTTTAATTATATTTAATGTGTGTTCCACATTTAAGTCTCCAATACTCATTAGCTAAAATGATGTTTACTTTTGAAAAACTTGACACATTTGAATATTAATATATTTATGGCCTACAACCAAAAGTTAGAAGAGCTTCAATGGGATTTATTTTCCCCCATTGATGTTTTCCCATTGACATTCAATGGTGGGAAAAGTTTGGAATGGCCTCAAGACCTCTCAGGGAGAATGTTGCCTATTTACTGTATATATTACAGCTTTATTGTATATTTTAGTTATTACTACAAGGAGGACCTTAGCACACTGCATAAGCCCCCTTTGTCTGTTTATGTTTTTTTATTGTTTGTGTCTCTTATCGTGAGAACCTCTGAAGATTGAGTTGTTGAAAGACCTGGTTAAGTGTGCTGCATGAACACAGCCATGGGATAGATTACTGACACAGTTAGCCCATGTTTGTTTCCTAAGAGCCACAACCAAGCCCAGACGCAACTACTGCTACACAATCCTGACTAGTTCGCATGAGCACAGAAGGAAATTGCAAGAGCTCAAGGAAACAACACCAGAACTACATCCTACCCGTTTTGTTCAATGCTTTCGCCCAGGATTCTGTTTCTAATGAAGGACCCCCAAATGTCTGTGGGAAGTTGTGCTAATTGAAGGTTTGTCTCTTGAAACCAAGAAACTCTTTCTAACCAACAGCCCTAGGAAAGCCCACAAGTGCAACTCAGACAACAGCCCCTCTTCAACTCCTCCTATTAAAAAATAAAATGTAATTTTTGAAGTTGCCTTTGCTCTCCTAATTATCATGGCCATAATAGCAGTTCTACAGAATAATCCTGATTCCCAAATCGAAAGAACAGGGAAGAAAAACAAGACATTGCTTTTCAGCAATGAATACCATCACACAACCATCCCTGGAGTCCAGCTGCTGGCTCTGCCCTCTCCCACACTCATGCCCCCTGCTTCTCTGGGTGGCAGCCTCCCTACCCCCTCCTGGGAAAGAAAACCCAAGGTCAGAGCAAGAATAATATGCCAGCTCAAGGTTGACTCAGCCCTCCATCCTTCTGGGGTGGGTAAAATGAGAACCCAGATTCTTGGGGTAAATATGCTGACTCTGTAAGCCACTTAGAGAGGGCTATAAAAGCACTCTGAAGCAGTATATAAGTCTTAAGTGCTATTGTTAGTGATTGAGATTGAGATTTGCTTTATTTATATTCCCAACGGGACTCAGGGCGGCGAACAACTCAAGGGGGAAAGGGAACACAAAGTACAATACAAGCGATTAAAATAGCCAACAGACACACAGGTCGAGAGGGGAAGGGAACTCATCAACCCCAGGCCTGCTGACACAGCCAGGTTTTAACTTTTCGGAAGTGCTATAATTACTGCAGCCTTAACTAGAATGAAAGCAGTATTTAGATTTTTTGTATCCTGTAATAACTCAAGGTCATGAACATACTAATAGCAATAGCACTTAGACTTATATACCGCTCAACAGTGCTTTTACAGCCTTCTAAGCGGTTTACAGAATCAGTCTATTGACCCCAACAATCTGGCTCCTCATTTTACCATACTCAGAAGGATGGAAGGCTGGGTCAAGCCTGAGCCTGCTGAGATTCGATCTGCCAAATTGCAGACAACCGGCAGCCAGCAGAAGTAGCCTGCAATACTCCATTCTAACCACTACACCATTGAGGCTAATACTCCTTCCTCCTCCTATTTTCCCCACAATATTCCTGTGAGGCAGACTGGGTTGACAGAAGGTGACCAATCAAAAATCACCCAGCTGGCTTTCATGCCTTAGGCAGGGCTAGAACTCATGGTCTCCAACTGATGCCTTCACCATAAGGTTAAAAGGATCCAACCAAGAGGTTCTAAACGGATCCTGCCTGCTAGGCAACAACTTTGTGTCACTGCTTGTGGAAACACATGGCTCCCCAATGGATCTTTATGCACCATATTTTTTTTAATACCAACTTCTTCCCTCTTTAGAAACATGTATGTGATGCCAGAAACCATGGCTGCATCACAAGCAAGTGATGTATTTCGTGAGAGATATGGGGAACAGATTATCACAAACCCGAAAAGGTTGTGCTTGCAAGTGTCCTCTGGCTCGTGTTTCAAATAAAATCATGGTTCCTATAAAAAACTTCTATAAAGTTCCTATGAAGTCCTTTGCTCTTTTATATCTGAAGTTTGCCTGTATCTGAAGTTAAAATTAAGTGCAGGGCACTGCAGTCATTTGCTGTGGCCACCCTTTCATCTTTTCCTCCCTCCCATTCTGCTCACTGTCAAACATAATTTGTAAGATTCTCAGGGGCAGAGAACTGATAGAACTGATTAATGAGCTTCTTGAGCAAAACGTTATGCGCAGCATAACAAAGCAAATAACACAAAGCAGCATTGACGCCAGAGATCTAGCCCTCCCTTCATTGTGGGGGTAATAAAATATGGCCTTCCCTTGCACACGGATGTGAACTTTTGCTGTCCTTCAGCTGCGGGCTGGAAACTTCATCATCAACTGTAAAACCCCTTTGATCTGCCAGACATAATAACAGAGCACTGGGAGCGTCATAAGAAATGATCGGAACAGAACTGAAAGCTATTGAAAATCCCAACTCTTTGCTGACATGCTTTGCTCTACTTTAATTTAAAAAAAACCCTTGCTGAAACTAGTTTATTCATCTCAAACCTGCTAAAACTTTTTGGCTCATGCAACTCAGCCACTCAAGAGATTTATCAGAAAGTACAAATGCCAAATGCAACTTACTTGGCTCTCGCTATCCGTAGGCGATTTCGTTTCAGCACAGTGGTCAGCATGGCTGGTAGAGTTTCTTTCTTGTCACCTGTCCACTGATGGCACTTAAAGGGCGACCTGGGGCATGTTGGTCCTTGCCTCCACAGGGGCTCAGGATTCTGCAGCACCCTTTGGGATCTCCCAATTGTCCACCCCGCTCCAAAGAGGCAGAAGAGTGACAAATAGTGGCACTGTCTCCTTGATCGGCACCCACTGCTCTGACTCAGGCGTCCGTTCTGGTATCTAACTACTAGCAGGGAGGAAGCTGTCTTGTAATCACACCGTGGGACAGAACTTCCTTTTGCGTGCACGCCTTCTCTGCACAACTTTTCCTCTGAGCGCTAACCTTCCGATGCAAGTGAGTAGTCCGAGTCCGGCTATTGGGACCTCACTGACAGATGCACAGCTGAATCCATGCGAACTCCACGGAACGCTGCCCAAACCGGCCCAGGATTCTTGTCTATCAATCAACAACAACCCTACCATTTTGGCTTCCTCGGTGTCTTTTCAACCACCAAACCAGCAGTCTGGGATATGGGAATATCGCCAGAAACACGTTGACACATAATGTTATCCATCCACACAGCACTCGCTCAGCTTCTCCCCCTCCCCCCCGCATCCTCCCTTGAGCTGCGTTCTCCTGAGTGTGGGTGTGAGAGAGTGGTTGTTTTATTTCCGGCCAGATGACAGAAAGGAGACAGGCCTCCAGCAGATTAGCTTGGGACTCTGGGACTCAGCTTACTGCTGAACAAGCAAAGAATGGCAAGCCAGAGGACACAGGAGGTTCTCCAGCTAATTCGTAGCAGGCGAGCCAACTCTTTGTGTTAACCAGCTGCTGCTATTGCTATTAGTAGTTGCTCAGCCCCAGCCATGTGAAAGAGGAAGGAGAGATTGGGCGGGGGATGCAAAACCAAGAACAGAGAGCAAGAATAAAGGAACAGTAGAAGAGTACGGGTCTACATCTACACACACCACACCATACCACCTAACAAGGAAACACAGCTACTTTTTAAAAATATTTATAGCCCAGATCTTATGGCAGGTTACAATCCACATAAAAGGCAAGGCAGAAGTCTAAAATAAATAAGAACTTCATTTACAACACACAGTAGGTAACCATGCCAATGATATCACTAAGTTATGTTCAGAGAACATGCTTAGCTAACTGGATCTGTTCAAGATCTAATGCCCTGCTTAGTTTTTACTACGATGGACTAATATGCTATAGTAACCCAAGCTATAAAATTTGATGATTCCCTGGACTACATCCACCTTCTAAACTAGTGGCTTGAGTAAGCAGGTCAAGATATCGTGTGAATGAAGCCACTGAAGGGACAAAAGGCAACATTAAACTGAAGATGTTACATTCTGAACACAAGAGTCAAAAGTCAGAGGTTTCTTTCCTGCTGAAAAGTTGAGAAAGGCAGCCCTGGTGTGGCCTGCAAAGGTAGCCAGAGCAATCAAGGCCATGTCCTGCATCCCAACGTACCTCTCTCAACCGTGGACATCCCACCCACCCCTGTAGATTTTAGGCTTGAGAGTAATCTTTCCTGGAGAGGTGCTCTCTCAAATATGGGCTCCTAAAGCATGAAGGCTCCTTTCCAAAGCTTGGAGTTTGCCAATTACATACAGCAGCCAGCACAATTATTATTATTATTATTTTTAAATAATATTTATTAAATTTTCCAACATTCAAAACACAAAACAAATTTACACCTACAACAACTTTTCCATATCGGAATCAACATCTTTTGTAACAATCCTATTTACAAAAAAACTCTAACTCTATATCACTATCCTAAATTATATCCTTATTTAAATTATAATAATATCCACTCACACATCAATATCATATACTGCTTATACATTTTGCATTTTATATATTATACGTTTACATCCTACACCTTAAGTTTTACGTTTACTCTCAAGCCAGGAGTACCATCTATTCCAAATCTGATAGTACTGATAGTACTATCAGCACACTTATTTTACACAGGACAGCAGAAGATGGGAAGGAACCTTTCCTTCTTCATTGGTGCTTCTTCTTTCCATCACCATTACCTGTGGTACAGTTTACTTGCATTTGGAGTGTATGGATTCTAATGAACTTCACACATCATCCTTTGGGGGAGGGGGAAACCTCTCTTGTTTGTTTGATATTATCCAAAATCTCTTGCCCATTTTTAAAGGTTTGTTAAAGGGAGATGTAATATAAGGGTTCAGAATGTAAAAGGGACTATCCCTTCTTGCGATGGAGAATATTTTTTCCCTAAATCATTTTACATGTCACAGGCAGAAAAGTGTGCCTGGTTCAGGTCTTAAAACATAGCTCCTGCTTTAAAATTAACCAGTTCCTCCAATTAATCTACAGACATTTCAGTTCATGGTTTAAAGAGAGGATATCTGCACGTCAATTCCATTGAAACCTAAGATATACTTCTGAGTAAAAGGGATTCGAGGGACGCAGTGGCTCAGTGGCTAAGATGCTGAGCTTGTCAAATCAGAAAGGTTGGCAGTTCAACGGTTTGAATCCCTAGTGCCATGTAATGGAGTGAGGTCCCATTACTTGTCCCAGCTTCTGCCAGCCTAGCAGTTTGAAAGCATGTTAAAATGCAAATAGACAAATAGGAACCATCTTTGGTGGGAAGGTAACAGCGTTCCGTGTGCCTTCGGCATTGAGTCATGCCAGCCACATGACCACGGAGACGTCTTCGGACAGCGCTAGCACTTTGGCTATGAAACAGAGATGAGCACCGCCCCCTAGAGTCAGGAACGACTAGCACATTTGTGCGAGGGAAACCTTTACCTAAAAGGGATTCTGTTGTGTGACTCAGTTATGCATTCACACAACACATTTAACCTGGTCAATTTTCTGGAAGGGGCATTCACACAAGTTATTGACTGTGAACAACTAGGCTGGGTTTGAACAATATACTTGACCAGAGGGGGAAAAAAACCCCATATTTTGTAGTCACAAAAGAGCAGATTGAGCCTGCTGCTGCTTCTACTTGCGGGAAAGTAATCTACCTGATGATCCAGTGGTGGATGATGAATGAAAAGAGCAACTTCTTCAATGCAATAGGAAGCAGCCACCTTGGCTGGCATCCCAGGCTCTCAAAATAAATCCCACAGTGATAAATCAGGGCTGAAGCCAGCAGGGGATGGCTCAGAGGGGAAAATCCTTTGCCCTTAGGAGGAAAAAGGAAGGAAACTTGAAAAAATACCCCCAATTTTTTCCCTCGACTGCTTTAAACTTTCATTTCTATGTCCCAAGGTCAAAAGGGAAATTCCACTTAGGGCTATCAGAGCGAGGATGCAGACAAGAAGACAACCACTGGAAGGCAGCAAACAAATAAAAAAAAGACTGCCTTTACTGTCATCTAATGGCCAGCCAGATTTTACAGCGCTACTTAATTTCCTGTTCTTCATTCGCACAACATGAATCCAACACAAGGCAAGGTTATACGAAGGTATTTATTCTGGGCTTATATTCTGATCCAGAAATATTTGCACAACACTTTGAAATAACCAGTTAAACATCTCATGGGCAGATGTCACCAGTCGTTTACAAAAGCGGGAAGCCCTCTAACCTCCAGATGGAGCAATGGTGCGTGGAAGTTACTTTCTTGTAAGACTAAGGAGATTTTCAAAGCAAGGGTACTTTCTAATTCAAATTTATTGGCACCCTTCCAAAAGCTGGCACTATGGGATGTCTGTTACTGCGGTGAGCAATGCAAAAGCCTGCCAGCATGGCTGGCAAAGTTGCATAACACAAACCCAAATACTATCTGCTTGTTATTTCTAGTCCATGGCATCTCTTCTACCTAGCTTTAAGTTGAATATTACGCCATAACTTGAGGTGTCTTTTGCATAAGTCGCATCTGACAAAGGAACATCCAGGATATACCAGCAAAGGCCAAAGTACTAGAACATTTTGTTAGGTTTTGAACATAGAACATAACTGGACAGTCTTTAACGTGCAGGCTTTAAAATGTAGTGTTTAACATGACAAAAGCATCTCTCTCCCAGGCACAAGGCCTGGAGCAGCAGCTGTGCTTGTCTGAAATGCAGTTCAGCTTGAGCAAAGCATTGATTGGCTGATACCTAGGATGTCATGAATATACTTTCCCTTATTTCCCAGGGGGGGGGGAAAGCAGAATTGCACTTTTTCTGCTAAAATATATCAAGGCTAATATTTAATCCAGGGTTGGATTAAACATTGCTGGGACTGTAATACTAGGTAACTGAGCAAACCTGAACACAGTTCGGATCAAGAGTGCTGATCAACTGTCCCCACCATGGTAAGACCTAGAAGCTGCTACAAGAAATGATGGTGATCATTGATTTGCAATGGCTGTAATAGATATTAAGCCAATTTATAGAGACCACACCAGGATAATTGCTTGCCTGCTTCTTGCTTGCTTGTGGTTTAGCATGTTGAGTGGAACCAGTCAATTTGGTTCACTGGTGTGATAATAGTAGTTAGATTGTTTGATTACTGGGAAATCATCAGATTGATCTTTGATCAGTTGCCTCCCTCGATGGCTCTGGCCCAGCTGTTACCTGTCTGCTCAGTCTTAGAGCTGACAAATAAAGAAGAACTGCTGTTACTCAAAAAGCTAACCAGGACTCATGCGGTCCATCAATCTGGGTGCTTTTTCTCACTTAACACAACCACATTCTAGATGTCACAGAATGATCCAGATGGGCAATTCTGACATTAGTATGGATCTCCACATGCCCTCCTTCCTTTGGACTCATAGGCAAGGAGATAAACCTCTGCAGAAAAACTTTCCCCCTAGACCATGGCTGTCAAACTCGATTCATCAAAGGACGTATCGCGATGCATCGCAACTTTTTTTTGCCTTTGCAGAGCTGGGGTGGGTGTGGCCTGCGTGTGATTCATCTGACCTGCGGGCCACCAGTTTGACAGCCCTGTTCTACACCCGGCAGGCCGCAGCCATCACAAAGACCTCCCCTACCTGAAACAGCTGGCATGCCAATCGGCGTTCAGGGCTTGCAAGTACTGACCGTCGTAGATGCTGTGGCTGCAACTGGCGCATATTGGCAGGTCACTTCCTGGGGAAGACAAAAAGAGGTAATAGAGGTGATTTTCTGCAGTCTAGAAAGGCAACTCAGCCGGAGTGTATAACTCTGGATTCTGACCACAGACTTAGCTATTAAAAGTTAAAAAGTGCAAGTGTTGGTCCTTTTTCTCTTTCAACTTCCCGGGCTCTTGTGTTGACCCTAAACATTCAATTCTTTTGAGACAGTCCTTGCCAGAATATAGAATGGAAATCTAATACAGAGCAGAGTGCCTCTGAGAACATGCAAAAGGTTTTATCCATCAAAACCCTTGAGCTGAACCTGCAGCTTCAAGCTTCTTAGTGTCTTTTTCCTTCAAAGCAGAGCCATGATTATCCTCCCCCTCCCTTTAAGAAGTGCAGAAAAGAGGAGAATTTGTTGTAACTTGTTGTAAGCCACCCAGAATCGCTTATTCTGTGAAATGAGATATTAGATGGATAGATTGATATAGATAGGTAGACAGAAAGACAGACAGACAGACATAGATAGATAGATAGATAGATAGATAGATAGATAGATAGATAGCAATAGCACTTAGACTTTTGAAGTGCTTCATAGTGCTTTTGCAGCCCTCTCTAAGTGGTTTACAGAGTCAGCCTATTGCCCCCAACAATCTGGGTTCTCATTTTACCCACCTCGGAAGGATGGAAGGCTGAGTCAACATTGACAGGTAGGTAGGTAGGTAGGTAGGTAGGTAGGTAGGTAAGTAGGTAGGTAGAGATAGATAGATGATAGATGATAGATAGATAGATGGATGGATGGATGGATGGATGGATGGATGGATAGATAGATAGATAGATAGATAGATAGATAGATAGATAGATAGATAGATAGATAGATATTCCTTGTTTCTTTAGGGATGAAATGAGAGCAGTTGCCTGCCAGAGGGAAGAGTCAATTTGGCCGGTCCCAAAGGGTTTCACGGCCACAGCCTTGTGCAGAAGGTGCTTCTCTGACTTTTGGATCAATGTCTGGTGAAAAATGATTGATTTTCCATCTCTGTAACCACAGCATCATCCCCCACTTCACCCTCTAGCATGAGAAGGTGAAGGACAGCTGCAAAGAAACAAGGGGATCTCTATCTCTATTTGTCTTTGCCAGTCACATAAATGGGAAACAATAGCTTCCCATCCAGTTTTGGTAGTGGATCCAATCCTCCACCACAAGAGCAAAAGGGTCTCGAAGCATGTACAGAGTTACCTCCCGTTGTTTCATTTTCTTTCTACAAATGGCATTAATTCCTTCCCCAAGCCCTCTATTTTAGCACGGGGTCAAAAGGATGGGAAGAATGAAGAAGGGCTGAAGGGAGGGGGGGGAACCCCAAGTCCTGCTGTAGATCTGCATCTTATTAAAAATATCATTTCAAACCAGCTCTTACGTTACAGTATAAGTTACAGTACACAGTGGAAGGAGGAAAAAGGTCTAAAAGGGGAGAATTATTTCCAAAGTTATAATACCACTGAAATTTCCTGCTGGAAACATGCAGTGAAAGAAGAATCGCGCCCTTAATTCATCTCGTTCAAGAATTCCCCCCTCTCCTGTCCCTTAGCTAACTAGGGGTCATTTGTTCTGGGTAGGCAGGGAAATGGCATCGGGAGACTAAGATCAGGCAGCACCCTGGACAGCACCTACGGGATGAGGAGGGATTTGAAACGGCTATAGATTTGTATTTTGTCAGCTCCGTCCCCCTTCATTGCCTTTTTCTTTTCTTTTGAAAGTATCCGAAGTAGGAATTCCGTGGCTTGAACGGGAGAAGAAAACGCTGTTCTATACCTGCTCGCAGAGGGACCCCTACCATTTTTTTTATTTGATTTATTTTTTTTTTAGTTTTTGCGGGAACAACTAGTTTCGAGCCGGCGAGCCCGGGTCCAAATGAAACCGGGGGTCGAGTGCGGGGAGGCGGTAGGCGAAAAAAAGGAGGGGGGGATTGCGTCAAGGTCCCCTTTCGACGTGCCAAGGGCATCTCTCCCGTCATGGGCCTGCCAAGTCCCCATTTAAACCCCCCTCCTCCTCCTCCAACCCGCAAGGCACAGGGGAGGCGGGGGGGGGTTAGGGGAGAAACGCATCGAGAGCTCGCTAGTAGTTTCACGTGCGAATGCCTGCCTGCTCGCGCGCGTCTTGCGAGTCAAGGCAGCTCAGTTCCCGGCGGGACTCAAGGTCACCTGCGGAGGATTGCAGCGTCCAAGAGATCGCTTCCCCCTCCTCCCTCCCTCCCCGAGGAAGCAGGCCGGCGGTTGAGGGAGGGAGGGAGGTGGGAAGGCGCAGGGGGAATCTCCCGACCCACCTTCGTCCTCTCCCATGGGCTCGTCCCTCCAAGTGCAGCACAGCAGCATCAACCTCATGCAACCGCCCCCGCCTGGCCCGGTTAGGCAGTAGCAGTAGCAGCAGCACGGCGGCGGCGGCGGCGGCAGCGGCGGCGGCAGCAGCGTCTCCACCTCCGGCTCGGCAGCGGCAAGGGAGGGGGGCAGGGAGGGCGGGCCACCGGGCGGACTACGCCGGTTGCAGACTCACCGGGCCGACTACGAGGCAGCGCTGGGAAAATGGGGCGGGGGGGAGAGAGGGAGGCGGGTCTAAAGAGGAAGAGCGCGCGAGCGGACCCCCCCGCTCTTCTCTCTCCCTGCCCTTCTCTCCCAGCCAATGCAAAGCACCAGGCGAGCCGATGCCTGGAGGCCTGGCCCCTCCCCGCTCGCCGGCTGCAGGAGCTCGTGGCGTGGTGGTGAGGGGGGGGGGGAAGGAGAGCGATGTCCCGGGCTTGGGCCAGTCGGCGTTCGGGGCCACGCGTCGCGCTGGGCCTCGGAGGAGGAAAGAGGGTATAACGAGGAGGATCCAGGCGTCAGTCCGCCGAGGGCGGCCGCGGAGCGCCTCTGAGGGGCACTTCTCGAAGATTTAAACAAAAAACAACAACAACCACCAAAAAACTGGTTGGGATGGAAGGATTGGGGAAAGCCATCTCATCCCTGCTGACAGAAAGCAAGTTCTTGGAGAAGAAGCGAAACGTCTCCAAAGAAAATCTCAGAAAGTCCAGTTGCCTCTTGAAAAAAGCACCTTTGGGACAACCAAATGGGTGGAAACTAATCAAGGAGAGAAGCAACCTAGAACTGAGGAGAAATTGCCTGACAGTTAGAACAATTAATCAGTGGAACAGTTTGCCTCCAGAAGTTGTGAATGCTCCAACACTGGAAGTTTTTAAGAAGAGATTAGATAACCATTTGTCTGAAGTGGTGTCGGGTTTCCTGCCTAGGCAGAGGGTTGGACTAGAAGACCTCTAAGGTCCCTTTCAACTCTGCTATTCTGTTCTGTTAACCAGGACCTGGTTGACTGAGAATCTCCATAGACAAGTTTGCATACTTTAAGGGGATGCGGTCATGCGATCTCCTTTGGGAACCTTCTGGCAAGCCAAAATCAACAGGGAAGCCAGATTTACTTAACAACCATGGCAAGAAAGATTGTAAAATGGGGCAAAATTCACTTAACAAATGTTTTGCTTAGTAACAGAAATTTTGGGGTTGTAAATAGAGCATTACCTGTAAATTGTACTAATAGTAAGTGGATTTGAGTTGATGGCTTCTGCATCCCTCCAAGGAGCGCAGGGAAACTGTGTGTTCCCCTTTTGCACCTTCACAACAATCCTTCCAGGTAGATTAAACCAAAGGAAATACATGACATCCATTCACACAGCATTCTTATTTATAATAAAGGTAGTCCTGAACTTACAACCATTTGTTTACTGTCTGAAGTTACAACACTGACAAGTGCCTTATGACCATTTTTCACACTTATATGAACATTGTAGCATCCTCACTGTCACGTGATCTAAATTTGGATACTTGGCAACTGGCATGTATTATGACAGCTGTACTGACCTGGGGACACATGATCGTCATTTGTAACTTTGCCAGCTGGCTTCTGACATGCAAAGTCAGTGGGGGAAGCCAGGTTTTCTTAAGGACCATGTGGTTCATTTAATAACTGCAATGATTTGGGGCAAAGCTCCGTTAACAACTGCCTTGTTTAGCAATGGACACTTTGGGCTCAGTTGCGGTCATAAATCAGGGACTTATGATTTGATTTGACTTTGTTGTTGTTAGTTGCGAAGTCGTGTCCGACCCATTGTGATCTCATGGACAATGTTCCTCCAGGCCTTCGTGTCCCCTACCATCCTCTGGAGTCCATTTAAGCTCACACCTACTGCTTCGGTGACTCCATCCAGCCATCTCATTCTCTGCTGTCCCGTTCTTCTTTTGCCCTCAGTCATTTCCAGCATTAGGCTCTTCTCCACCTTCTCATTAGGTGGCCAAAGTATTTGAGTTTCATCTTCAGGATCTGGCCTTCTAAAGAGCAGTCAGGATTGATCTCCTCTAGGACTGACCCATTTGATGGCCTTGCAGTTCAAGGGACTCTTCTCCAGCACCAGAGTTCAAAAGGCCTCAATTCTTTGGTGCTCAGCCTTTCTTATGGTCTAACTTTCACAGCCATACATTGCAACTGGGAAAACCATAGCCGTGACTATACACACTTTTGTTGTCAGAGTGATGTCTCTGCTTTTTAGTATGATGACTAGATTTGCCATAACTTTCCTCCCCAGGAGCAAGCTTCTTTAAATTTCTTGGCTGCAGTCCCCATCTGCGGTGACCTTGGAGCCAGGAAAATAAAATCTGTCATTACCTCCATTTCTTCCCCATCATTTTGCCAGGAGTTGAGAGGGCCGGATGCCATGATTTTATTTTTCTTAATGTTGAGTTTCAAGCCAACTTTTGCACTCTCCTCCTTAACTCCCATTAAAAGACTCTTTAGTTCCTCTTCCCTTTCTGCCATTAGAGTGGTATCATCTGCATATTTGAGGCTAACCCTTAATGCCAACTTTTGATTCATCTTGCCCCGCCTTTCTCATGATGTGCTCTGCATATAAGTTAAATAGACAGGGCAACAGTATAGATTTGACAGATTTGACTTAGCTAGGCAATATTTATTTGTTAGAATTAAATGCATTTAAATTTCCTGCGTAGTTCCTGGTGTAGTGAGTAGCTATGGAAAGTAAGTACAGTAAGTTCCAAGTACTGGAGCTGGAGATGATCCCAGAATTATGAAGAAGCAGGACCATCAAAGATTTAAACCACATGTAGGTTGAGCTCACAAAGTTCATTTACGATGTCGAATAAAGGCTTAGCAACTTTACTTGCACAATATGAAAATTTTGATAGGTTTTTTTTGCAGCTTAACATGTGCAAACCCAGCCTGTTTGTCTATTTCAGTTAATTTACGTAAATCCAGGAAAAGTCTGAATTCGGGAATTTGATGTTCTGTGCTCTGTATTACTGTTGTAAAATGCTTGCATTCCTATACTCCAGCTGGGAACCCAACACTTTTCAGATTACACACATTCAGAAAGCCATAAGCAACTCACAGTTCTTTTATCTGGGAACAGAAAAACATTCTTTTCTGTACCTGATGTGGCATGGATTCTTCCTTCTTGTCTATAGGTAATCCACAATGTATGACTACAGTTGGGACCAGTATTTCTGTCGTTAAGCAAGGTTCTTATTGACTGGTGCCCAATTTTGTGACCGTGGTTGTTAGGTGAATCGCTGCAGTTGCTAAGTGAATTATGCAATCATTAAGTGAATCTGAGGTCCCCCATTGACTTCTCTTGTCAGAAGCTGGCTGGGAGGGTTGCGAATGGCAATCACATAATGATGGGATTCAAAAAAAATTACTACCAGGGCATTGTCGGCATTGCTTGGTGGGTGTTGCTTGGTGGGCATTGCGTTGCTTGATGGGTGTTGCTTGGTGGGCGTGGCAAGGGAAGGATATTACAAAATCCCCATTCCCTCCCCACTCCAGGGGAAGGTTACCACTAAATCCCCATTTTCTCCCGATCAGCTGGGACTCAGAAGACAGAGAATAGTCAGGTATTTACCGGTTCTCCGAACTACTCAACATTTCCATTACTGGTTCTCCAGAAGTGGTCAGAACCTGACGAATAACCACCTCTACCTGGGATTCTGCAGCTATCAAAAATGCATGTTGGTTACCAAATTGTAATCATGGGACTGTGGGGATACTACAGTGGTCCTAAGGACAAGAACCATGTTTAAATCATGTTTCTCAGTGCCAATGTAACTTTGAATGGTTGCTAAAGAAGTAGTGGTAAGTTGAAAGTATGCTGTTAGCTCGGTTGTACAGGGTGGATTGGGGTGATATTGTGTCATAACTGATCACATCAAAAAGACATATTTCATAGGTGATGTGCGATGGAACTTATGAAAGTTTATGCCTTTCAATATATTCCGTTAAATCGGAAAAGGAAATTACATGGAAACTACCAGACTCCTAATATGTTCAAATACAATTTTGCTCTATACAGTTTCTGCGGAGAAGTACACGTGGTCCTTGACTTATGACCTCAATTGGGGACCAAAATTTCCATCATTAAGTGAGACACTTGTTAAGTGTGTTTTGTCCCATTTTACAACCTTCCTTGCCACCGTTGTTAAGTGAATCGCTAAAGTTGGCAAGTTAGTGACTCGGTTGTTAAGTGGCTTTCCCATTGACTTTGCTTGTCAGAAGATCGCAAAAGGTGATCACATGACCTTGGGACACAGCAACGGTCATAAGCATGAACCAGTTGCCAAGCGTCGGAATTTTGACCACATGATCACGGGGATGCTGCAAAGGTTGTACGTGTGAAAAACGGTCATAAGTCACTTCTTTCAGTGCTTTTGTAAGTAGGTCACTAAATGAACTGTTGTAAGTCAAGGATTACCCATATATTCTTTTTTTCATGATATAAACTATAGATTGCTCCATCTCATGTTATATATCAACTCTTTTTTAACTATAAGAGGATGCCTCTTTTACTGGCAGTGTCTTCTTGCACTTTCCTGCTGTCTGTGCTGTTCCCAGTTGCTCTAAATATTCTCTAAATATTCTGCTAGCCTGGAGTTTTATTTCAAAAGATTTTTCTATAGCACACTAGAATGTACACTAATATAAAGTAATATCTACTTTATATACTGCCTCTTCATATAGAAGAGCCATTTGATAGCATGATACATTTTTCCTTGTCTTATTCTTATCTAATGCAGCACTCTGCTGTACTTCCAATCATGGCCAACCAGAAACTTCAAGAAAATCCATAAGGCAAAAAAAACTTATCAGTTCCCACCATCCGATATGCTACCCTAAAACATGTGGTTCCAATGACTTATAATGCCTCCAAGTCATTATAAACACCTCCATTTCGCATGGGGTACTTATCCGTGGTTATTTTTTAAAAGATAAGGAAGTCATGAGACATCGCCGTGGCTGGATTTGTATTAAAAGAAAGATTACTGAAAATATAATGACTATATTTGCTAGTGTGTGCGTGTATGTACATTTATTCATTGGATAAATTTATATGCCCCCCTCCACTTGAACGCCACAATTCTGGATGGTGTACAATAAGCAAGATACAAAAATGAAATCATTTCAGTTAAAATTGGTAAATAACCATTGATAGTGATTAAGGGATGACATTTATTATGATCCTGTAGGCATGAACTCATTCTAGCCCCAACACCTGAGACAAAAATGCTATGTATGTCCTGCCTGTTTGGTTAGGTTTTGGCATAGTACATTCTGCTAACCCAGAACATGCATTGATTGATAATCAGGCTAAACATGCTCTAACACATGTAGAATAATTTACTTTAATAAGAAGTATTCAGATACAGGTACTCCACAACTTACAACAATTTGTTTAGTGGCTGTTTGAAGTTACAACGGCTCTGAAAAAAGCAACCTATGAGCTTTTTTCACACTTAGCGACGATTGCAACCCCCCCTACCTCCCAGTCAAAATTCAGATGCTTGGCAACTGAGTCCTATTTATGATGGTTGCCGGGTCCTGGAGTCATGTGATTCCCCTTTTGCAACCTTCTGACAAACTCAATGGGGAAGCCAGATTCACTTAACAACTGCAGGGATTGACTTAACAACTGTGGCAAGAAAGGTTGTAAAATCCAGCAAAACTCACTTGTCTCACTTAAAGTAAAGGTAAAGGTTCCCCTTGCACATATATGCTAGTCATTCCTGACTCTAGAGGGTGGTACTTATCACCGTTTCAAAGCTGAAGAGCCAGCACTGTCCGAAGACGTCTCCATGGTCCTGTGGCCAGCATGACTAAACACTGAAGGCGCACGGAGCACTGCTACCTTCCCACCAAGGTGGTCCCTATTTTTCTACTTGCATTTTTTACGTGCTTTCGAACTGCTAGGTTGGCAGAAGCTGGGACAAGTAACAGGAGTTCACTCCATTATGCAGCCCTAGGGATTCAAAATGCCAAACTGCCGATCTTTCTGATCGACAAGCTCAGCATCTTAGCCACCGTGTCCTGATGTCTCACTTAGCAACAGAAATTTTGGGCTCAGTTGTGGTTGGACGTAAAGGACTGCCTGTATTAATAAGGTTGTATTGTTAACCGGAGCACAAGGTAAGGAGAGCAGGGATTAATGTTTCCAACAGCAGCTACACTCTTGAGTTTGAATTATAAAAAAAATCAGCCACAATAACAGATAAATGTGTTCATATTAGGTGGGTGGTTTTTCCTTTGTATAAGACCAAGGACAAAACATAGCCACAGAGTTGCTGGAGCAACTGCATTCTGCTATCAAGGCTATTGGGAACTTCGATCCAGATCTGATCAGATGGGTCAATTTGGAAAATATACAGAGTCCCGGACCACAACTAAGACCAAAATATCCATTGTTACACCTGATTTTATGAGGACCCGGATTGTTGGGGGCAATATGCTGACTCTGTAAACTGCTTAGAGAGGGCTGAAAGCCCTATGAAGCAGTATATAAGTCTAACTGCTATTGCTATAACCTTTTTTGGCCATAGTCGTTAAGTGAATCCAACTTGCCATACTTGTTACCCTGTTTCCCTGAAAATAAGACCTCCCCGGATAATAAACCCAGTTGGGCTTTTGAGCACATGCGCTAAAATAAGCCCTCCCCCCAAAATAAGCCCTCCCCCCAAAATATTGCAACACAGCAGCAGCCATGAGGTGACACACTCACTGCCTCCTGCACCTCAAAAATAATAAGACCTCCCCCCAAATAAGGCCAAGTGCTTATTTCCGGGGTCAAAAGAAAATAAGACCCTGTCTTATTTTCAGGGAAACACGGTAGGTGAATCCAACTTGACTTTGCTAGAAAGATTGCAAATAGAAATCAGGTGACAAATTGGCTGCTGCAACCCTTGTAAATACCAGCAGGTTGCCCAGCACCCAAATTTTGATCCCGTGACCCTGGAGATGCTACTATAGTTGCAAGTGTGAGGACTGTTGGTAAGTAGCTTTTTTGGGTGCTGTTGTAACTTTGAACAGTCACAGAACAAACAGATGTAAGTCAAGGACTACTATATCTTTTCTGAAAATAGCAACAAGCGAAAAAAAGAGAAAGAGAGAGAGAGATTACCTTTAAAACATTATTTATTAGTCAGGTTTTATTTATTTTATTTTTTGGGGAAAGCAGTTACTGTTTCTTCTTTATAAAAAGTGTCCCATCCCAGTTACATCGAAGTGATTAAACATGAAGATGTGGAGCCGGTTGGCTGGTCATGTACAGAGGTCCCTGGCCAGCCCGTTCATTGGGAGCTGGACGATGTCATGACGACGTCCACGTTAGCTATGGTACGGATGCTGTGGCCTGGCCGTGCTAATCCACCCGAGCCTGGCAGCCAGCAGAAGCTCCAGGATTAAGGCTAATCCCATTGGCACTGACAGCTTGGCCTGAGCTGCTCCCCTCCAAACGGAGGCAGTGTGTTCAGGGGGAAGGGAAGAATGGCCTGGCATGGGGCTCATGGCAAAACGAGGGGTGTCCCCCCCCACACACTTAGATCCAAAGAGGAGCCAGCAGAGAGAGACCAGGGAAGAAGCAGGGCCACCTGGCCGACGGCTCCCGTCCCCCCACTTGTGGGCGCGGGGCTCAGGAGTGGGTTAAAGTGCTCAGGCCGCCCCCTCTGAAAGCAGCCCTCCTAGGCTGCAGCACCAAAGGGCCCCAGGGAGCTGAAGGCAGGGACGCCCCCTGTGGGATGGTTGTAGCACCAGTGAGAGGGAGGGGGGCCAGCCGGGGGTGGCAAGGCATGGGGCTGTGTTGGCAGCGGCGGTGGTGGAATCTCTGCTTTTCTCAGGGGTGGGGTGGGGGTACATTCGAGACCAGGCAGTAGCACCAAAGTTCATGAGGTGAATGGTAGGCTGTCGGTCTGGGCTACTTCCTCTTCCGGCCGACTCCTCCTGAAAACAGAAGAGAGAGAGACAGAATGACCAAGCCGTCCGGCAGGTAGGGGCCAAGGGCACTTGCCAATCCAGAAACGGCCCTGATGATTCTGCCCCTGGCTTGGGTGGGATGCAACGTTTTTAACTGGGTTTGTTGAAGGCCCAGTTATTTTATTCAGACATGTTCGACTTCCAATAGAAGAAAAATATCTGCAGCTCAAGGCTGAACTGTGGCATTCTTGGTGCTCTCTGAACTTGTTTGCAAGTATTTCCTTATCCTCGGAGCCTCAGTGGCGCAGTGGTTAGAGTGCAGTACTGCAGGCTACTTCTGCTGACTGTCAGCTGACTGCAATTTAGCAGTTCAAATCCCACCAGGCCCAAGGTTGACTCATCCTTCCAAGGTGGGTAAAATGAGGACCCAGATTGTTGGGGGCAATAGGCTTGACTGTAAACCGCTTAGAGAGAGATGTAAAGCACTGTAAAGCAGTATATAAATCTAAGTGCTATTGCTATTGCTACCCAACTAAGTAGATTCATCAGTGCTATAGCTAAGCAGCCAACCAAGCCAAGAGCACCAAGAAAGCATTCAGCTTTAATAACATCCATGTCCTTGGTTGTGTATGTGGGTTAGTGTGATTTGTACAAATCCAGGCGACTTAATTAACGGATGATTCTGGAATTTAAATAGCAAAACCATTAGGTACAAAGAGGAAGCTTGATTTCAGATTTTGGTTTTGAAACCTACAGTATAATAGACAGCTTTTATGGCATGGAGTAGTACCGGGTAGAATCTGTTCTGGGCTTGGAAACTAAGTGGGGGTCAAACTCCCACCAGCTACTCCTGCACCTCTACTGAGGATCCCCAAAACTAGTTCAGATGACGATTACTGTTTTGGGAACAGGTTATAGGTGGTGCTCAGGCATTCCCCAGCTAACTGGACACGAGGACCAAATCTGTCCTGCAAGAATCAGATCAGCCAATCAGCTGCCCTGACATCTTGTTTCTGACTGGGAGATTCTGTGGCAGGCATGTTGAGTATCAGTCTTCTTCTTTCAACTCAGGGTCAAATTGTTGGAAGCAGACTGTCTCTGAACATGGCAGTTTTGGAAATAAAAAGAAGCGGTAGCCCTCAATCAGGTTATCTTTCCAAGCTATGGCGCCACTTACTTTTGTAGCCAAGTGCCCCCAGGACTCCATAGGGCTTGGGAGGTTTACCTGTGTGTGTAGAGAGAAAAGGGGAGTCATTCAAGGCTAGTTAATCAGTTAACTTCTGCACTATTCTTTGCCCATTGGGGAAATTCATTTATTTTTTTTACTACCGGTTCGGTGGGCGTGGCTTGGTGGGTATGGCAGGGGAAGGATACTGCAAAATCTCCATTCCCACCCCACTCCTGAGGCCAGCCAGAGGTAGCATTTTCCAGTTCTCTGAACTACTCAAAATGTCCGCTACTAGTTCTCCAGAACCTGTCAGAACCTGCTGGATTTCACCCCAGTCTTTGCCCCTTTCCTCCCCCTAAAGTACTGCTCTTACCTCCATAGCCAGGTACACCTCCACCTGTGGATCCCAAAGGAGAGAGAAAATCTTGTTAGCATTGCCTTTACCCCTTTTAGTCACTACCACCCCTTTCCCCGCTGTGCTAAGAATTGCTGAGAAATACGGGCCCATCTAAAGCGCTTGTCAGTGGCCGGATCCATGCATTGCAGTAAGCCATCATTTGCTGAACCATGGTGTAAAAAAAAGCAAATGGCTGGCTCACACAACATGCAAAGCTAAAACCAAAGAAACTGCAACATATGCTCAATGAAAATGAAGTAGTTTCTGCCCCTGTGAATTGTGGAGATGTAGCCAATTCTGCGGGGTAAACTAGCCACGGGGTTGAGAGCACATGATATGAATGCAGCAGTTGTTTCATTAACCCAGGTTTAATACATTACGAGAAATCTGGCCATTGTGCTGTATATGTTGCATTGACTGGGCCAGTCTATTTTCTTTATTAATAACCCCTGGAAGAATTTTTAAGGGGCATTGCTCTGTTAATTACAACAGTTAATGTTACTGAGGTAGTACACACGGGGTGGGGGGTGGGGAACCATCATTTGATAATCATTGCTCTCAGGATACAGGCTTGCTATTCTGGCCAGACAAAGATTATTTAGCCCAGAGCCCCTTCCAGCATTTGGGTCTGCCACAGTGATGAAATTCAGGTTTTTTTTACTACCGGTTCTGTGGGCGTGGCTTGGTGGGCATAGCGAAGGGGAAGGATACTGCAAAATCTCCATTCCCACCCCACTCTGGGGCCAGCCAGAGTTGGTATTTGCCAGTTCTCCGAACTACTCAAAATTTCCACTACTGGTTCTCCAGAACTGGTCAGAACTTGCTGAATTTCACCCCTGGTCTGCTAGGACCTGAGACCTCCCCTCGACAACATACCTGGGTAAACAGAAGATAATCCATAGCCAGTGCCAGTTGCTGCAATAGAGGGGAACAGGTGGGAGAAAGCATAAAAAGACTTCAAAGGGTCAAGCACAGAGGACACTTGATTGACACAGTTAAATGAAGTATTGGAGGACTGAGGCAGCCAATGATTTTGCACACATGTAAAGAGGACTCTTGCTGTTAGAGTACCAAAAGCAGTATTCAAACATTGTGTTTCAAGCTAGCCAACTGCAATTCAGCTTCGTATGCTGGTTTCATCCTTCCATGTGGTTAGTTTATGCTACAGTTGTTTAGTGTGATTCCAAAAGCTTGGGTTAGCTCAGGGGTCGGCAAACCTAAACACTCAAAGAGCCATTTGGACCCGTTTCCCACAGAAAAGAAAATACTGGGGGCCACAAAAGTCCTAATCGGAAGCCCCCTGTTCAATTCTGGAGCTGACCGGAAGTTCAGTTCCCTTACCATACAGTCTCCTCCTAGCGCGGCGTCCTTTTTCCTCTACCTGTCATAACCGAAAGCCCTATCAATTGTGGAGACAACTGGAAAACCCTCCCTTTGCCATAGAGTCTTCTCCTGGCGCACTGGGCTTCTCTCCCCCCCCCCCCCCCACCAGAAGCTCCTCTCAAAATTGTGGCACCGACCGGTGACGGAGCCGCAGCAGAGGGAGGAAAGAGCCACATGCGGCTCCAGAGCCACAGTTTGCTGACCCCTGAGTTAGCTGGATTTTAGCAATAGCAGTAGACTTATATACCGCTTCATAGGGCTTTCAGCCCTCTCTAAGCGGTTTACAGAGAGTCAGCATATTGCCCCCAACAATCTGGGTCCTCATTTTACCCACCTCGGAAGGATGGAAGGCTGAGTCAACCCTGAGCCGGTGAGATTTGAACCGCTGAACTGCTGATCTAGCTGTAGCCTGCAGTGCTGCATTTAACCACTGCACCACCTTGGCTCTGGATAAATTGTGGTTAAGCTAAGCTATAGATGAACACATGCAAACCCAGCCAGTGTGCCCCTGACATGTTTGTGGACTTTTTCAGCCCACTCAACATCATGCAAGTGCAGCTGTGTGCCTGCCAAACTATCTAACATGTTATCTTTCAGTAGAACATTGACTCTTGAGTTCCGTTCCACTTTTGACTTCCGTTCCACTATACAGCTCTCTGGCATATTATTTTATAAAAACTTGGATATTTTGT
Organism: Thamnophis sirtalis; assembly: GCF_051295495.1. Classification (NCBI taxonomy): domain Eukaryota; kingdom Metazoa; phylum Chordata; class Lepidosauria; order Squamata; family Natricidae; genus Thamnophis; species Thamnophis sirtalis. The sequence goes on along the minus strand of NW_028261386.1, from coordinate 19,936,518 downwards.
TTTCTCCCTCTAGTTAAAAGGGAAAAAAGAGAAAGAGAAATGCAGGAATTGCTTGTCCTTAAGGAAACCATACACAAGATAAGCCACTCTTTTAGAACAAACGTGGGGAGATGGGAAGCGTTTGCAGAAGATGCCCAATCTTTTTATCGTCGTGGCTGAGAGTTGGGAGAAAGTAAGACATTGTTTTCAATCCTAGGAAAGAATGGTGTTTTTCTCTATTGACTCAACAGCAATTAGAATACCAGTGCTGGAACCCGCAGAAACAATACAAGTAGCTCTTTAGAATGGCAATCTCATGATATAACTTTAATCAATGTTTCTCAACAGTGACAATTTTAAGATGGGTGGACCTCCATTCCAGAGGTGGCATTCAGCTGGTTTGGACCGTTTCTGGCATACTGATAGTGGAAATTTTGAGTAGTTTGGAGAACCGGCAAATACCACCTCTGGCTGGCCCCACCCTCCCACCCCCGTCTTTTCCTGTCCTATGTTCCCTTGTTTTTTTTTAGTTCAGCTGATTCATGTGGCAGAGCGGATTGCCATATCTCAGCTGAGCTAAAAATCAGCTCAGCTCCCCAGCGCTGATACAGAGGACGGTCTTTGAGTGCTCTGCACACACACAAAGCAAGTGTTAGGCACGTGTGTGTGCAAAGCGCACTCTCATGATAAGAAAAGATTTGGAATCCCACCACTGTTCCACTCCCGGAATCCCTGAGAAACTACAACTACAACTAGTCCAAAATGCAGTTGCCCCAATCCTTTTAGACCCGTGATGGCAAACCTATGGCACGCCAAAAAACAGCCAAAAATGGCCAAAACCCAGGCATGAACACACTGGCCAGCTGGTCTTCAGGTATGCACGAACACCAGTTGGCCGGTACTCATGTGCAAACTGGAAACCCTAAGCCAGCATGTACTCTGGCCAACTGGTCTTCGGGTTTTTGGCACTCCGGTGTGCATTCACGCACGTTCTGGTTTGGGCACTTGGTGCCGAAAAGGTTTGCCATCACTGTTTCAGACTTTCAGTACTGGGAACAAATTACATTGGATTTCTCATCCTGCATTGATTGCCAGTTGGTTTCCAGGTCCAATGTAAAATGCTGACCTATAAAGCCCCTTATGGCTTGGTTCCTTGACACCTCAAGGACCCCCTTCTCCCATCAGAATTGAACAATCCAATCAGATCTTCCAGGGAGCAACTGCTGTAAACCTCACATTTTCAGGAAATTCTGTGTGTGTGTTTGTGTGTGTGAGAGAGAGGGAGGAGGGTTAGTGTTAGGGAGAGGGAGGGAGGAAGAGAGCGGGGGCAAGGTAGTGCTGCTTCTTTGTGGCAGTCCCAGCCTTGTTGATTGGCTCAATCTTTATTGGTCTTTTGGAAACTTTTAAAAATGTAATTGTTAGAAAACTTTCCCTTGATCTAAATTTTGCCATCCTTATTTCGATTTATGCTATTTGGAGGCTAAAACATATGAAGAACAGTTGAAGGAACTGGGTATGTCTAGTTTAATGAAAAGAAGGACTAGGGGAAACACGATAGCAGCCACAAAGAAGAGGGAGTCAAACTATTCTCCAGGGCACCTGAGGGTAGAATAAGAAGCAATGGGTGGAAACTAATCAAGGAGAGAAGCAACTTAGAACTGAGGAGAAATTTCCTGACAGAATAATTAATCAGTGGAATAACTTGCCTCCAGAAGATGTCAGTGCTCCATCATTGGAGGCTTTTAAAAAGAGACTGGATAAACCCTTATCATGAATGGTGTAGAGTCTCTTGCTTGAGCAGGGGGTTGGACTACAAGACCTCCAAGATCCTTTCCAACTCTTGTTATTCTGGTATTTAGTTTTATCCTGTTTGCAATTGTTTTATTCTGTCCCAGATGTTTGTAATCTGAATGTGTTCTATCTAAGCCTCCAAGAGTCTCCTAGAATTGTAGCGTCATTGAAATATGTTAAATAAATAAAGATATTGTCACTTGAGGCTGGAGGCAGAAGCGAGCTCTACCTATGAATGAAGTAAGGCTGAAAGGCGATAGGGAGAAAGATACCTTCCTCATTTGCTTAATAGGATTGTTCTAATTATTTTAGCTGCTTGTAAACCAATTCTGAACTGACAGATCCTGGAAGCTGGTTAGTACGTGGATGGCAATTACTTGTTAATACCAAGTTAGAAATCTAGTTATTCTAGTTATTCACTAGACTGGATTTTTTTTTTAAAGCAGCCCTAGAGACGGCAGTGGCAAAACCTTTTTGCTTACACTGCTAAGAAAACTGCATGGATATAATGCATCTTAGGCAGATGTGTTAACCACTAAGCCACAGAGTTCGACTCCTTATCAGCTGTGACGGGGTGAAAGGTATCTATTTAGAGTTACAACCCCCGGTATGCCCAAATATAGTAGTAGTAATCTTCCTGTTATATTTATGCTGATAAATAAATAAAGGGAGACTAGTATAGATCTATTTCAAGCTATTTAGCTCTCATCAGCTAGTCACACCCTTGTTTGGGAATCGAACCTGTGCTCTCTTGCCTCTCAGGCAGATGTGTTAACCATTGAGCTACAGAGCTCGACTCCTTATCAGCCAGCCAGCTGACTTTAAATATATATATATATATTTATATATCTATCTCCCATTATAAATAAATATAAATATAAATATAAATATAAATATAAATAATATAAATATAAATATAAATATAAATATAAATATAAATATAAATATAAATAATATAAATATAAATATAAATATAAATATAAATATAAATATAAATATAAATATAAATATAAATATAAATATAAATATAAATATAAATATAAATATAAATATAAATATAAATATAAATATAAATATAAATATAAATATAAATATAAATAATATAAATATAAATATAAATAATATAAATATAAATATAAATATAAATATAAATATAAATATAAATATAAATATAAATATAAATATAAATATAAATATAAATATAAATATAAATATAAATATAAATATAAATATAAATATAAATATAAATATAAATATAAATATAAATAATATAAATATAAATATATATATAAATATAAATATATATATATATATATATATATATATATATATATATATATATATATATATATATATATATATATATATATATATGCAAAATAGAAGAATATTAAGTCGGGATGTAGGAAGAAAATCTGAGCGACCATAATCTATCTATCTATCTATCTATCTATCTATCTATCTATCTATCTATCTATCTATCTATCTATCTATCTCCCATTATGGTCGCTCAGATTTTCTTCCTACATCCCGACTTAATATTCTTCTATTTTGCATTACAAGGAGCAAAGTTTAAGATCGGTCAAGAATTGATCTAAGCTTACAATGACTGTAAAATTGATAGTAGTATTTGGAATATAGGGCATGCTAGCTGGGGAATTCTGGGAGTTGAAGTCCACGCATCTTAAAATAGTCAAGGTTAAGAAACACTGATCTAGAGTGTTTCTACAAATCCCAATTAATTAGTTAATTAATTAATTAATGGCAGACCAAGTTTAACTGGTGGCTCCTCACATTTCCAGTTTTGAAAAGATTCGACTGACACAGATGTGGCCATAATTCCCATCCTGAATTGCCCTCCCCCTCCCCCCCCGAAGCATCTTTGCCCACCGGGGATCAGACCTCCAGCTCCGCCACCAGCTCCGTAACCGGCTCCTCCACCAAGTCCAGGGACTCCGTATCCTCCTCCAACACCTGTGGGGGGTTTTTTTCCCCAAAGAAAATCTCCATCAGAAACAAACCTTATATCTAGTTGAAATGCAATATGGAATATTTGTCTTTTGGCCCGGTTGCTCTTGAATCTAACCAGGAAGGATCTTGAAGAGAATCAATGGTATTTTGTGTGTGTAAAAGAAATGGTGAATTTAAGCTACATTAAGAATTGCCAAACACTCAGTTTCAGTCTTGGTGAATTAATCCAGAACTGAACGTACATCTTTTAGTATTAATATGAGTTGAGGAAGCCACTAGAGGCTACATTACTAATATTATAAAAGGCAGAAATTTAGCTGACCCTTCAGATGATTTGGATTTAAATTCCCACGTATCTCTTCCAGCAGAGACAAAGATAAGGACATGGGAATGTGGTAGTCCAAAATATCAGAGTTGCAGGTTAGGCTTTCTGGGGTCAGGACAGGTAGTCCACAACTTACGACAATCATTAGTGACCGTTAAAAGTTACAACAGCACTGAAAAAAGTGACTTATGACCATTTTTCACACTTATGGCCTTTGCAGCATCCCCGTGATCATTTGATCAAAATTCAGATGCTTGGCAACTGGTTCCTGTTTATGACCATTGCTGTGTCCCAAAGTCACTTAATCATCTTTTGTGACCTTCTGACAAGCAAAGTCAATGGGGAAGCCAGATTCTCTTAACAACTGGGTTACTAACTTCTCAATGGCAGTGATTCCCTTAAAAACTCTGGCAAGAAAGATTGTAAAATGAGACAAAACTCATTTAACAATGTCTCACTTACCATGTTTCCCCGAAAATACGACAGGGTCTTATTTTCTTTTTACTTACAAAATATGGCCTTGGGCTTATTATAGGGGAGGGCTTATTATAGGGGAGGGCTTATTGTTTTGGGGTTGCCGGGTGGCTGCTCCCTTGCAAACTGGCTCCCGAAGAACCGGGCACAGCCTCAGGGGCGAAGCAGCCATGAGGTGACCAAGCTCATGAGCAACCACCCGGCAAACCCCCTCTCCAGCTGGGCAGAGCACCATTCACTGACCTAGGGGGTATCCCTAAGGCGCCAAGCCACGTGGTGCTCTGACTGCTCGCCAGCTCCCACGGCTTGGCACATTAGGGATACCCCCTAGGACAGTGCATGGAGCTCTGCCGGGCTGGAGAAGGGGGTTGTGTGAGCGCCTGTTCTGCCCCCAGTGGGCATGCCTCCTAGCCTCAACATAACGTCTTCTCCAGTTCCAAACTCCCAAACTCGTCTGCCGAGTCTTCCAGCAGCCAGCCCACAACCATAGAGCACACTCCTAGAGCAGCCGCTGCTGGAAGACTCGTCAGCCGAATTTGGGAGTTTGGAACCAGAGAAGATGTTAGTTTCAGGACAGGTTGTATTTTCGGGGAAACACGGTAACAACAGAAGTTTTGGACTCAATTGTGGTCGTATGTCAATATAACATTAGAAGCTAATGCTGTGAAATGATTGTTATCGAAACTTTATACTCTGTTTCCCCGAAAATAAGCCCTCACCAGATAATAAGCCCAATTGGGCTTTTGAGCGCATGTGCTAAAATAAGCCCTCCCCGAAAATATTCCAACATAGCAGCAGCCATGAGGTGACCATACTCACAGGCTCCTGCACCTCAAAAATGATATGACCCCCCTGAAAATAAGGCCTGGTGCTTATTTCGGGGTGTCAAAAGAAAATAAGACCCTGTCTTATTTTCGGGGAAACATGGTAGAAATCCTGAACGAGTAAGTTTTGAACATCCTAAGACCCAGCCTGTAGCATGTCTTAACAGAAGCTTCTTTTGGCCTTGGCTAATCCTAATTTAGGTAGCAGAGTCCTGGGCCAACTGTTCTAAGAGGACCTATGGCAGGGGTGTCAAACTCGCATCATCACAGCGTCATCACATGACGTATCAAGATTTTTCTCCCCTTTGCTAAACCAGGCATGGACTTGGCTAGCCCGTGATGAAACCAGCCTGTGGGCCGTGAATTTGACAGCCCCGACTATGGGACCCATTTGGTGACCCATTCTAGGTGATGTGAGAAGAGCTACAGGGCAGTCTAAGAAACAACAGGTAACTTAAAGGTACAATGGAAATCACAATGGGAGCTGATGAAGTCAAGGGCAGGGAGGTGATCAATACTCAAGATGAGCATTTGAGAACCAAAGCAGGACATTTGACTCCGCCTCTAGTCTGGGAATCTGTTCCTCCAATTAAGGAGCAGATTTCCAGGACAGAGTTTGATGTCGCTTGAGGAATAAGACTGGGCCATGAAGATTAGCTGGCGAGCAGCTAGCTGGGCCTAGAGAGGATTCTTCAAGCACAAAGCAACATAACTTCTGTGTTACATGACAGGGCCTAACTGCTTTCCTTCACCACACCCTGCCAAACATCACTGTATTGCATTTTTTTCACATATCAAATCAACTCTGCATATTCTGAAGTGTGAAAAAAGGAAACAGGGTCAGGAAGAATCCAGGCCCAGCATCTATAGCTAAAGACTTAGCCATAAGGACAACTCCAGAAATTCCATATTCTAGACAACCATCTTACCTGCCACGCCAGTTCCACCCAATCCAGTACCTGGGACACCTGTCAAAGATAGGGAATACGTCTCAATGGTGATATCCATGGCAATTCTTTTCTCTCCTGCAGGCTGCAGGCTTCCCAGATGGCAGCTGCATCCACTTTCCCATTTTTTTCACTCAAGGAGGGGTTTTGTCCAGAGCTTGCTTTCCCTAATGCAGTTTTTCTTAACCTTGGCAACTTTAAGCTGTGTGGACTTCAACTCCCAGAATTCTCTAAGAGCCTTGGCCAGGGAATTCTGGGAGTTGAAGTCCATAGAGCTTAAAGTTGCCAAGATGAGAAATTCTGCCCTAATAATTGTTCTGAGCCAGTACAAGAAAATTGGAGAGCAACCATTTGGGAAAGCAACACCTTTGGCCTTTTGGGTCATGAGAATTGCCTCCAGGTACATAAGAAAAAATAGAGCTGTGCAAGAACAGAAGGGGTTCCCTGGTGTGGCTTCCATTTGTTCCAGTGGGGCCTGAGTCAGGAGAGCCTCCTGCTAGAATATATCCAGGTGGATAATGTGCCATTTTGGATCAGCCCTATGCAGAAATTGCATAAGCCAAAAGTGACTTTAATTTATCTCTGAGTCAGGAGTCCCCAACCTTTCGGGGACCACTAAATTCATAATTTTAAATCCCGCAGACCACTAATATGATCTGCCTAATGGCTGGCTGGGCAGGCGTGACTAGGTGGTCATGTGACTGGATGGGCATGGCCAACTTGATGTCACTCATGTCAAGGGGGGCCTCGCCAGCCTCTACTCATCCCTCCCATCCCAGCCACTTCTCCCCTGCCCACCTGGGCTCCTTAGGGCCCCAATAGGAAGCAGTTGTTGGAGCTAAGCAGCCACCATGAGAAAGAGTTGGCAAAACAGCTCAGTTCAAATTGGATCTGACTGAGAAGGAGGCACAGCAGAAGCACCTCACTGAGGACTACAAGCATAGGCTTTCCAAGCAGAAGGAAGACCTGCGGGAGTGCAAGGCCAGGTACCGGCGCCGGGAGGCTCAGTAGGCTGAAATGGTCAGCCAGTTCCAGGCCATGATACAGTCCCACTGGAACGAGGCCCTCCGGCTCTTTTCCATTAGCGGCACTTCAGCCTTCGCCCAAAGCCCCACATCAGGAGGCTGAAGCAGACCCCAAGTCAGAATTTCTGCCCTCCTCTGTCCCGCACAAAAAACCTCCAAAGGATGAGACTCTCTACAGCAACATTCATTGCACGTATCCGGCCCAGGGGCCATAGTTTGAGGGCTCCTGATTTAGCGCAATATAAAAAATGCAAATAATTTTTCTGCCGACCACCAAAATTTTCTCACGGACCACCAGTTGGTGACTGCTGCTCTGAGTAACAACAAAAAATCATTTATTTTGCATCGTCCTTTCATCCATTTGTGCTCCTGGGCCTTCTAAAACAAAGTTAAATGTGCCACTCATTCCCAAAGGGTTGTTTCTCCCATTCTGAGTTGATTTTGCTTTCTTTTGTACTCTCTCTCTCTCCCTCCCTCTCATTCTCTTTTTCTCTCGTTCATTTTCTCTTCTTTTCATAGACATATTGCTTTATATCTATTTCGAGGAGTTAGCATGATGAATTACAAGCATTTTTTTTTTCATTCTGCAGAGATACCGTATTTAGCTGGTTTGACTCCTCCTTGTCCTCCAATTATGGGAATGCCTGGAGAGAAGACGAAATAATTCCCATCAGAACCCCATTGCCACGGCTAATTTTTGCCTGTCAAAATGAAAAATTGGGAGCAGGGCTGATTCGCTAGGAAATTACTCCTGTCTCAGGAAAATCTGAGGATTACAGGTAGTCTTTGATTTACGACCATTTTTAACAACGATTCAAAGTTGCAACGGTCTAGGAAAAAGTGACCTACAACACAGTCTCAAAGTTATGACTTTCCCACTAGCCCTGCATTCACATAGTTACATCTTGGGTAGGTGGCAACTGAGTCTAATTTACGATGGTTGCAGTGTCTTGCAATCACATCATCCTGCTGTGAACTTTTCAACCAGTTTCTGGCAAGCAAAGACAAGAGCCCCGGTGGCGCAGTGGTTAGAATGCAGTACTGCAGGGTACTTCTGCTGATCACCGGCTGCCAGCAGTTTGGCAGATCGAATCTCACCAGGCTCAAGGTTGACTCAGCTTCCATCCTTCCGAAGTGGGTAAAATGAGGACCCAGATCGTTGGGGGCAATAGGCTGACTCTGTAAACCTCTTAGAGAGGGCTGTAAAGCACTGTGAAGTGGTATATAAGTCTAAGTGCTACTGCTATTGGGGAAGCCAGATTTGCTTAATAACCTTGTCATTCACTTAACCACCATGGTAAAAATGGTCATACATTTAGGTTTGGTCGTATGATGACTCACTTAATAACTGCATCACTTAGTCACCGAAATTCCAATCCCAATTGTGGTCAGAGCCGTGGTGACACAGTGGTTAGAATGCAGTATTGCAGGCTAATTCTGCCGACTGCCAGTAGTTTGATTCTGACCGGCTCAAGGTTGAGTCAGCCTTCCATCCTTTCAGGGTTGGTAAAATGAGGACCCAGATTGTTGGGGGTAACATGCTGATTCTCTAAACCCTTTAGAGAGGGTGGTAAAGCACTCTGAAGTGGTATATAAGTCAAAAGTCATAAGTCGTACCCCCAGGTACGACGCCACCTCCAGGCACGACGCCACCTCCAGGCACAACGCCACCTCCAGGCACGACGCCACCTCCAGGTACGACGCCACCTCCAGGCACGACGCCACCTCCAGGCACGACGCCACCTCCAGGAAGGACGCCACCTCCAGGAAGGACGCCACCTCCAGGAAGGACGCCACCTCCGGGACGGAGACCTGTTGAACCATGTAGAATAAGTTTGATTTTTTTTTTAAATCGAGGTGCAGATAGTGTTAAATAAGAAGAAAAGAAAAAGACAAGATCAAATGTTTCCCATTCTGTCCTTTCACCTCCACTGTTAGGTTAAGATGGTTTCACATAGGTGTCCTACTCCTGTTAAATCCCAGCTTAATAAGGAGATTATTTTTTTAAAAAAATCCTAAAATGGCAGCATATCTCCTTTGCTCTTGCTTTTAATTTCTTTCTGCCTTATCCCTCTTTGTAACTGATTCATACATGGATACTGATACTGTGTTAAAAAGCTGTGCTTTTTATGCAATCATATTTCTGAAAGTTTCCTTTGCCTCATTATTCTGACTCAGGCAAGCGGTCACTTGACACGGTCATTATCAGTGGGTTTGGAAGAGGGATGGGATTCTCTAGGTAGCTCCGACAATCAGCTGTGAGCTCCCGCCCCTGCGCTTTACCTACTTTTATCTTCTCCGCTGAGTCGCGTGACTCAGAGTGGATTGCGGTGCCTCACCTGTTTTCCTTCCCAAACAACAATCTGGAAAGTGAGTATTCTCTGAACTGTGCATGCGTGCGCAGCGAACCAGTTGTTAAACCGATAGGATCCTGCCCCTGGTTTGGTGTCTATGCAAACCAGATTTTCCCATCTCTTCCTCCACCAATGAAATAATGACCAATGAGAAACTCTCTTAGTGATGTGATACAGCCACCCCAACTGTAAGATATTCAAGGGTAAGATATATAAAGGAATGACGCCATACAAAAAATAAATTAAGTTTTAATTTCAATAAGATAAGAAATTAATTACCATTGCCACTAATAATGTTCCCTGCCGGTCATTTCCAAAAGCAATGATTCAGTTGCAAATTTTAGGTGATACTGGGAACCCCATTCAAAACTTTCAGAAGTTAACATGCAGCCATATGGTGGCCTTAAGGTATGCACTTTCCCTATATAGGGCATCAAAATAAAACCCCAATTTCTGCCCTTGCCCAACTCAGAAATGGCACTGTGGAATAGGGGAACCCATAATTGATCTTGCTAAGTTGGCATTTATCTTGAAAAGGCCCAGAGCCTTTTGTTAAATGGGCTACAAAGAGAGAAAATTATATTTCCCAAGGAAAACTATCTTAGGTAAAAATAGATTGCAGACCAAACTCACCATATTTGGCTGCTTTAGCAGCTGCTTTCGCTGCTGCAGCTGCCCCAGGAACTAGCAGAAAGAAGAGCAGAAGAATTAAACAGTCAGAATGGAAGCAAAGTTCAGATCTCCAATATCTCATTAAAGTAGCGTTTCTCAATTTGGCAACTTTAAGATGTGTGGACTTCAACTCCCAGAATTCCCCAGCCAGCATCCAGGTGGATGGACTCACTTACAGTGGTGATGAGTAAACTGTCAGAAGATCTGGAAGAACCACATCTGTGTGGTTGCTAGTGGTTGCTAACAGTTGACACCAGCCTGATGGCACACAATCGATCAAAGCTGGCAGGGAATAGCTGCAGAAGGCAGCATCTGGAAGTAACTTATGGAACCTGCACAATGGCTTTAGGGCATGCAAAATGATATTATTTTCCTCCCAAGTGGTAAAAATAGTAGGAAGCATGGCTATGTAAAAACACAACGAACAGAAGCATCAGAGAACTTTTAGCACATTCATTTGGGACAGATTTGGCCCTATAACTCTGTACCATTTTAAATGGGCTGGTAGCTATGTTTTAGTCTTGTCTTTTGTTTTGTCATGATTTAGTTTGGTTTGATTTTGCTTTGTTTTGCTTTGGAGTTCATTTGGTTAGCTTTTGGATTGTTTTGGAATTGACAGGCATATAGAATAGAACAGAAAAACAGAGTTGGAAGGGACCTTGGAGGTCTTCTAAGCAGGTCTTCTAAGGAGGTCCAACCCCCTGCTTAGGTAGGGAAACCCTACACCACTTCAGAAATATGTTTATCCAACATCTTAAAAACTTCCAGTGTTGGGGCATTCACAACTTCTGGAGGCAAGTTGTTCCACTGATTAATTGTTCTAACTGTCAGGAAATTTCTCCTCAGCTCTCAGTTGCTTCTCTCCTTGACTCATTTCTACCCATTGCTTCTTGTTCTACCTTCAGGTGCTTTGGAGAATAGCTTGACCCCCTCTTCTTTGTGGCAGCCCCTGAGATATTGGAACACTGCTATCATGTCTCCCCTAGTCCTTCTTTTCATCAGACTAGACATACCCAGTTCCTGCAATCCTTCTTCATATGTTTTAGCTTCCAGTCCCGTAATCATCTTTGTTGCTCTTCTCTTTCTAGAGTCTCCACATCTTTTTTTACACCGTGGCAACCAAAACTGAATGCAGTATTCCAAGTGTGGCCTTACCAAGGAATTATAAAGTGGTATTAACACTTCACGTGATCTATCTACCCATCTCTGAAACATAACTGAGCAGGTGTTTACTAACAACACTGAAAAAGGTTGAAAACTGTATACGAGCTATATTTTTTTTGTCATGGTTTTCATTGATGGATCCCTGATTTTTTTTAAAAAATAAACCAGTGTTTCTAATTTTCCACAACTTTAAAAGATGTGGACTTCAAACTACCTTAGATTGCTGGCTGGGAACTTCTGGGAGTTGAAGCTCATATATTTTAAAATTGCTGAGATGGACTGCTATAAACAATCCCTCCCTTTCCTGGATTTCCTGCAGCAGTATTTGAAAAATCAAAAGATAATAAAGAATAAGATCACTTTGACTTGCAATACAGCTTGCTAAATATCTAAAAAGGATTTGCATTTCAGCATTTCTGAACAGGAAAATCGAAACAATCTTGGAGGGATGCCTCAGTTGTGGAACTCTTCACTGTTGAAGGCTTTCTTGACCCTCTCCTACTAGCTTTGAGGAAGGTAGGTAAATGTTTGCTATCACTGGGAGTATTTGTGCTTCTGGGGAACTCGTTTTGTTCCTTGCCATTGTTAATTACATTTGTAAGGGCATTTCAGTGATTCAGCTTACTTGTATTCTGAACTGATCGGAAATTCTGTTGTGTTCCCAAAGAAATACTAATTTGTCTGGGAATAATAAAATAAATATGGGATGTGGTGGCTCAGTGGCTAAGATGCTGAGCTTGTCGATCAGAAAAGTCAGCAGTTTAGCGGTTTGAATCCCTAGCGCTGTGTAGCAGAGTGAGCTCCCGTTACTTGACCCAACTTCGGCCAACCTAGCAGTTTGAAAACATGTAAAAATGCAAGTAGAAAAAATAGGAACCACCTTTGGTGGGAAAGTAACAGCAATCCGTGAGCCTTCAGCGCTTAGTCATGCTGGCCACATGACCACGGGACGTCTTTGGATAGTGCTGGCTCTTCAGCTTTGAAACGGAGATGAGCATCGCCCCCTAGAGTTGGGAACGACTAGCACATATCTGCGAGGGGAACCTTTCACTTTTTAAAGTGTTGGCATAAACATTCCTTACCTCCACCTCCTGGGATTCCGCCAAAGCCAGGCACAAGTCCACCACCAGCGCCAGGAACTAAGCCACCAATACCATTGGCACCAGGAACAAGGCCTCCAAAACCACCAGCTCCAGGAACTAGGCCGCCAGCCCCTCCTCCAGGCACTCTTCCTCCAGCAGCTGCTGCTGGGGCAAAGCAAATGTTGTAAGAAAGAGACACATTTCTCTTCCGTTGTGTAAGAGTTGAAGTTCTCCAAGATATGCTGAGCCACTAATGATCAATTATTAAATGATGATTAAAGAGAACTGAAGCCATGGATGGTGAGAGACAAAAAAATAAAAACCTGAAGCCCCTTTTCTGACTCACACAATTTATTAGCAAGTACAAGCTTTTGTAAGCTGCATCGGAGGCTCTGTGCCTCTGATAAACTCCACCGCCATTCACAAAAGTTATGCCTGTTAATAAACTTATCCAGAAAAGGAGCTACCAGTTTCATCCTGATATTTTTCTCCCCACATAAACTAACATTCATGCAACATGTATAACAGGAGATGTAAGAGGGATCTGGGAGAGAGCCAGAGGTGGGTTCCTACTGGTTTGGACCGGTTCGCTAAGTAGGTAGTAACTCGGCTACCCACGCCCCCAAACCGGATCTATCGGCAGCACCATAGGCTCCACAATCTTGTTTTTTGCTTCTGTGCATGTGCAGGAGCAATTATTTTACCTCTGCGCATGTGAACGTATTGCGCCTGAAGCGCATCTCTGAACAAACCAGCAGTAAAAGAAGCCTGAACCCACCCGTGGCACAGAGCCCTCTTCAGATGCTATGTTCTCTCCAAGGGACACAGTCTCCTTACAGCAGCGCCCCCCCCCCAACCTTTGGGTCACCAGGGACCAGTTCCATGGGGAGAGGCTTTTCACACAGATAGGAGGGGGCGTGGTTTTGCATGCTGCCTGCATCCCATGAATGGGGCTTTCCTTGTTTGTGTGGCCCAGTTTCTGGTACGCCACAGCCCAGTGCTGGTCCACGGACCGGGGGTTGGGGACCCCACTCCTAGAGCACAGAGCTGAATGGTTCCTTAACCCCAGTATGACTAACTTGGTGAACAGATTTTCCCCTTCAGTGAGGAATGGACCGAGGCCCAGAAAGATGGACTCATTCATTTCTCCTTGTGTTATAGTGCTCCATTTGCTGTTTACTAATACTGTGCAGAATCTAAATATAAAAGTAAAAAAAGGACTTTTGGGAGCATGCATGTAGCATAATGAGCCACAGTGGCGCAGTGGTTAGAGTGCAGTACTGCAGGCTACTCCTGCTGACTGCCGGCTGATTGTAATTTGGCAGTTCAAATCTCACCAGACTCACGGTTGACTCATCCTTCCATCCTTCCGAGGTGGGTAAAATGAGGACTCAGATTATTGGGGGCAATAGGCTGACTCTGTAAACTGCTTAGAGAGGGCTGTAAAGTGGTATATAAGTCTAAGTGCTATTGCTGTTGCTATCTGCCTGCAACTCTGCAAAGTTTGTGTGATGCCCTCTGTAGCTGCAACAGGGCTCTAAGGAAAGACACATTTGGTTTAAGGAGATGCAGGCAAATGCTGCAAACCTGCTCCTGTACTTCCTAACATGTCTTGTTGCCTTCAAATCTGAAATGCTGCAAAGCCCTAGTAGAAACTGTTAGTTGCCTATCTTTACAATGCTGCTCTAAATTGTTGCCTGGGCTGGATTGAAGCAACCTTACCATATTTTGCTGCTTTGGCAGCTGCTTTTAGAGCGGCCGCAGAACCTCCTGGAACTGCAAATACAAGAAAAATAAAGATGAGGTCTTTGGATCATCAACACAGTTCAGTTCAGTTTATTAGTTCAGTTTATTATATTTATATGCTGCACTTTTCCCCCGAAGGGGACTCAGGGCGGCTCACAACTCGAACCGAGGAAGGGGGATACAGACAAAAAATTTAAAAAAACAGCAAGCATAACAATATATAATTTAAAAACACACAACAGTCATACCATTCGAGACGGGGGCAACAGCTCTTTAGCCCCAGGCCTGTCGGAACAGCCAGGTTTTGAGGGCTTTGCGGAAGGCCTGGAGGGTGGTGAGAGTTCGAATCTCCACGGGGAGTTCGTTCCAGAGGGTCGGAGCAGCCACAGAGAAGGCTCTCCTCCTGGTAGTCGCCAGTCGACACTGGCCGGCGGATGGAATTCGGAGGAGGCCTAATCTGTGGGATCTAATCGGTCTAGTGGAGGTAACACCTATTTTGCATAGTTCCCCAGTTCATGGCAGGGTTGGGAATCACCCCAATGGTAGCCTAATGTCATCTCAATAACCATGAAACGATGACTGCGAAACTGAATGTGAGTCAGCAGGGTGGTGTGGCTGCCAAAAAGCCAAACAATTTTAGGCTTCATTAGTAAAAGTACAGTGTCCAATATGTGGGAATACTACTCAGCTGAAGTATTGTACCAATTGTAGACACCAAATTTTAAGGAATCAGAGGATTCAGAATACTTTCAGAAAAAGTCAACTAAGATAATAACCTGAAACAAAGACAGATTGTTGTTAGACATGTTTAAGCCTTGAGAAAAAGGGCCTGGGGAGAAATATGATACCATGCTTCAAATATCTAAAAAGCGACCAGAGAGAATCAGTAAAATTTGTTCTTTTATCATTTACAGACTGCAGGGACACAGAATAAGGGCTTTAAGTTAAAGGAAGGCAGTTTCCAATTGAATGTTGGAAAAACGTCCTACGGGTGAGAACAGTTGAAGTGTGAAATGCTGCTAGGCTTCCCTTCCCTGGATATATACATCCAGAAATTGCATGGCCACCTTTTAAGAGATGCTTTATCTCTTAAAAGGGCTGTGTCTCTGGGGAAGGGGGTTCCATAAAACAGGCCTCATGACAGAGAAGGCATACTTCCAAATTCCCATCAAGTCGCACTGTTTCACTAAGGGTCAGGTGCTGGACTGAATGACCTAAATCAGTGGTTCCCAAACTTGGCAACTTTAAGACTTGTGGACTTCAACTCCCAGAATTCTCCAGCCAGCAGAGCTGGCTGGAGAATTCTGGGAGTTGAAGTCCACAAGTCTTAAAGTTGCCAAGTTTGGGAACCACTGACCTAAATATCCCCACTGTCGAGTTCAACTGCTAAACCCCCATTCTAGAGCTGACACAAAATGGTTGGCTGTGCTTGGTTGTAAGCCACCTAGAGTTGGCTCTTGGCAAGATGGGCAGCATAAAAATGCCATTGACCGTAATGCTGTGCTTTTATATTTCCTACATACATAAGAACTTACCTAGTCCCCCTCCACCAGGTCCCAATCCGCCAGGCACAACTCCGCCAGGTCCCAATCCGCCAGGCACAACTCCACCAGGTCCCAATCCGCCAGGCACAACTCCGCCAGGTCCCAATCCGCCAGGCCCAACTCCACCAGGCCCAACTCCGCCAGGCCCAACTCTGCCAGGTACTACTCCAGTTCCTGAGGGAAAAAATATTGAAAGAAATAAGCCTGATTATATGGTCCAATTTGTGTTTTTACCTTCTTTAGTAATATTTGCTGGATTAGGATGAGGTATTAAATTTATCCCGCCCTGTCATAAATGACTTAGATGACGGAACAGAAGGGGAACTCATCAAATTTGCAGATGACCCTAAACTGGCAGGAATAGCCAACACCTCAGAAGACAAGCTTAGGATCCAGAAAGATCTTGGCAAACTTGAACAATGGGTCCTATCCAACAAAATGAATGTTAATGTGGAGAAAAGCAAAATTTTACATTGAGGCAGGAAAAATCAAAGGTATAAGTACAGATTAGGTGACACCTGGCTCAAACACAGTAACTGTGAGAGGGACCTTGGAATCCTGGTGGACAATCATTTAAATATGTCAAAATTATTAGCGGTCAAAAGTATTAGCAGTCAAAAAAGCTAATACAATCCTGGGTTGTATAAACAGAGGCATAGAATCAAGATCATTTCAAGTATTAATACCGTTTTATAAAACCCTAGTAAGACCAGAGGTGGGTTCCTACCAGTTCTCACCTATTCGGTAGAACCGGTTCGTCAAATCTACCGAACCGGTTAGAAGAGGTTCCACCAGTGGACCCGGAAAGCAGGCCACACCTACAGAAGAGGTTCCAAAATTTTTTGAAACCCACCACTGGTCCTTGGATATGATTATTCTACACTATCATACTCATATTTATAAAACTCAGTGCCTCTGTGAAAGGTAAGGATGACTACTGCGTTTGTGGTGCATTCAGAACATTGCGTGTGCTGAAGTCGTTTTAACGCAAACCAAAGATGCCTTTTAAAAAACAAGTTTACATCATATTCTTATGCATGCCAGTGCTGTGTGTGAGGTAATTTAAGGTGGTTCTGACAAGTGTTGTCGGCATCTTCATATCCTGTCACATGGGCGGCAAGCCACTCCCATCCGGTCACATGGGTGGCAAGCCACTCCCACAAAGGAGGCCACACCTATAGAGTAGGTTCGAACAATTTTTGAAACCCACCACTGAGTAAGACCACACCTGGAGTATTGCAACCAATCCTGGTCACCATACTACAAAAAAGATGTTGAGACCTTGGAAAGAGTTCAGAGAAGAGCAACTAAGATGATCAAAGATCTGGAGACTAAAACATATGAAGAACAACTGCAGGTTTTGGGTCTGGCTAGTAGTCTAAAGAAAAGAAGAATTAGGGGCGACATAATAGCAGTATTCCAGTATTTGTGCGGCTGCGACAAAGAAGAGGGGGTCACATTATTCTACAAAGAACCAGAGTGCAGGGCAAGAAACAATGGTTGGAAATGAACCAAAGAGAAATGCAAGCTAGAATTAAAGAGAAGCTTCCAACAGTGAGGACAATTAACCAGTGGAACAGAAGTTGCCTTCAGAAGTTGTGGATGCTTCATCACTGGAGGTTTTTAAGAATAGACTAGACAGCCACTTATCTCTAATAGTATAGGTTCTCCTGCTTGAGCAGGCAGCTGGACTAGAAGACCTCCAAGGTACCTTCCAGAATTCTATTCTATTCTATTCATGTGCAAATTACCTCTGTCTCTATCTCTGAAGAGAGAAAGGAAGCAATGTTCAAGAATTGAAAAACATCAATGAAGCGCCCTCCCCCTCCACCCAATTCCTATTGCTGTGGGAGCAGAGTGCAATTCAGCAATCCAGCAGAATCTTGTATTATCGCCACAAAGATGCTGAGTTTGGTTTTGTGTGTCTGACAAAT
Source organism: Thamnophis sirtalis (assembly GCF_051295495.1). Taxonomy (NCBI): domain Eukaryota; kingdom Metazoa; phylum Chordata; class Lepidosauria; order Squamata; family Natricidae; genus Thamnophis; species Thamnophis sirtalis. The sequence continues at coordinate 19,918,686 of NW_028261386.1, read as the reverse complement.
TTGATACAGTATAAATGAGAAATACTGGATGAGAAATAATCAGAAGGCAAGATCCTAAAATCCACAACAGTGGTTTTCAAACTCAGCAACTGTAAAATGTGTGTATTTCAACTCCCAGAATTCCCCAGCCAGTGTGCTGAAGTTGAATTTAACAGCCCTTAAAAGTTGCCAAGTTTGAAGAACATTAATCTACAAGGATGATAAATTTTGGCTTACAAAGAAAAAAGCAATAAGGTCAGTGATAAACTGAGAGGGAGGTTTGAGTGATAAATCGTTTTTATTATGTTGGAAGGATTGTTTTAGCAGGTAGAAGGTGGATGCATTTTGAAGCAATGACCTAGATCTCAGACAAGTTGGGGATGGAGTGAACAAACTTGATTCAGTAAAAGAATTATCTCATGATACAACATGTATATTAATCCTTTATATTAGGTCCAATCCAGCCCTCTCAATTCCTGCAAATACTGTAGATGGGGAAGAAATGGAGGCAGTGACAGATTTTATTTTCCTGGGCTCCAAGATGACCACAGATGGGGACTGCAGCCAAGAAATTAAAAGACACTTGCTCCTGGAGGGGAAAGCTATGGCAAATCTAGACAGCATATTAAAAAGCAGAAACATCAATATGCCAACAAATGTGTGTATAGTCAGGGTTTATAGTATGGTTTTCCCAGTTGCAATGGATGGCTGTGAAAGTTGGACCATAAGAAAGGCTGAACACCAAAGAATTGAGGCCTTTGAACTATGGTGCTGGAGAAGACTCCTGCGAGACCCTTGGACTGCAAGGCGATCAAACTGATCAGTCCTAGAGGAGATCAACCCTGACTGCTCTTTAGAAGGCCAGACCCTGAAGATGAAACTCAAATACTTTGGCCACCTAATGAGAAGGAAGAACTCACTGGAAAAGAGCCTAATGCTGGGAACAATTGAGGGCAAAAGAAGAAGGGGACGACAGAGAATGAGATGGCTGGATGGAGTCACTGAAGCAGTAGGCATGACCTTAAATGGACTCCGGGCAGGGGTGGGCTCCTGCCAGTTCTAACCTCTTCTATAGAAGAGGTTCCACAAATCTACAGTGCCATTTAGAATCGGTTCCAGCTCCCTCCCCCCCGCCTGTCCACACATCATCAAGATGAAGAGCGAGAGGAGGAATTCTGGGAGTTGAAGTCCACAAGTCTTAAAGCTGTCAAGTTTGAACACCCCTAGGGTTTTGTTTTCTAAAGGGTTAGGGGTGCAAGGGTCTTGTAACTTGACAGCTTTAAGATTTGCTTGCTTCAAATGCCAGAGTTTCTGAGCCAACATTTTGGTTGCTAAGCAAGAGCGTTGTTAAGTGAGTTTCGCCACATTTTACATGTTGGCCATGCCCACCCAGTCACATGGCTAGCAAGCCACTCCCACAAAGCAGGCTACACCTACAGAAGAGGTTCTAAAAAATTTTGAAACCCACCACTGACTCCGGAGGATGATAGAGGACAGGAAGGCCTGGAGCAATGTTGTCCATGGGGTTGCGATGAGTCAGACTTCGCAACTAACAACAACAACATTAGGTCTACTGAAGGTCTTTAATATAGATTTTTCAAAATAAGTTAATATATATATATTTTCCTACAGAGAGGCTTGTGTTTTTAAATTAATATCTATGGATTCTTTATAATATTACATATTTTGCCAGGCTCACAGTATGTAATAAGTTTACCTTGCCTCAGTCAGTGATTTATTTTGCATGCCATTTTGTATTTCATTTTATTTAATGCTTTGCGGATGTTTGGTATTTTGAAATAGATGGTTATATTTTGCTATTCACAAACGCTGTCGCCATGAGAAAAAAATACGTTGCATGTTTACCATATGCTGCTGCTTTCGCTGCTGCCTTAGCTGCCAGAGCTGCTGCTGACTTGCCTCCTGTCCCGGCTCCTAATGTGCATAGAAACATAGTTAAGTTACAGGACAAAATCCATATCATGCAGAGCTCTTCTGCATCTGGGACGGCTGGCATCCCAGGAATTCCACCAATACCTGGGATGCCATCACCTGGGACAACGTCAACACTACCTGGGAAAACGCCACCAGGGCCAACGCCACCAGGGATGACACCACCAGGGCCCACACCACCAGGGATGACGCCACCAGGGCCGACGCCACCAGGGCCGACGCCACCAGGGATGACGCCACCAGGGCCGACGCCACCAGGGCCGATGCCACCAGGGCCGACGCCACCAGGGCCGACGCCACCAGGGCCGACGCCACCAGGGATGATGACGCCACCAGGGCCAACGCCACCAGGGCCGACGCCACCAGGACCAATGCCACCTGGAACCCGCCCTAGGAAAGTAATCATGAAATTAGAATGGGAACTTGGTGGAAACTCAGTTCGATTGGGTTGGAAACTCAGCAGAAACTGAGTAGAACTTAGTGGGAACTCAGAGAAGATTCACCAAAGTCCTTGCTTCCTGCCAGCTATGCTTATTCAGAAAATACATGTGACTTCAATGCTGCTAATCATTAAGGGCAGACTTGGGAGAGAACTGCCTGCATGCTACCATCTAATGACCACATTAGAGCAAAAACAGTCTATATCAGATGGTGGTTCCCAAAGCACTAACCCAGGGGTCCCAACTTGGCAACTTTAAGACTTGGGGACTTCAACTCCCAAAATTCTCCAGCCAGCGTAACTTGTGGGAGTTGAAGTCCACAAATCTTAAAGTTGCCAAGTTTGAAGACCTCTGCACTAACCTCTCCATGCTCATTCTGCAATCCCACCACATATAGGATTCCATTCATGTACATATTTCCTCAGGCAGGCAATGACACAAAGTTTGAAGGAGGTTGCACAGGCTGTGTCTGTTGGCTCATCACTCTGGTCCCTCAGATTCATAGGATGCACAGGCAGAGGTACACTTTTTATGGATGACCCTCAATATGAGAAATTCTCTTCCATGACAGTTCTGCTTAAAGTCTCTCTCCCTCCCTCCCTCCCTCTCTCTCTCTTTGCTTTTTCACTGATTCAAAAGATGTGTTCTATTCCTCAAGAATTTTATTGATCTCATTGCTGCCCTTCCATATACTGTATGTGTCAGTTTGATGTATGAGCCTATTTGATATAGTGGTTTAAACCAATCACTCTCTCCCTCTGTCTTGGGGAGGTGAACTGTGGAGGTTCCTAGATAAAAATCCACATAACATCCCCAGATCACAGAAGTATCACTGCGTATATAGCAACTACTTCCTGTGTAAGTAGACATAGGATATATCTGGCCATTCAATCAATCCCTGTTCTGCCTGGAAAGCCTGAATCTTGCAACTTGCACAGGTTAAGAAAGTCAACTTGATTTTCTAAATTTTATTTTGCATAATTTATGGTGAGAAGAAGGAAATTTCAAAGTATAATTTCTAGGTTTTGTTTTGGCTAGATAACTAGGAGAAGTGTCCCAGAAATACGTAATCAATTGAAACCTTTCCTGGTTTCAAACATACTCTTAAGGTACCAGGCATGCTGTATTAAATCTTACTGCTGTCAGAAAGCAGAAACTCAAAATCTCCTCCTATTTTCCCCCACCAAAATATCACAATTTTTTTCTGCTCTACACTGCGCTGTACAGGTTGACGTTTCTCAACTTTGTCATCTAAGATGTATGGACTTTCAACTTCCAGGATTGACATCAGAAAGGGTGGGAAAACGTTGTGTACAACAACATTGTTGTTTTCAGTAATAGTTGTAACTCAGGGGTGGGTTCCGGCTGCTGCTACTGCCGGTTTGCTCAGGGACACGCTGCATGCACATGTGCAGTATTAAAACAAGTTGGCGGAGCCTACAGCAGCGCCAAGAGAACTGGTTCGGGGAGGGTGGGTGGCAGGCCCAGTTCCTACCTATTTGGCCGAACCGGGCCGAACTGGTGGGAACCCACCTCTGTTGTAAGTTCATGCTGGATTTACCCACCTGCCCTCTAGTTTTTGAGAGGTCACTTAAGATGGCACACTTACTAAGTGCAACTTTGCCCATTCCAGGAAAGTACTTTAATGGAGGGAAGGAAGGAGAGAAGGAAGGAGGGAAGGAAGGAGGGAACGTAGGAGAGAAGGAAGGGGGGAAGGAAGGAGGAAAGGAAGGGGGAAAGGAAGGAGAGAAGGAGAAAAGAAAGGAGGGAAGGAAGGAAGGAGGGAAGGAAGGAGAGAAGGAGAGAAGGAGGGAAGGGGAAGGAGGGAGGGAAGGAAGGGGAGTAGGAGAGAAGAAATGAGGGGAGGAAAGAGGGAGGGAGGGAAGAAGAAGTAGGACCGTTGTAAGATAAGATGGATCTATGGGATGGTAAAAAAGCAATCTTCAAGTATATCGTCAACAGTAGGGAAAAATTGTTATAAATACATATTAAAAAAAAGAAAAAAAAGAAAGTACTTTAATGGTTAGGGGGAGACGGGGAGAGGAAGAGGGAGGGAGAGGGCGGGAGAGGGAGAGAGGGAGAGGGAAATGAATGGAGGGCCCAATCCTACAATGTGCACTGAAATTATATCTACCTGCCTTGAGTTTGCTACAGATACTCCTACCCCACCCTCAAATAAAGAGCTTTCAAATAATTGGGAGACATACCGTATTTTGCTGCTTTAGCGGCAGCTGCTGCTGCTACTGCTGGGCTCACTCCTTGCAGATTCAAGCAAGGGAAGAAACAGGAGGTACAGCTTAATAATAGAAATGTAATGCATTTCAAATATAGTCTTGCTGTGATAATAAGGCAAAGCTGGCATTACCCTCATTTTAATCTCACCCTAATTTTAAGAAACAGTGGAATTGTACCTTTGGGGGTCAAAGGAAAGGCGATGAAACCGTTTATCCTGAAATTTCATGCACGGCATCAGCAAAAGGTTAGCTGGTGCAGGGCAGTTAAACCAACCTGGCTTGGTTAAAACTGGACGCTGCCCAGTTGTGTAAGGGAGATTAGACCTTCCCAGCCTCGACTTCTGATCAACTTTAGCAATAGCACTTATATACCGCTTCACAGTGCTTTACAGATCTCTCTAAGCGGTTGTCAGCCTCGACTTTGCTTGCTTGTTATCGGCTGCCATAGTAACGGGGAGGAAGGCGACTCATGGTAATTTTTTTGGGGGGGGGGAATTACTTGGTACTGGAGGAGTTTTCATGAAGGGAGTTTTGTTCTCACCATCTTCTGCCCATGCTGATGGCTTGTGTTTGGACTTAGTCAAGGTCATACCAGCTGAAGGAGGCCACTTGAAGATGCACCCCACATGACACCTTCGAGAGTTGCCGATTAGACATTGGGTTGGGGTAACTGGGGAGAGGGTCTTGGGTAAACAATATCTACATGTTCGCGCTTTTTTGCCGCAGATCTTGCTTCGTTTTAGCTGTTTTCATTTCATGGCCAGTAAAAGTACCTTTATTGTTGTAATATAACTCCTTGTGTAGGTGTGTGTCCTCCATGGCCTAGTTCATACTAGGGCCTGCAGAGTCACGCTGAATCACACAGGAGAAAACAAACTCCTAGAACGCCATAACATCTTGATAGTGCATAACATAACATTCTGATATGTGCCCTACCATTGACGTCCAGGATTTAACCATATATAGACTGAGCAGTAGATTAGAAATTGTACTTTTACAGGCTGTTTTTAAGCACATGCTGATTGCTCCTCCTGCCTTTGTCCTATCTCAATAAAAGGGGCTCTCAGACTCCAATCTGGGCCGCTCCATCTCGAGAAAGTTCGTGTCCTGTCTTTTCTCAACATTGGCCTCATGGACGACCCACGGGAACATCACATTTGATAGCAGAGGATGGTTACTTCACACTTTATCTCTATTCAAATGGAGTTGGGGGTTTTCTTTCTTGGATACTGAATGGGGCACGCCTGACAGCAGTTTACAGAGTTAGCATATTTCCCCCAACAATCTGGCTCCTCATTTTACCCACCTCGGAAGGATGGAAGGCTGAGTCAACCTTTGAGCCGGCCAGGATTGAGGGAATCGAACTCCTGGCAATGTGAGCCTGCAATACTACATTCTAACCACCGCCCCACCACAGCTCTTTACTTCATCTCCAGAAACTCCAGAAAAAAAAATCTCTTTAACAGACGGCCAGTGAAAAGAAGTGGGTGGCAAAAGAGGAAGCTCCCTTGCTCATTTTGGTTCTGGCCATCCATAACCATCAGATGATTCCCAAGGGGCTACATAGCAGGAGTGGGTTCCTGAAACAGTTAGTACCGGTTCGCTGAGTGTGCGCTTCGCTCTTGTGCACGCTGGCTGTGCGTTGCTTGCGCATGTGCATTTAACTTAAAATTGCTCTGGGCATGCGCAGACCATGCTGGCAATGGCAGAAGACACCGAAGAACCGGTTCAGGGGCATATTAGGCCTGACTCACTGCCGGTTCTGCGACCCAGGCCTGAATTCTACTACCGGTTCGGCTGAACTGGGTTGAACTGGTAGCAACCCACTTTTGCTAAATAGTCTCCCTTCTGAGCATCTGGACCTTAGCACTGGAGAGAAAAAGTTCCATACGTGCTTTAAATGAAATGCAGCATTGTAATATGGTAAGCTTTTTACTGGCATCCTAGTATTCTCTTTATTGGCTTCAACTTATGACCATTCGATGTTGCAACGGCATTGAAAGAAATGACTTATAACCGTTTTTCACACTTACAGCATTGCAACATTCCCATGGTGACCTGATCTAAATTTAGACGCTTGGCAACGAACTCAGCTTTATGGCGGTTGCAATATCCCGGGGGTCCTGTGACCCTCTTTTCTGACCTTCTGACAAGCAAAGTCAATGGGGTGGCCAGATTCACTTAGCAACTGTCTGGCCAATTTAACAATTGCAGCAATTTGCTTAACAACTGTGGCAAGAAAGGTCATAAAATGGGGGGGGGGAACTCACTTCACAAACGTCTCGTTTAGCAACAATTTTGGTCTCAGTTGTGGTTGTAAATCAAGGACTATACAGATTCTCAAAGGTATACTGTTTACTTCATTCGAATGCGATTTCATTCTTTCCTAGAAAGTCATTGCTTCATGCATGTATTCTATATGCTGTGGTAATCAACAAATGTGATCACTCCAAAATGTGGTTTGTCATTTCCTCCTTTCCCAACATGGCTGATTCATTTGCTGTTACCTCACACGGGGACTGAGGTAAAGGTGTCTTTTCAATAGGAAGCAAATCAGACACTAATCTTAAAATGTGGAGTGCAGTGGTGGGTTTGAGCGAACTAGTAGTGGCAGCTGCTGGAGGCTCCGCCCCTCACCCTGCCCCAATGTAATGCGCGACCTTCTGCACATGCGTGCTCACATTTGTGAACCAGTAGCAAAGATAAGTGAATCTCACTACTGGTGGAGTGCTGCCGGCACTGCATTGCAAGGAAATGGAATAATACAGAAAATAGGTGAGGTGTAATTTTAACATGAAAACAAGAACGGGTAGGAACAGAATGCCCTCTCTCTCGCTCAGTTCATTCTATCGCAACATTTTTTAATTCTATTCAACCTCATTTCCCACCACTCCAGAACTGGATTGAGAGGAAGGTCTTCCCACGCAGTCTGCTGGGTTTGCCAGCTGAGCCAATTAATTTCACACTCAGCCGCAGCACACTTCACAGCACAGGTCTACTCGACTTTCATTTTGCAGCCCACTATTAAAGCATGAGCGGGAGGTTGTCCAATTGTGGAAACTCTTCACCTCACCTTGTCTTCCCACTCAGGAACTAGAGTCAACAAAGCTTTCTATCTGCAGTGTTTGTTTTTAAAAAGTAGCTTCATTTCAAAGGTAAAAGTAAAGGTTCCTCTTGCACATGTGTGCTAGTTGTTTCCAACTCTAGGGGGCGGTGCTCATCTCTGTTTCAAAGCCGAAGAGCCAGCGCTCTCCGAAGAAGTCTCTGTGGTCATGTAGCCGGCATGACTAAACGCCAAAGGCGCACAGAACAGTGTTACCTTCCCACCAAAGGTGGGTCCTATTTTTCTACTTGCATTTTTACACGCTTTCGAGCTGCTAGGTTGGCAGAAGCTGGGGCGAGTGATGGGAGCTCACCCCATCACACGGCACTAGGGATTCGAATTGCCGAACTGCCAACCTTCTTAACCACTGAGCCACCGCGTCCCTAGCTTCATTTTAGATCCCTCTAATACTGTGGTTTTTCAACTGGGCAGATAACTGTGGTTCATGGAGCAATTTGCTTGTTTCTGAGTGGAAAACTCCATTTGGGAAACTGCTGCATACCTGATTGCGTAAAATATAGTTTCTGGGTTTGTTTTTTTTAGGAGCGGGGCTGCTAATGACGCTATTTGAGACTGGAAAAAAGCCTGGCAATTGGGTCGAACAGTTTAAGAACACTGCTCTTGTATCTATTGCTCAGGTATTTTTGCATAAAACCGGCAAAGACACACAACCTCCGATGATTCTATTGTAAAATACAGCATTGGTGCTGTTTCCAAATAGAGGTGGGCAGTATTTGTACAGCATCCACAGCAGAAAAAGTGTGATGATAATTTGCAACCCTTACTGTATTAGTTAAAGTAGTGTTTCTTAAATTATTTTCATATGCCGTAATTAATCTCCAGGCGTGAATAAACAACCTGAAACTTCACGAAGAGGTCAAGGAGCTGAAGGAGTTTGGGGACTTACACAATAGCTGCATTTGAGGGAAGGACTTGAGGATGCCTGACTGTTCTGCTTTGGATTGAAACACTGCACAGCTCTGCCTCTGATAGCTTTCAATTCTTATCTGCCTATAGCAATGCAGGAAAAGGAAGTCCAAATGATTAAGAGTTCAACTGTTTTGCTCTTTTTTTTTTCTCCCACTCAATGGGCTCCTGGGCAAGACAGAATCTAACTTTTTATTTTTATTTTTCCCTTTCGCAAAGTATGGGGATGTGGGAAGGGACTTTTATTACTCCAGCACAGGGGTGGGTTCCGGCAGGCACTACTGCCTGTTCACTCGTGTGTGCGCTCCGTGCTTGATGCGTGCATGCGCAGAACAAAAAAAGAAGATGGCGCTACCTACGCCGCTGTCCAGATTACCAGTTCAGGGGTGTGGCAGGCCTGGGTTGCTGCCAGTTCCAGTAACCCAGGCTGCTAAACCACTACTGGTTTGGCCGAACTGGGCCGAGCTGGTAGGAACCTGTCACGTTCTGAGCATGTGTTGAAATAAAGAGTTCAAGCGGGAAGAACTCGATACCTGATTGGCTGGTCGTTTGACAGCTCCAGTATAAAAAGGGAGCTGTCCAAACGAGCAGCGCGCATTTTCCTGGGTTAAAAGCCGCTTCTGAATGTTAGCCTGTATTTGTCAGGGAATAAAATTTATTAGCCTTTATTCCCATCTCCGCCTCAGTTCTTTGGCTACCCACGGTCCCTGGGGACATACCAGAACCCACCACTGCTCCAGAAGGAGTGCCATTGTGATGCCAAACAATGTTCTTTGCACTCTCTTCCTCAGCACCTGGAGAGAGAACCTAGATGGCTGATGGGCTTTTTTGCTCTTTCTCAGCTTTTTAAAATCCAGCTGATAAACAACAATCCCAAACTGTTTTGGAAGAGGTGAGGAGCAGGGACTGAAGCAGCATGGAAGTGTCTTCGCACCAGTCAGGTTTGATAGGGAGAAGATATAACGGGCGGGTGGGTTCAGCTCTGCTCCCTGTGTGGATGTTAAAATTAGGTTTCTGCTCCAGTTACCAGAATCAGAATGACGGTGTTTACATGGTGTTGTTTGAGGCTGATACTATTTTTGGAGCAGATAGTCCCTGCCCTCGGTTCACACATGCTACACAGGATGTGTGTCGGCTAGTATTCAGTACTAGCCGGGGTGGTGCAGCGGTTAGAATGGAATATTGCAGGCAAACTCTGCCCACAACCAGCAGTTCGATCCTGACCGGCTCAAGGTTGACTCAGCCTTCCATCCTTCTGAGGTCCCAGATTGTTGGGGGCAATATGCTGACTCTGTAAACTGTTTAGAGAGGACTATAAAAGCACTATGAAGCGGTATATAAGTCTAAGTGCTATTGCTATTGCTGTTTTGCCCATTGGACCCCTGCTTGGTGATATAACCTAAAAGCAGTGAATAGATATTAATACGTTTGAAGCCAGGGAACAAGTTTATAATTGAGAGATGTTGGACTAAATGGGATTGACTATTTGGGATACAGAAGCGAACCGCGATTTCATCTTCCCCTCCTCTTCCTCTTAACAACTTACCTCCCACACCAACTCCTCCTAGTCCGCCTACTCCAACTCCCGGAAGTCCACCAACACCAGGAAGACCAACACCACCAACTCCAGTTCCAGGAAGACCATAGCCGCCACCACCCACTCCAGTTCCAGGGACACCTCTGCCACCTGCAAACAGAAAGAAAGTCATAAAGGGACCAAGCAAAACAGGGTGGAATTGGATGAAGGGAGCCATGAATCTCTTGAATGTTGGCCAACATGGGTCAAATACTGATCAATAATTAGCATTAATTTATTAGGACAGCAGAAGAGAACAGAAAACAATTGCAGAAAAGTGGTTTTTTTTCCCCAGAAACGTCCATTGATGGACAATAAAGAAACACACACACACACAATCAGGTATGAAAGGCTGGAGGGAGAAATGGTAGCAGGGTAATGGTAATCTCTATGGGTAGTTTACTCGTTTTTGCAGTCCTCAAATCACAAGAGAAATGGAAGGATTTGTGGGTGGAAGGCTAGGGTACTAAATAAGAAATCAACATAAATCATAATATGATACTCATAAGAAGATATTATGCTGTTATTTTGAGACGATGAGAAGCATTTAGGCAGAATGTTCCACAATTAAAAGTGCTATCAGTGAGAAGCATGTTAGAAGAACCCATTCTTTAGACAAGGGGTGCCAAATTCGATTTATTGAGGGCCGCAACAGGGTTGTGTTTGAGCTTGGGGGGGCTGGGGTGGGTGTGGCCAGTGTCAGCATGGCCATCTCAACGTCACTCCTGTCGGGGGCAACTGGGGTGTACCATATGCTCTGCCTGCTTGCGGCCCTCCCAAGCTCCGTTTTCACAGAGAGATGCAGGAGGCCGTGGCAGCAGAAAACGGAGCTCAGAAGCCTGTTTTCGCTGGCAGAAGCACAGCGGGCTGGTCCTTTGCTGTTTCCAGGGTGGCCCCAGGGGCCAGATCTAAGTACCCCATGGGCCAGATCCGGTCCCCGGGCCTTGAGTTTGACACCCCTGCTTTAGATGAACACATTATCCTTTCAGACATAGTAATCATCCTGGTCTGTAACACTGAAGGTCTTTATATATATCATGCAGTCGCTTAGCAAAAGAATAACGTGTATGTGTCCAGGTGGCTCCACTCCCTATCCAGCTGCCACATCCAACTCCAGTCGCATTGTAAGAATTGTGCTTGCCCTAAGTGCATTGTTGGGATTATGTGCCATTAAATCAATGTCAGCTCAGAGTGTCCATATTTTCTCCAGGTGAATCTGTCCCCAACCTGGTCCTTCATGTCTTCCAAAGATTGCGTTATAGTAGTCTGAACATATGAGGACACCAGAGCATGAACTACTGTAACTAAGTTGTTCATGTCCAGAAAAGAATCAAATTGGTGGTAATAGATGCTTCTAACTAAGGAGGTAATTATCATCACCATCCATGAAAAGAATGGTGCCAAGCACAATTCGAAACGATGACCACTGTTTTTCTGGAGAATGGCAACTTCTCAGTTCAGGCAGTTTAAGACCTATACCCATGATGGCAAACCTATGGCACACGTGCCAGAAGTGGCACACAGAGCCATCTCCCTGGGCACGTGATTCATTGCCCGTTGCTCTTTCAGGCTCCGGTGCACCAGCCAGCTGGTCTTCTGATTTCTGGTGTGCATGCATGCATGAAGACCAGCAATATCATGCATGTGCACGCCAGAAACCAGAAGATCATCTTCTCAGCCCACGCATGCGCACTTCCCAGCTGATCTTCTGGTTTCTGGCATGGGCACACATACGCATGCTCCCATTCCGGCAACCGGTGCCAAAAAGGTTCGGCAACACTCTCCTATACCACTGAACCACCCATCCGTAATGCTATAATTATTGAAATAATAATAATATGAGAAAGTATGCTTTCAGCTGAACTTGACTTTTAATGATACAATACAATACAATAGCAGAGATGGAAGGGACCTTGGAGGTCTTCTAGTCCAACCCCCTGCTTAGGCAGGATGTCGTAGTTATGTTTGTGAAATTTTCTTAGCCGTTATCTGGAAGTGGTCACTATCATTGCCATCATGCAGGAAACTTTTTTTTTTTTAACTTCACAACCTAACCACAGTCCTGGGATTTCCCGTGTTAGTGCCAACCACGATTTACTTCAGGTTCTGAGATGGAGAGTCACTAAGTGCTCCTACCTAGAAAGGACTTCTCTTGTTATGAATGCAATCATATTAATTTTATAGTAATTATTTTATTTATTGCTGCAATATAGGCAGTAATTGCAGCCTTCGTGACTGCCTAATTCAGAGATGGTGAGGATGTAATCATAAAATAAATATAATGCTTTGTGAATGAATACCTAGCATTGCTGCTGAATCCCCAGGGGTAGAGAGATGAAACCTTTGTGCTTCAAAGAAGGTCTGTCATGACGGGAAGCCACTGCTTATTAAAAGCTGGTGATTTTTAATACAATTTGTTGGTTGAAAAGATGCTCTATGACTCCTTCTTTTTTTCTTTTTTTTTGTAACGTGGCTCTCCTCCTACAATATCTGGGATGGTGATGATTGATGCTGCTGCAGCTGACGATGATGATAAAACTAGGTAAATCTCATAAGAGAATCTTCCTGTAATTCTAAATTAGCCATTCCCAATATCATGCCATCCTAATATTTATGAATCAGTCACTCTGAATATAGGCTCCTTAGAGTCACAGGCTAAACAGTGATGCTCCTTCTACCTGCCATCTCAATAGTTCTTGACATATGAGGAGTCATTGATCATTGTACTGAACCTATATGTGGGTATATGCATACTTTTGTCATGTTTATGTAGTGTATATTGGAGGAGATGGCCCTTTAAGATTAAAATGAAATTTCATTTTAATATATGCTGATTAGTGTACATTTAAAGGGACAATAAACATATTCTAACTCTAAGTCTATTGTACCCTCAGGCTACCCTGTGACCACCACAAACCTATTCTATTTTCTTCTATTTTACTCTGAGGAGCTGCCCCAAAGAAGAGAGGGTCCACCTATTTTCCAAAGCACCTGAAGGCAGGTCAAGAAACAATGGATGGAAACTAATCAAGGAGAGAAGCAACCTGGAACTAAGGAGAAATTTCCTGACAGTGAGAACAATAAACCAGAGGAATGGCTTTCCTCAGAGGTTACGGTGCTCCATCACTGGAGGCTTTTAAGAAGAATCTGCAGGCCAGTCACTGTTTCCAGGGCGGCCCCACGGGCCAGATTTAAGTACCCCGCGGGCCGGATCTGGATCCTGGGCTTTATAACACCCCTGTTATAAAGGATGAATTATCTAGGCTTGATTAGAAATACAAGTTGAATGTTCCAGGCACAGTGCACTTCTCTTTTTTTTAACTGTATATAAATTTTTTCTTAAACATTGAAAAGAATAAAAACAAAATTACACTTTGAAAGACAGAAAAGTAAAGAAAAGCAAAATGTTGTAGCCAGAATGATCCACTAGATGGCAGCCTCTTTCCTGGATGGCTCTATCACTGACAGGGGCTGAGTCATAGACATGGAAAAGGAAAGAGTGATGTTCCAAGGTGAACTTCTGCTTTCAACACATTTCACCCATCCCACCCACGCCTCACCTCCACTTCTGAAGGGAAACAAAGGCTGCCCATAGAAATCAATGGAAAAATCCAGACTTTCACCGCAACCACCGGTGGGTAATACATTGACTAATACAATGAATGGTTTCAACAAAAAAAACTTTCCCAGTGTCTTTCTGACACTCATCACGATTCATGTGTTAAAAAAAAAAACCAAAAACATTAATAAATGCAGTGAATCTGTGTGGAAGCTAATGAAGCAAAAGATGAGCATTATTTCATTCTCTCAGGTCTACACTGGAAATTTTGTTTCTGCCTTTCTTGTAAAAATGAAAACGATGTCTCAAAATCCAATGGAGAAATCAAGGATGCTATCATAATCGGCAGCAGGATCTATCTAACAGCAAATCTCTCACTAAAAAAAACCCTTTTTCCCCAACATGTAACTAAAGTCCATATTCTTTCATTTCCTTCCCCAAAGGATAGACTATAGAAAGAAGGACGTTGTACAGTATTGTAAGCCAATAACCTAAAATTGAAAGCTACTCCTTTATAACCCTTTTCTTTGCATTTTTTCATTCATTTTTTGCTTTTCTTTACTTTTCTGTCTTTCAAAGTGTAATTTTGTTTTTATTCTTGTCAATGTTTAAGAAAAACAATTATATACAGTTAAAAAAAAAGAAGAGAAGTGCACTGTGTCTGGAACATTCAACTTGTGTCTCTAATCAAGCCTATAATTATTCATTTATAACAGGGGTGTCAAACTCAAGACCCAGGATCCAGATCCGGCCCGCGGGGTACTTAAATCTGCCCCGTGGGGCCGTCCTGGAAACAGCGACTGGCCTGCTTCTGTCAGCAAAAATAGGCTCCCGAGCTCCGTTTTCGGCTGCCACAGCCTCCTGCAACCTCTGCCAGTGAAAATGGAGCTCAGGAGTCTGTTTCACAGGCAGAGCACTCGGGACACCACCAGCGCCCCTGACAGGAGTGACATCGAGCAGGCCACGCCCACCCTGGCCATGCCAACCCCAGCCCTCCGAGGTCAAACACAACCCTGATGCAGCCCTCAAGGAAATTGAGTTTGACACCCCTGCTTGATAAGAACAGCAACTGCAGAGGCAGTAAAATCAGGGAAGGGAAGGAAGGCTTTCTAGGCTGAAGCGTTGGATTTCAAGATAGTTCAGAACGCATCTCACACACTTGCTTCTGACTTTTACTTGGAGCCTAGAAGCCACAGATGAGGCACACCACAGGAAAAACACATCAGAGCTGGTGCCCCTGCCCCTTGATTTTAATGTGGGATGGATGTTTGGGCAGCACTTCAGGGACTGGAAAATAGCACATAATCTCACTATCCTGCTTGGTGAAACCAGACGGTGTTGTGGTTTCCTTAAATCCCTTCATTGCCAGCTCACTTCTTCAATAAAAAACAGATGGCAGGCTGAGACAGTCCAGGAAAAAGTGGTAGAAAGCAAAATACTACAATTCCTAAAGCCTCTCTGGAGAGCAGATCAGGTGCACCTGGGAAAGTTGCAGTATTTAGAACCCAAAGAGGAGGTGCTCCAAATCCATCCTATTTGATCCTACACTTTTTTTATTCATGTGATTTCCCTTCATCTCCCAGATGTTTTTTTTTGAAGAACACAAGAAGCAACCATCATCCTGGTCCCATACGGACAAGAGCAAAATTTGTAACCCAAACCCAACAATCATATCAAATCCCTCCGAGAGAAAAAGAGAGATTAGCTAGATGTTAAGTCTAAATAGAAAGTTTGGAAGAGTTAACATGGTTTCTCCAGTGTCTTAAAAAGGAGAACAGCGATACATTTTTGAGGAAGAAGCAAGGGCTGAAGGTGGAAGAAGATTTCCTTCTTTCTGTGCCTAGTTCCTCCATTTGTCATCTCATCTCCTCCACGGAGGCATGTTTGTTACAATCAATTCACAGAGCATCAGGTTAAAAGACTACAAAGGACCAGTAACAGGCATAAAAGAATCAGGCACCTCCCCGTATTTCCTCTGCCCAAGCGGCACATTTCTGCCAGTTTTTGTTAAAGCAGATGGCAGCATTTGGTTGACCTCAGCCAATCTCAAATAGGATTCGGCCCACAGTAGAAATAACGTAGATGACTCTGTTTTCACTGGCAGAGGGTGGCAGGAGGCCGTCGCGACCAAAAACGGAGCCTGGAAGGGCTGCGTGCAAACCTCCCGAGCTGTGTTTTATCTGGCAGAGGCACCGTAGGCTGGTCCTTCACTGTTTCCAGGGCAGCACCACGGGCCAGATCTAAGCACCCTGCGGAGCGGATCCGGCCTGTGGGCCTTGAGTTTGACACCCCTGGCCTAGCACAAGGAAATCCCAAAGTTGAAGATTAGGCTAGGAGGTAAAAAGGAGATGGCCTGCTCAGGAATGTGAAAAATAAATAAAGAAAAAATCCTGTTCCATCCTGTTTCCAAGAAAACAACATGGATAGTCAAAATTAAACTCAAAGCAAAGGAGAACTTTGTCTCTGCCAATTCTAAGTTATTCCACAAAAGATTCTTGGTGCCTTATTTAATTCAGTCCGTACATTCTTTATCCTCGTTAATTTACTTCGTCTTTGGTTCCAGTTCTAGTTCAAGCTCATCTAAAGAAGACGAACCAACTCACCGTAAGCTGCTGCTTTGGCTGCTACTTTGGCAGCTACTGCTGCCGCTACTCCTGCTCCGCCGGCACCTGAAGGAAAGAAAAAGAGGAGAGAAGTATACTTGTCTTATTACCTTCGAGGTGCTGATGTTAATAAGAACAGACATTCCTACCACATCTGGGTCAAGGAGGAGTGGATTTCAGACAGTCGTGGCTGTGATGGCTGAAGTAGCATGGTTGTGGGGGAGCACATTTAATTGGACTAAATGAGTCTTAAGTCTGCTTATCTTCCCATAGCCATATAAACGGAGAGGTACCCAAAGTCTTGTTGGACCTCCAATCCAAATGATATAGGCTCTTCAGTACTCCATACCACTACAGGGGTGGGTTTCTCGCCCCATTCCAACCGGTTCAGTTGGAACGGGGCCGGTGGCGTCCTCGTGCATGCGCGCAGTGCACGCATGCATACTAGCGTCTGTGCGATGCTCCAGATGCTCCTGGAGGATCACGCAGGCGCTGTATGCGTCCTGCACATGCGTGGAAGCGCAGAACTCGTCAAAACCGGGTAAGGAACGCGGGCGGGTGTGTGGGCCCTTCGCCGTTCCCGGAAGTTACTTACTTCCGGGTTCGCCGACCAACCGGTTCGCGGGGACTGCCGCGAACCGGTTGAAACCCACCCCTGATACACTACTGACCATAAGGGTCATAGGATGCAGAGGGAGAGCTAACATTTAATATGTCCCCCTCTTTATCACTTCACCTCCTCTTTGATAATCTGCAGTCACCTCCATTTAGCTTCTCTCCCAGGGACACAAAGACACAAAACATTATTTTGGACTTCCCTCCTAGCAGGATGCAGCTAGCTAGGTGCTAGGCCTGGCCTACTCCTATCACGTGCTTCCTACATCTCCATTATGTTTCAGTTATAATACCTGCTTCACTAATCATTGATCACATCATCTTGGGTCTCAGGAGTGCCCACGTTCAGTCACACGTGATTCAACCCCCACAAGGTTTATGAGTGCGGGGTTTTTCTGCTGAGCTCTGAACTTCCAAGTATATAGCTGGGCCTATTTACTTCTGTGATGGAACTTCAAAGCAAGGTGACTATAGCTCCTAATGACTAGATTAGTTCAGATGCCCTCTACTTTTTTAGGTGGGGAAAGAGAAGCAATGGCCCTCCAATTTTGCTGAGGCAGCCAAGGTGCCAAGGATAATGAAAGTTGGACACGGCCATCTTCTCCGTAACTGACTTATAATATCTAGGAGTGAATAGGCCTCTGGTAGTTAGAGGCTATATAGATCTTAATTTTATTCATCTTAATTTTATGAGCCACAGTGGCCCAGTGGTTGGAGTGCAGTACTGCAGGCTACTTCTGCCGACTGCCGGCTGACTGCAATTTGGCAGTTCAAATCTCACCAGGCTCACGGTTGACTCAGCCTTCCGTCCTTCTGAGGTGGATTAAACGAGGAGCCAGATTGCTGGGGGCAATAGGCTGACTCTGTAAACCGCTTAGAGAGGGCTGTAAAGCACGGCAAAATGGTATATAAGTCTAAGTGCTATTGCTATTGACATCATGGTAGCCCATAATGAACTGCCCTCATTCTCAGGCAGTGATCCAGCAAGGCAGATTTGATGTATCGTTCCAATAAAACAGGAAATTACCTAGTCCTCCTCCAGCAACACCAGGGAACAACCCTCCTCCGCCAAGGGCGCCCCCGGCTCCAGGCAAAAGTCCAGCGCCTGCTCCAGGCAAAAGTCCAGCAGCTTGTGAGAGAAAAGTAAGGATGCATATTGGGCAAGGTTCCTTGTACTTTGACTCCCAGCAGAAGGGAGGGCAAATATTTCTAATCCCAGCATAATCCATCCCCAACCTTGAGTTACTGTGGCTCTCAAAGTCTGGGAAAAAAAGGTTCTCTGCAGGATTGAATTCCTTAGAAGCAACATCTCCTTTTCTATAGTAGTATGGCCTTTATTGTCATTGTACATCATGTATACAATGAAATTGGTTCCATAGATAAGAAAGTACTGTTAAGTCACTTTGTTCCCCCAAAAATAATAATTAGAGCAAATATCCTTTAGGTGATGGAAGTGCAGTGACCTGTTTAGTAGTGGATCTTCTTGTATGATATTGTGGGTTCAAGAAAGTAAGAACACACAAGAATAAAAAATAAAGATAATTTTAAAATGCTAAAGTCTCACGAGATTTCATGGGATCACCTCCAGATATTTGAGATTTAGCCATGTTTTTTTTTTAAAGTTGTAATTTAACCATTATGATTAGGAGCCCTGGAGACCGCAGCGGCTGCGTAGGTTCTAAAACATTAAATATTTTTCGGAGTACAAGAACGCACCTTTTTCCCTCAAAAAAATCGGTGAAAATCTGAGTGCATCTTATACACTGAATACAGCATTTTTGGCCTCCTGAAACCCCACTCCCTTTGCAAAAATGGCCGTGCATAGCCTTTAGAAGGCTTCCAGAGTGCTCCTGGGGGCTGGGGAGGGGATAAATGAGCGAAAAACAGGGCTGTTTTTAGGAGGTCTGCAAAGTGCAAAAACTTTTTTTTTTAATTGCCTCTTCAAAATCTTGGTGTGTCTTATACTCTGGTATGTCTTATACTCTGAAAAATACGGTATTTATTCAACCTGGAAATCCTGCAGGGTGAATTTAGAGCACGTGCTGCAAAAATGCTGGTGGTTCTTTTTGGCTTGTTACTTACCATATTTTGCGGCTGCCTTAGCAGCAGCGGCCTGAGCTCCTACACCTGCAGAAGAAAGAAGAAGAACTTTGTGGAGGGTTTTGCTTTCATTTTATATTCTAGCGGCTTTCCCTGTCTGGTGCCCTGTCAGTAGGATGTAAAATGAGAGCAAACCACCCTTCCTACTAGCACTGATGCATCACTAGTTTGGCAATGAAGCATCTGTAAGAAAACAATCAAGCTTAGAGAGGACCAAGGACTGCTCAGTTCCTCTCTGTCCTGTGTCTTCTGATAAACAAAATCAAGACAGAGTCATCTGAATTTTTTTCTCCTGCTGGCTTCAATCTCTTGACTGTGAAATTGCTTCACCAAGTCCATCCTTAACTATTGTTTCATACTTTCCAAGGTCATCTTTAAATTCCTTTACAGATAAGGTGGAAAACACTCTCATTCAGCAAAACCTGGGAAGCCACAGGCTCCCCAAACCCCTGGCATTCTCTCACTGTGTCAAAATGCCAAATTTGCCCTGAGTTGCAAGACCTGAAGACAGGAAGGGCTTTGCTAACACTCTTGTCTGACCTTCAGCCAAACACACAAAGACATTTACCTGTACCCGTTGGATAGCCAGGTTTTCCTCCAAGTCCTCCAGCATAGGCACCACCTGCCCCGCCTAAAACCACATAGAGGAGACACAATCTGCATGAGAACAGGTATTCATATTTTGGCCTCATACAAAACATAAAGAAAATTGGAGGAAAAAGAAGTCATTGGGGCTCTTCTTGGTAAAAGCACCTCCCTCTGCTCTTCAAGCAGGTCACCCCCCGCCTCCCAATCAACACCCAGGACCTTAGTATTGGAGAGAAATAGTCCCATACATGCTTTAAATAAAATGCAGCATTGTAATAAGGTAAGCTTTTTACTGGCATCCTATTATTCTCTTTATTGGCCATGGAATACAAGTAGTCTGTCCAAATAGCATCCAAAAGTAAATCAAAATCCAAGGCAAAGTATTGCTCAAAGTTTCAATTTATTAAGAGAGCCATGTTGGCACATCTGGGACATCAACCCAAATCTCTATTAAAATACTTCACCAGCTTTGGGGTGCTGTTTGGGGTCCTGAGCCCCAGCACGGACCCGACCCTCGGTGGCGTAAAGACTCGGGGAAGATGGAGGTGACACAGTCTTCAACTTACAACACTTCATTGAGTGACTGTTCAAAGTTACAACAGCACTGAAAAAAGTGACGCATGACCGTTTTTCACCTGTGCGACCGTTGCAACATCCCCATGGTCACCTGATCAAAATTCAGATGCTTGGCAAGTAGTTTGCATTTATGACGAAAGGCCTTGGGAAGGGACATAAACAGCTGGGGAACCTTGACCTAGTATCGTTCAGCCTTGGAGACTTAAGACGCAGTGTGGCCTTCTCCAATTCAAAGAGACGCTTGTTCGGCAGGCTGAGGCAAAGAGGCAGTCCCGGAACCAGCGAAATTTGGGGGTGGGCAGGGGACAGAATGTATCTGCCCTCAGTGTGGAAGGGATTGCCACTCCCGAATTGGCCTTTTTAGCCGTACCAGATGCTGCATTAGGACCTCTTTCCAGAGAACGATACCATAGTCTTTTGAGACTGAAGGATGCCAACCATGAGTGTCCCAGAGTCATGTGATCAGCTTTTGTGATCTTCGAACAAGCCAAGTCAAGGGGGAATCGAGATTCACTTAACAACCGTGTCACTAACTTAACAAATGCGACGAGTCGCCTAACAACTGTGGCGAGAAAAGTCGTAAAATGGGGGCAAACTCACTTAACAAATGTTTTTCTTAGCAACATAAATTTCAGGCTCAGTTGTGGTCATACCCTGAGGACTCCCTGTGTTGGTATGCGGGATTACATTTCCTTTAACTCATCCCTCTTGTGTTTTAGATTTAGAGAGACAGAGATCTCTTAATTCCTCATACTTCTAAAGCTTCTCCAAGCCAGTGCTTTCCGTAAGTATTAGACGTCTATAATCCCAAATCAGATGGAATGTACGGGATGGGGGAAAAGCTGTTCTACATCTAATTATGGAACTAGATCCAATTTCACTCCACTCTTATGCTTGTCATTCTATAGGCAGCAGGCTCAGAAGATTTGCAAATAACTTTCAATTTGGCTTCCTATCCAAAACCACAAGTCCAATCAAAGCCATGAGACTTAAAACGAGATTCAAACCAAATGACAGGAATCAGTAAGGAAGACTTGCTCACATTTTCAGGCTTACTGTGAAGCCCGATGCCACAAACCTTCCTTTCAAATGATTCACTCACCTCGTCCATTATTCATTCCTTATTTAAAACGGTTATATAGCTGCCCATTTTAAAAACAGCCCTGGGAGGCTTACAACTGATAACACAATATATAAAACTAACAAATTAATGGTAATAAAAACAGAACCAGAAAAAAGAACCGATGTACGCACATTATTGCCCCATCTTGACCTCACCCTGTTTCAATGCCCCTTCCTGGGGGGAAGAATTAGGTTTTAAGGCTCCCTGAAAGGCTAGGGGGTCAGTGGTGAAATGCAATTTTTTTTACTACCAGTTCTGTGGGTGTGGCTTGGTGGGTGTGGCAGGGGAAGGATACTGCAAAATCCCCATTCCCTCCCCTCTCTTGGGAGAAGGATATTGCAAAATCTCCATTCCCAGCCCACTCTGGGGCCAGCCAGAGGTGGAATTTGCTGGTTCCCTGAATTTCACCCCTGCTGGAAGCCCACCAGTTCTTAAGGCAGAGGCAGCAATGGAAAAGGCACATTTCCTAGGTCCCATAAGATGGCAATGTTTAATACAAGAGAACTGGAGTATGTCCACCACATCAGCTCTGTTGGGATGGACACATATCCTCAGAGAGAGGCAGTTCTGCAAATAACCTGGTCCCACACCATGTGGGGCTTTAAAAAGTAATAACCAACATCTTAAACTGCATCCTGAAAAAAACTGGGACCCAGCACAGCTCCCGCAACAGGGGTGTAATGAGTGAAACTAGGGACACTCAACACAGTATATGTTGCTGCATTCTGGACCAGTTCAGAGGTGATATTCTGTTGGTTCACCTTGGTTCGGGCAAACCAGTAGTGGCGGCGATGGGAAGCTCCTCCCGTCCGCCCACCCCCCCCAGACGTCATCAACCCAGAAGGTTCTGCGCATGCGCAAAAGTTCCATGTGCGAGCGAAGCAAGCAAGCGTATGCGTGCTCCAAGTTCTGAACCGGTAGTGAAAATAAGAGGATTTCATGCCTGGACCAGTTTTCTGGGTGGACTTCATGGATAGACCCATATATAGCATGTTGCAGTACTCCAAATTGGAAGTGACCAAAGTGTGAGTGACTATGAGCAAGGCCTCCTGGTCCAGGAAAGGACATAATCAGCACACAAGACAGATTTGTGCAATCTGGAATCCAGTTGATAATTTAGTTCATTTAAGGCCTCAAGCTGTGCCCATTTCTATCAAACCCCAGGCTGTACAACCACTGAGCAAAGGATTTATAGAATGAAAGATATGTCAAGAGGACTCACCGAAAGTCAGCTTGCCAGCACCATAAGGATTTCCATAATAACTACCTGGAAAGAGAACCGTTTGATCAGAACATGCCCAAAGGAAGCTGGTAGTTACGGAAACAGACCACTGATCCATTTAGGATAAAATACAGTTTTTGTGGACTGCTAGGAGTGTTTCTCAACCTTGCAATTCTAAAACTGTGGACTTCAACTTCCAGAATCCCACAATCAGCCATGGCTGGCTGGGGAATTTGAGATGTTGAAGTCCGCACTTCTCAGAGTTGCCCACTATGCTAGGGCAAACTTATAACTGACAAGCCACAATTGTTTCACACAACAAACTTTATTTTTGGCTTGCAATCAGAGGTGGCATTTAGTCGGTTCTCTCTGATTCGGGCGAACCGTTAGCAGCAGCTGCTGGAGGCTCTGCCCACCTGCCCTGACATAATGTGTGACCTTCTGCGCAGTGCGCATGTGCAGAATGTGGTGCGTGCGAGCACATTTGTGAACTGGTAAGGAAGGTAAGTGAATCCCACCGCAGCTTGCAATCATATTTAAACTGAGAGAGAAACACGGGGTGGGGAGGAAGGGAGGGATCTCCTTCCAATATAGTCAGTATATATAGATAATTTGGACAAATATTTCAGGGATGTGATAAGAAATTTGTTAAATTCTGGATTAAGAATCACCTGGGAGTTTCGGTGCCTTGATGGGATAACCCAGAGGTAGGCCTGGTTGCTGTCCACCTCCAATTCCTCCAAGTCCTGTAACATCAAGAGGAGGTCTGAGAAGGGAAAGGTCGCAAACTAACAGTGACCTAATAGATTTTCTTACTGCACTTTGTAGCCAGGATAGACCTGTCTCTTCCTCACCTACCCTGGAAGCAGGTGATGTACTGTATGTGAGGCATGCACAAATGCAGTCCCCCTTTCTTTCTTTCTTTTTTTTTAAGCATCCAACCTACCAGGGATTCCAGCAAAGGCTCCACCTCCAGCTCCTGAAAGAGGAGAAGAGGAAAGCAAATGTTAGAAATTGCTTCTGATATGGACATAGCAGTATGAATATGCCAAGAGAAAAGGAGGGGGGGGGGACACACCTAGTACTGTAGCTAGACCATAGGATATTTCAAAACCTACCTGAGTTATAAAGGATTTCAAGCCATGTGATATTTTTCCTATTCATTCTACATATACAGGTACTGTAGTCTTGGATTAACAATGACAATTGGGAAGAAATTTCTGTCACTCAGCGATGTGCTCATTAAGCAAGGTCATTGTGTGGTTGCCCCTTGTGACCTCCTGTCACTTTCCTCGTTGATTTTAATGTGTAAATATGTTTTATTTTCATTTCATTTCGTACAGTCACATATATACCGTGCATAACCGGGGCATATAACATTGAACAATAAACACAGCCCTCCCTCTTGTCAACAATACCCCCCAAAATACAAACCCAATATACCACTTCGACCCACCATACACCCTTTCTTTCGCCCCCCTCCAACTTTCCTTCTTCCCTCCAACATTCCCCTCTACCCTACTTCCCCTCCCCCTCTATCACTCCTCTCTCCCAATACATTCCCTCCCTTCCATCTCACCCTCCCTCCCGTCCTCTCTCCCACCCTCTCTACCCCTCTTTCCTCGTTGATTTTGTTAGGCGGCCACAGCAAAGAAGGTTGCAAATGGAGATCAGATGATAGTGGGGTGTTGCAACATCATAACTGCAAGCTGGGTCTGCAGCCAATGTAAGTGCAATGATCAGTCGTAACTACTACTCATTCAGGACTGTCATAAGGCTCAACATTCATCCGTGTGGTCATTAAATAAGGATAGCAATAGCAATAGCAGTTAGACTTATATACCGCTTCATAGGGCTTTCAGCCCTCTCTAAGCGGTTTACAGAGTCAGCATATTGCCCCCAACAACAATCCGGGTCCTCATTTTACCCACCTCGGAAGGATGGAAGGCTGAGTGAACCTTGAGCCGGTGAGATTTGAACCGCTGAACTGCAGCTAGCAGTCAGCTGAAGTGGCCTGCAGTACTGCATTCTAACCACTGCGCCACCTCGTAATGTGATTGCTTTTGGATAATAAGCTCCCCTGAGATTCAAGTTCTTTTCAGATATCAATACTGAGACTGAAGGTATTTGCAGGTATTATTTTGCACTCTCACACGTGCGTCTGTGCACATGCACATACATTGAAGCACACGCAATCCACGCACACACAGAGACAGAGGTAAATAAATCACAGTGTGAATTAGAAGGGCAGTTCTTAAAGTATGGTCTAGGGAACCCAGTGTCAAGTCAAATGAATAAATATTTTACAACTCTTCCGTTTTATTTTCTAATACGGTAAACATCAAGAGATACAATCCACATAAACCAAAGCTCTTCGGAGTCCTCAATCAATTTTAAGACCGTAAAGGGGCCCTGAGACCAAAATGTTTGAGAATCAGTGAATTATTAAGATCCTAACAAAACCTTGCTATAAACAATAGCTTTTGGGGTGGAAATGCCACTTACCTGGGACTTTCTGTTTGACACCTGTTCCAGATGCCACTCCTGGCAAGACTCCTAGACCTGGATAGCGGTATCCTGACATATATGGAAAGGTTTAAAGTTTTAGTTTAACAGAATAACAAAATAACAGAGTTGGAAGGGACCTTGGAGATCTTCTAGTCCAACCCCCAGCTCAAGCAGGAGCACCTATACCATTTCAGACAAATGGCTGTTCAGCCTTAAAATCCTCCAGAGTTGGAGAATTAATAACTTCTGGAGCAGAGGTGGGTTGCTCCCGGTTCAGCCTGGATCAGGTGAATTGGTAGTAACAGCGAAGGGAGGTTCCATCCACCCACCCAGACGCTTCTGCACATGCGCAGAAGAGTTGAGCGCACACAAATAAGTGTGCATGCGTGCATGAGCGAACCTGTAGTAAAAAAAAGGTTCCACCACAAAATCGCGGAGGACAAAATCGCGCTCGACGAAAGCGCGCATTTGACGTCATCACAGCGCGACGAAAACATCGCGGTGTGATCGAAAAATGTAAAAATAAAGCTAAAACCTTACCCTAACCCCCCCAAACCTAACCCTAAACCTAACCCTAAACCTAACCCTTAACCTAACCCTAAATCTAACCCTAAACCTAACCGTTAACGTAACGCTAAACCTAATGCTAACCCTTAACCTAACGCTAAACCTAACGCTAACGCTCTAACCCTAACCCTAACCCTTAACCTAACCCTAACCCTAACCCTTACCTTTATGTGAATCGGCTTGCTTTAATTTTAATTTTATTTAAATTTTTAATTTTTTTCGTTGCGCTGTGATGACGTCACATGCGCGCTTTCGTCGAGTGCGATTTTGTCCTCCGCGCTTTTGACGGGTCACGAAAAAAAATTGGAAACCCACCACTGTTCTGGAGGCAAGTCATTCCACTGATTAATTGTTCTAACTGTCAGAAAATTTGAGTCTTTTTATCTCACATGCTAAATTGCAAGTGCTCCATCATTATCTTTTGGTTCCTTGAAATGTGCTAAATTTGCACCTATGCAATCAACATCATGTTGCTGAAAGGTGGGAGGGATGGCCTTTATGCAGGCCAAACTCACCTGTGCCAGGAAGTACGCCTCCAGGGAAGACTCCTGGAATTCCAACACCTGTCAAACATAGAAGATAGATGCTGCCATTCTTCCTTCCATGACTTTCACCGACTGGGGAATTATAGTTGGTTCAAATGCCTTAACTAGAAAAATTATCTCACTCGTTCTTGGAGTCAATTTAATGGTCTCAGCAGATGGCAGTACAAAACTGATCTTAGAAGCTAAGCAAGATCAGCCTTGGTTTGGTTAATACTTTACTTGGATCGAGAACCACCTGCTAATTTGGGACATTGCCTTGGGAAGCTGAAATAACATCCCAGAAGAAGACTGTAGCAAACTTCTTGGGTAATGCTAAGAGAGTTTGTGAGTTAAAAAGCTCTGGGCAAGAATTTTAACTAGGTGAGGTTCAGAGTCACTAGGTCAACTACCGGTAGTTTCTACCCAGTCGAAAACACCTGCTGAATTGATTTTAGCTTCCTTTCTTCAACACTTTCATTTTTGTTTACCTGTGTACAGAATTATAAACCTTCCAAGTAAGTCCTAAAGCAGTTTAGTCTCAATAGGCATTTCCTCTTTAAATTATCCATTAGCTAGTGCCTCTATTTCTCACTAAGATAGCAAGGCAAGACCATTTATGCCAATCAATGTTTGTGCAGGGACTTCAATTTCCAGAATTCTCAAGTGTTTATGCTACTTTGGAATTCTGCAAAATTAAACGCACCTGGAGAGCATCAAATCAACAATGACTGATGTTAAATTTATCTATCTATCTATCTATCTATCTATCTATCTATCTATCTATCTATCTATCTATCTATCTATCATCTATCTATCTATCTATCTATCTATCATCTATCTATCTATCTATCCAGTCAACTTGTATAGATGAACAATAACAGCAAAAAATGTAAAAACATCTAATGATCACTGAGAACAAACCCAATTATACCCAATGACGTCTCAGAAGCCATCAGCCTGCCTGACCCCCCATGCCCCAAAGCACCTCTAGATCTTCAGCACTTTCCGAAAGGCCAGCATTGCAATAGAACAGATCCCATTCTTTAATTGAGGGGAGCCAAATTGATTCCTCTTGGATTAAATGTGATGGGTAGAAATAGTGGGGGAAGGTAGTCTTGCAAAGACAGTAACCTGGTTCCTTGTCCTGAAGGGAGCTATAGGTGACAATCAGCGCCTTGAACTCATCCAAAAACACCCTGGGAGTCAATACAGATTGTGGAGTAGAGGCATAGCATGAATATACCAAAACATACTCGTAGCAGTTCACATTGCTGCATTCTGAAACATTTGCGTTGTGCTAATTCACTTTGGAGATAACTGTAAAAGTAATTATGATCAGGGCCTCCTATCCCAGGAAAGCTACAACTGACACACAAATAAAGTTGTACAAAACCTCCTCTCCCCAAGGTTGTTATCTGCTCTTCAAGCAGGAGATCCAGTTGATTTCCAGATTGCGTTCCAGTTCTATTGGGAGAAGTGCAATCCCATGTAGAAGTAAACATGGAAAACCAACAGAACCAGAGGCCCTAAAACTCAAGCCACTCAAGACTTGCTTGCATTGGGCAGAAGATTAAATTGCACAATACTCTTAATCAAGTCAGTTAATGGCTGAGTAATTTTACTGTGCCCTGATATGTACCATGAGCCCAGTCTGTTTAGCTGGTTTCTGGTTGCAAACTTAAAAAATGGATTAATTCAGTGGGCAGGTTAAATATGTAGCTACTTAGGTAGGAATAAGGCCCACAAAACTGATTAAGGCCACCTTTTAACCAAATATTCTTAAATACCATATGAACTAGTCAGTTCATACTATTCAATGGGGTTGTTTCTCATCCACTGAAGATTGTTGATTGCTGTTCTATTTAGAATTGGGTCCTTTTGGCCCCTTTTGACTATTTTTGATGGGAAAAAAGACTGTTTGTTGCCAAACAAACCCACAGATGTAGAAAAAATAGGTAAGTAATGATATTATCCCTAAAGCAAATGTATTGTTTACACCAAAGCACTAGAATAGAATAGAATAGAATAGAATAGAATAGAATAGAATTCTTTATTGGCCAAGTGTGATTGGACACACAAGGAATTTGTCTTTGGTATACAGTACCGGTATTCTGCTATTTTTATGACAATGTTAGGTTCTTCTATTTGTTTGAAAAGACTATTAGTTTCCCAGATGGACATGGAGTGGAAGTAATGTTATAAATGAAAGACAAAACGTTGTTCATCTAGACTCCGCTGTGGGCCTAGATTCCGCTGTGATTAGCCACCTAATCCTATAAATCAGACAGCAAAAGAGGAACCCCACGTTATGCCTTCAGTTTTCATAGCCCACTTACTCTCCCAGCTAATTAACGTGTTATTAAAATTCAGAGCACTCATCCTTATTTGAGCTGAAGTTTCTTGGAGCAACTGCTGACCTACCAGGGATTTTCCCAGGCTTGACTCCACCACCAGCACCTGTGGGAGCAAAAGAGACCAGTAGTTGATACAGTGCAAAAGCCTCAGGTCCAGCATACATATTTGTCTTCTTTTTTTTGCTGTGGTCCAACCCCCCCCCCCCACCCAACAACTCCAGATGCAAAAAGGAAATGTTGTTAAGTAGCAGTGCAAAGGTGCTTTCTGTTGGATCATGCAGTCTTTGTGAGATTATGCAAGTCAAAATCAGGAAAAGTATTTCAAGGGTTAGTTAGAAAGGATTGATTTATTTTGGCCTAAACAAGTTAAAACATGACGGGCTATGGAGCAGAATTTAACAGGCCATGATTTCAATGGGTATTTAATGAGCAACTTTATTTCATTTTGTTTCTTTATTAAATTTATATACTGCCCATGTCATTCTGAAAAGTCACTCTGGGTGGCTTACGGTTAAAAATCATAAACATTAAAATATTAAAAACATTAAATACAACACTAAAGGCAAGCAGCACAAAAGGACAAATTAATACGCTTCTCGGTTAACCCACTAACCAATTCCAATGTTGAACGACCCCCAATGCTATTGTTCTTTTATTATTAAACTCTTAAGATGAGTTTACAATAAATAAAAAAAATACTGCAATTTGCATAAACTTATTAAACAACTTTGTGCTTGGCCACCTGCCAATTCCCAACTGAGCAAATGCAAGGTTGGTAGGCTGAGATGCACGGGAAGAATTCTGGAATGTGATATGAAGATTGCCATCATCTGCAATCACTGATTATTAGATTTCTGAAATCCTTTTTTTTTTTAAAGCTCTCTAAACATGGCATATTAACATCATCAAGTTGGTGATGCTAATATGCCATATGTCTTCTGTCTATTCGACAGATGAGAAATTTCAGAGGAGTTAGCACTTAACATCAATCCAATTGATACCACAGAAAAGCCACCCGTCTCCAATTACAGTAGTTCATTTAAAAGAAGAAGAAGTAATTGGAGATAGATGGCGTTTCCAGGGTATCATGGTTATGTACACAT
Organism: Thamnophis sirtalis; assembly: GCF_051295495.1. Taxonomy (NCBI): domain Eukaryota; kingdom Metazoa; phylum Chordata; class Lepidosauria; order Squamata; family Natricidae; genus Thamnophis; species Thamnophis sirtalis. Next base: position 19,889,032 of record NW_028261386.1, on the reverse strand, counting down.
AAAAGGTAGCTTCAAGTAGCATGCTTAACCAAGTCACTTTATGCCCTAATGGTAGCTTAGATCAGTGTTTCTCAGCCTTGGCAACTTGAAGATGTCGGGACTTCAACTCCCAGAATTCCCCAGCCAGCGAATGCTGGCTGGGGAATTCTGGGAGTTGAAGTCCGGACATCTTCAAGTTGCCTAGGTTGAGAAACACTGGCTTAGATAGTGTCTACTTTTGTAGGGTCTTTGGTGATTTAGCGTGTTTTGTGAACCCAGACTTTTTGATTATATAACTTAATGTATTGTTCTATTGTGGAAAGGTTCTTTATTTAAATGGTCATTTTCCCCACAACAGTATAAAAAATGAGAAATTCAGTGACCAACTTTACATCTGGTGGAAACCACCACAATGCCATTGCACAATGACCCAAAATAATGCAAGTAGACATTTTACATTACAGTATTTCCACTGTGGTGTCATGACGCACACAATACCACTTCCTCTCCTTGCCCAATGACCAAGGCAAGTACCGTATGTGGGGGAATGGAGCTCTAGTGGAGAATTTTGGTTTCATGGTTTCCACTCCACCATAAACAGCTTCTGTAACTTGATAAGCAAAGTCAAGAGAAGGTACCTCCAACTTTCTCCTAGTTTGAATCATGTGATTGGAAGGAGTTGACATTGGACTTACTGGACAACCGTTCTTGTTCAGAGCTAAGATTTGTGGGTGCAGAAAGGTTGAAAAGATAATCATTCCAGGTTAATAGACCTACCAGGTAATCCGCCCCCACCACCTCCAGGTAGACCTCCACCTCCACCTCCAGGTAGTCCACCAAAGCCACCTCCAGGTAGGCCTCCACCTCCACCTCCAGGTAGTCCGCCTATGCCACCTCCAGGTAGTCCACCTGTGCCACCTCCAGGTTGTCCGCCTAAGCCACCACCAGGTACACCAAGTCCTGAAGATGATAAAATACACACTTATGGAGATTTGAGGACTAGGTTGGTGTTGGGATGAAGTTAATGATTCCCTTCTATCTAGACTTCTTATATCTAAGAGGGTGATATGGTTTAGAAATAGGAAATATGAATAAATAAAATATAAATATATCAAAAATAAAAAAAATATTTAGGATGACACAAAATAGAATTTGCTGCTCCCACAGGAGTACTCTTCTCACTGTTTGCCCACTCACACAAAGACAAAGAAAAGTTTCGTAAGAAGGGATAAAGAAAACACGAAAAATCAAGTTCTAGGCCATTATTTGAAGGGATTTAAGATCGTTAGAAGTAAAAGGGAGGAATATAAAATTGGTTTATTTGATCGAGGCTAAAATAGATAAGCTGTATCTCTGTTAACCTTTAATGGAATTTTGCTGGCATCAGAAATGAAATGATGAGGTTTTTATGGATTTATTTATAGATAAGAAGTGGGAAATAGGAAGAAGAGATCATTTGTTGTATTTTAAGAGACAATTTTCCCAAGTTTTTCTTGTACGGCATCTTCTATTCCCCTCCCCCTTGTTTCTTTGGTTTGGGTTAGGTTTTTTTTTTATTATACATGATCATCTGAAGAAGCAGAAGCAGAGGAGGAGGAGAAGGAGGAGGAGTTGGAGTTGGGACAACACCATTCATTTAGAGCTGGCCCGCAGGGCCACCCTGAAAACAGTGAAGTATTGGCCCACAGTGCCTCTGCCAGTAAAAACAGAGCTCAGGGGGGGCTGCACTTGGCCCTACCGAGCTCCGGCTTTGGTGGCAGAGGGTTCCAGGAGGCTGTCACAGCTGAAAACAGAGCTTGGGAGCCCATTTTCGCTGGCTGAAAATGGGCTCCCATAGGCACCCTCAACACGAGGGACGTCAAGCTGGCCATGCCCACCCTGCCCACGCCCACTCCGGTCCCCTGAGGTTAAACACAACCCTGATGCAGCCCTCAATGAAATGGAGTTTGACACCCCTGCTCTAAGGGCAGGAAATACAATGCAATGGCTTCTGTTCATGTAGTCCTTAACATGTGACTATAATGGAGTCTGCCCAATACAGTTCAAGACATTCATAAAGTGGGTCATCATATGAATGGAGCCAATTTTGCAATCATTTTTGTGGCAGTTGCTCAGTGAACCCTACGAATGTTAAGCAAACCCATTGGTCCCCCAAGGAGAGTTTTTGCTAAAAACTGCAAGCAGTCTAGTCTTCGGCAAAACCACAGGTTTTGGTAAGTGGCTATAAGCGCAGTGGCCATAAACACACCCAAAATGTGTTTAAGTGACCACAAGGGGGAAGTTTGGAACCAAGTTGTAAGTACCTTCTGTTCGTTAAGTTGAGAATTAATTATATCAGGAACCACTAAGAGTTACCATCTATAAACCAAGATGGGGAAAAGAAAGGTTAAAAAATGACCTTATAAGAACAAGAGAGTGATGTAGGACTTGGCATCCAATACCAAGAAAGCCAAGAAAGGTAAAGAGGAATTGAATAGACCTTTGCTGGGTTCGCAGGGGTTCGCGAGAACCTCTAGCTAAGACTCTGTCCAGTTCGGAGAATCCCCAAATCCCACTCCTGGCAGGCCCCGCCCAGGCTTCCCCTCCCAGGAGTCCCCATGCAGCCCATTTTGGATGCAGGTAAGTGAAAGGTGTGGGTGGAGGCTTGGGGAGGGCTAAAAATGGGCCTATTGGAAGTTCGGGAAGGCTGGAAATGGACCCATTTCCAGCCTTCAGAGGGCCTCCAGAGTCTGAGGCAGAAGTGGGTTTCTACTGGTTCAGACCAGTTCGGCCAAGTAGGTAGTAACTCGGCCTGCCACACCCCCAAACTGGTTCTCTCGACGGCGCCAAAATTGCCGCCATCTTTTTTTTTTGCTTCTGCGCATAAGCATTTTCCCCAGTACTGCGCATGCACGCATAGCATGTCGCGTCCCTGAGCAAACTGGCAGTAGCAGCAGCTGGAACCCACCCCTGGCCAGGGGAGGCTGTTTTTGCCCCCCCTGGAGGCTCAAGGAAAGCCTCTGGAGCCTGGGGAGGGCAAAACCTCCCCACTGTGGAGCAGGAGCCCGACTAGGCCACGTTCACCATGGCCACGCCCACCCAGCAACCGGGCAGAGAACCCCTTGCTAAAAATTTTGAAGGCCACCCCTGACTTCATCCATGATTTTTGCCCAAGTCTGGTCTGTGGCAAGACAAAATGGAATCAGAATACTGAACATGAGGTCAACGGGGAACAGCAACTTCGACTTACCAGCTTTAGCGGCGGCTTTATAGGCTGCAGCGGCTGCAGCGGCAGATCCAGCAGGATAGACACCTCCTGGATATAGGCCACCTGTAAAAAAAAAAAAAAGCACCATTCATTTTTGATGGGAACAATTGTGTGTGTCAATTGTTAACTAGGAAGCCCCAGTTGAGTTGGCACTCCTTATCTAAACTATGGGTTATTGCAGTGTTTCCCAACCTTGGCAATCTGAAGATGTCCGGACTTCAACTTGAAGTCCGGACATCTTCAGATTGCCAAGGTTGGGAAACACTGGGTTATTGAGTTGTGGTTTACTGAATAAACCCAAGCTGTGACCCATAGGGTCAGCGTCTCGGAGATATTTCCTTACCAGAGTCCTCAATAATGGCAAAGCTTCTAGTGTGCTTGAAAAGTTTTTTTTTAAATTCAAGGAGATCTTCAAAGATGTATCTACCTTGAAGGTAGCCCAGGTGGAACTGCATAGCTTAGTCATACATTGGCAAGAAGATGTTTTATGGCCTTTTGTATTATAATTTCTGTGTCATTCTGTTTTATAAAATTTGTCCAAATTTCAATTCCATGGCAATCATGGGACTCAGGTCCTGGACACTTTCTGTTAGTTATTTGAGGTACTTTGGTTGAAAACATTTTGCCCTATACCATTTCATCGAATTAAAAGTTATGGAAACTGTGTAGGTAATATAATACAATATAATGTGTACATATACAGAATATATTATATACAGTATATTTAAATGCTGTTTGTGTTATATCAGTAGAATTTTATACAAAATGAATCTATTCCCCACAATATTGGGTTTCTTTTAATAGACTGTTGAAGGAGAAGAACCTACTAGATTCCACAGAAGCTGGAAATTATGGAAGTTGTAATCACAATAGACTTACAGATTGTGAAGATAGGTAAAAAATTCTTTCATAGTGGGTTTGGCTCCTGTTGACTTCATGTCTGTGTCTTTTTTCTTGCAACAGTATGGAATTAATTTGTTTTTGTCTTTTTTTAGAATAGGCTTTCAACTGAGTCCCTTTCGGAATAGGGCGGCATACAAGTTTAATAAACCCTTAAACCCTTAAACTTCCTGATCTAGTCTACAGCTCTGTTGATTTCTGCTTACCATAGCTATTTGAGTTCAACTACGGTTGGCTAGATGCAGGTTGAACAACCTGCGAGGTTGAATGAAGCCTAATTAGTTGAGACAATGGCTCACCTGTTCCTCCAAGTCCACCTCCAGTGCCAGCTCCTGTGGAAGAACATCAAAAAAGAAGCAATTTTTCTCAGTCCCTTCTTGAAGACCAAGGACTTTATGGTGGGTTCCTCAGGATGCACACCTTTCTGGAAAGTCAGTATCTCTGCTGGCCTTATCTCAGCAGTGCAGCAGAACGAATGCTGAGATAGCAGCCATTACCCCAGTGACAAACTTTCTTCTCCAGCATAGAAGCATGCGTGGACATGCAATATATGAATGCAATTCCTTTTCTAAACAATGTTTGTCTATTCCAGGGACCACCTGCAACTCTGGAAAATAGATTAGGCTGAGAAACTTTGCCTGGGAGTATTTCCATAATACTATATTTCCACTCCCCATTTCTTCAAAAGCCAACTTAAAAAAATATCTGTAACTGTGACTGCCAAGTTCACAATGAAAAAAAAAGAGCCAAAACTACTTCTCTGCCAGAGTTGCCTTGGATCCTTAGATTTTGTCCAGGGGTGGGTTCCCGCTGCCGCTACTGCTGGTTTGCTCAGGGACGTGCTGCATGCGCGCACATGCTTTGCATGCCTCACACTCTTTGTGTGCTTTGCGTGCATGCGCAGTGCAGCAAAAATTGCTCTGCACATGCGCAGAAGGCAAAAAAAAGATGGTGGCACCCATGGTGCCGCCAAGAAAACCAGTTCCGGGATGTGGCAGGCCCGGGTCACTGCCAGTTCCAGTGATCCAGGCCTCCAAGTTACTACTGGTTCAGCCGAACCGGTCTGAACTGGTAGGAACCCACCTCTGATTCTCTCACCACCCTTGTGTTTACAGTACTGTACACAAAGGAATCTGGCAATTTCACTCCTCCTTTTCCTCAGGTTACTGAGGTGAGATGCAAAGCAGGAAAACTACCATTCCTCTTATAGGACCTTTTAGATGGTTGTGGCAGCTGAGGTTGAACACCACAGAAGTATGGCAGTGATTCAGAAGTGGTGCAAACTCTTCACATAGAAGTCTGGATCAGTGAACTTCATGACAGTCTTATTTATTCATGTATTTATTTATTTTCCTTGACTATTATTTTTTAGAAGTAACTCAAGGCAGAGAACATACACAATACTCCTTGCTCCTCTTATTTTATCCACACCATCCCTGTGAGGTGGGTTGGCCTGAGAGAGAATGCTTGACCCAAGGTCACCTCGTTGGCTTTCGTACTTAAAGCAGGACTAGAACTCACAGCCTCCTGCTTTCTAGCTTGGTGCCTTAACCACTAGACCAAATTGGCTCATTTCCAACCAGATTTCTTATGAGCCAACTAGGTAACTGTTGACTTTTGCAGCTTTTTGGAAATGCCACCCTAGGTTGTTCCCTGTTTATAGATTTCACCATCAGGAGTTTTCCCCCCCCTTTATATATTTTCCTTTGCATTTCTTAAAAGGTAAAGGTTGCCCTCACAGATATGTGCTACTCATTCCCTACTCTAGGGGGCAGTGCTCATCTCCGTTTCAAAGCCAAAGAGCCAGCGCTGTCCGAAGACGTCTCCTTGGTCATGTGGCCGGTATAACTAAATGCCGAAGGCGCACAGAATGCTGTTACCTTCCCACCATGCTTTCAAACTGCTAGGTTGGCAGAAGCTGGGACAGTAATGGGAGCTCACTCCGTTACATAGCACTAGGGATTCGAACCACTGAACCGGATACCACCAAATTCTAGCATTATCAGAGAGGAAGAAGAGATGTTCATTTGCTCCACTGTATGTATTATTTTTCAAAATAGCATTATTTTATAAGCAAACCCCGCAAGGAATCTTGTTCTACTCCGTTAGAGGCTTACCTGTGCCGCCATGGCCCCCTAGGCCTCCGATGCCAGCTGTTCCTGCAGAAAGCAAGGATTTTAAACAATTCTTAGTCATTTCAATAAAGCATATAAAACACTAGCCCCAACCATGATATTATATTAGTTGTTTTTCCCCCACAAGTAGGAGTTCTGAGCCAAGTATGTTCATATCTGTATTGTGCACTTCCCACTTAAGGGAATTTGACAAAGCATTCTGAAAAATGCTTTTTTAAAGAAATTGGGCATACATAGATTTATTTATCCATTAATAACATCCTTAATTTTGTGAAGAAAAGAAACAGCACAATAGGGCAATAACTAAGGCAAGGAAGGGAAATGAGCTTGCAGATGGTTTTTGGATAAAACGATAAGTGCAAACGAATTGCCAATGAAAGCAAGATAAGATCACACAGTGATTTACATTTTTTTTAGTGTTCCCCTGTGATCTTATCAAACTCTCCAAAGTGAAGAAATAAGAAGGCAGAATCTGTCTGGATAGAAGATCACGAGAGATCCCCCACCTCCACCCCATGTGAAATACCAACATTGTTATGAGCCTATTTTATAAATGCATATTTGGTGCAAAGTGAAGATTTGAATCTATCTAAGGAATATCCCCTATATTCTAAGGCAGATATGGAAAAAGGCATCCTTGAAACATTACAAGATGCCATTATTTAAAGTGGATCCATCTAGATCAGTGTTTCTCAACCTTGGCAATATTCATATGCATGTACTTCAACTCCCAGAATTCCCTAACCAGTGATGCTGGCTTAAGAATTCTGGGAGATTGACACTTAAGATAAAAGAAAAGGAAGAAATAGAAATTTTTTTAAACATGGGATACATTTTACCAATGGTTAACAGGTTAGAATTTAAAAAGGATTCAAAGAGATAATAAAAATCTATCGAAAATATTGCAAGATGGATAAACTAATTGTTTTACTATTTTATGATTAATATTGATATGTTTATTAAGATTACTAGTATGATTATGGTTATTGTTGTACCTTTACTTAAAATTAATTATGCACAGACAACACGCTGTTCAGATAGTTATGGGATTTTTTGTTTTTAATGGAAAAAATGCACCAATAAAACTTAAAAAAAAAAAAAAGAATTCTGGGAGCTGAAGTCCACACACCAGAAGGCTATAAATTTTCATTGATCAAGAGGATAGATGGTGCCCTCTGAAACACCAGTCCCCACATTGAGCTATGTGATTTTTTTTTATAATATCAGAAAATGCCTGAGATATTATGATTTGTTCTGCAATCTCCTGCAACATATAAAAATATACTACTCTAACATTCCCATCCCATTTTCTTGTAGTGGAAAACTAAGAAAAATACCGTACTTTTCAGAGTATAAGATGCATCTTTTTCCTTCACAAAAGAGGCTGAAAATCTGAGTGTGTCTTATACACTAAATAAAGCATTTTTTGCCTCCCAAAATCCCACCACCTTCACCAAAATGGCCATGCATAGCCTTTAGGAGGCCTCCAGAGTGCTCCTGGGGGCTGGGAAGGGCAGAAATGAGCGAAAAACGGGGTGATTTTTGCTCAATTTTGCCTCCCCCAGCCCCCAGGAGCACTCTATAAGCCTCCTAAAACAGTGAGTTGAAGTCCACAGGACTTAAAGTCGCCAAGGTTGAGAAACACTGTCCTAAAAGCTATGCATGCCCTTTTTTGACAAAAAATGGGCCTGTTTTCGCAAAAAAATGGGCTATTTTTTGCTCATTTTTGCCACCCCACCCCCCAAGAGCACTCTACAAGTCTCCTAAAGGATATTCATGCCCTTTTTTGAAAAAAAAACAAAACAGGCCTGTTTTCGTGAACAGGCCATTTTTGGGAGGTCTGCAGAATGCAAAACCTTTTTAAAAAAAATTTGCCTCTTCAAAATCTTGGTGCATCTTATACTCCTATATGTCTTATACTCCGAAAATTCACAGGGAATTAAAAACTCCAAATATTCCATTTCACCTCACAACAAATAACGTCATTATGCAGAATAAATCAGCGAATGAATAAATAATGGTCTTCTCCCTGGCTGCTTCTTTTCTAGCTCAATGTTTGAGTTTGATTGAAATTGGTATTGTGAACAGGCACTCACAGTGCATCACCAATGTTGCACAATCATGGCATTTCTAACACTTAGTTAAAAATAAAGGTTCCCCTTGCACACATGCGCTAGATGTTCCTGACTCTCCGTTTCAAAGCCAAAGAGCTAGCGCTATCCGAAGATGTCTCGGTGGTCATGTGGCCAGTATGATTTAATGCTGAAGGCACACCCAGGCTGTTACCTTCCCACCAAAGGTGATCCCTATTGTTCTACTTGCATTTTTACATGCTTTCGAACTGCTAGATTGGCAGAAGCTGGGACAAGTAACGGGAGCTCACTCCATTACATGACGGTAGGGATTCAAACTGCCGAACTGCTGACCTTTCTGATGGACAAGCTCAGCATCTTAGCTAATTCTTACCTGGGTAGTACCCTGCTCCTGGAACTCCTGCTCCAGCACCTGGAACCCCTATCAATAAAATAAGAGAGGAAAAAAGTTGGACTAGATGAAAAGCATGGATGGAACCCAGTCTAGTCATGTTTTAATTTCACCTCCGTGGCCAACCAAAAGATTAAGCAGTTTTGGGATAAAGCCTGCCTCCCTTCTCTGTTCCTGCCTGTTGTTTTTCCCCTGCCTCTTCCTTGTTTATGAAGGGGGCAAAAAGTCAAGACAGTGATTACAATCAAAGCACCAGAAGCCAAGATACTGCTCACAACCACTCAGTCAAAGTCTGCTCTTTTCACATCTGTTGTGATGTGCCATCTACCTTTTCCTGGGTGCACCCAGCCTCATAAGCTAAATGAATGGGTTTGATTGATTCACTCAGCATGCTAAACCACTAAACAGAACAAAACAATAACATTCTTATTTTGTCGTATGTTGTATCCTGAGCAGTGGTGGGCTTCAAATTTTTTTAGAATCTCTTCTGTAGGTGTGGCCTGGTTTGTGGGAGTGGCTTGCCAGCCATGTGACTGAGTGGGAGTGGCTTGGCAGTCATGTGACTGGGTGGGCGTGCTTAGCAACCAAAATGTTGGCTCAGAAACTCTGGCATTTGAGGCACGCAAGTCTTAAAGCTGTCAAGTTACAAGACCCTTGCACCCCTAACCCTTTAGAAAAAAAACCCCAGGGGCGTTCAAACTTGACAGCTTTAAGACTTGTGGACTTCAACTCCCAGAATTCCTCCTCTCGCTCTTCATCTTGATGATGTGCAGACGGGCGGGGGGAGGGAGCTGGAACCGGTTCTAAACAGCACTGTAGATTTGTGCAACCTCTTCTATAGGAGAGGTTAGAACTGGTAGAAACCCACCCCTGATCCTGAGTCACCTGTACGGAAAATGAGCAGCTATATACATTTGACAAGTAAATAAAACACCCGATTCAAAACAAAAATGAAGTAAGTCTTACAAATGCCATTGGATTATTAACTTAAACTCTTATGCAAACATAACTAGTAAGTTCAATAGGATTAAGACAAATATTTTATTTTATAAATGCACACACACACACACACACACACACACGCTCTGCATGTAATCTCATCCTTCATTTAAAACTAATATAAAACTGTTACCAAAGTCACCTGCATAATGGTAGAAATGTAGATGGCATACGGTAAATGCAGTTTGAATTTCAAGACTTGTAAAATGTATGCTTATTTAAACATACATCCAAATACATATATATGAATCTAGCAGTTGTCTCATTATTCAACTCCAAGGACTAGCATTTGTTGAAACATAAAATAATAGAGTTGGAAGGGACCTCGGAAGTCTTCTGGTCCTACCCACTGCTCAAGCAGGAGTCCCTATCAGATAAATGGTTTTCCAGTTTCTCTTTGAAAGCCTCCAGTGATGGCACACCCCCAATATTCCATTGGCTGCTCCTTCCAATTAAAGCTTTAACTCCTTTCTACCTGCACACATTGTACAGCAGAACCTAATGCAACCCATGCTTGTTACCACACGTTCTCCAGCCACTCCTTCCTCTTGCTGACACTGTGCTCTTATGGCTTCTTTCCCCTTAAATAAACACTTGTGTTTGTGTTTAAATGTAGCATATTTTGCCTTGGGATTCAAACAATGGGCCGACCTCTTTCAGCCAAGAGAATGCTGCAATAGCAGAAGCAGCTTTTATGGCCAAAGAACAATTAGTGTGTGTTTAGATGTGCAGGCACGCATTAAAAGTACCACACCCAGGCTGCAGATAGTCAGGTGACCACTAGATGTAACAAACGGATGCTCTAATTCTTTCTAGCACCCCATCTACTGGGACTTTTAAAAGTTTCCAGCCCAGTTTCAGTAGCCTTCGTGCGCGCGCACACAGGGATGTAGATTTTATGGGGAAGGGGAAAAAAATAAAAGGAAGACTCAGCAGAAAATGTATCGATAGAAACTGGATTGATTGAAGGCAGGGTTTTTATTTGACTCAGCATTACACAACTCCAGGCCCAGAATATTTTCCTGGTGCCCAATACAGCTTCAACATATATGAAATAAATATATGATTCTAATCATACGCAGAGCGCATTTGTCTTCTAAGCATAAAACCAGAGGCATGCATCAAATTCTAAATGTAACTTGCAGAGCCACTGGCACTTCACATTCCATCAATGAGAAAAGCCAATTTCTGGAACTGCTGAAGCAGACTAGAGGAAGATGTTTCTAGGGTTGGAAACACATCTGAATGCAGCCAAAGAATAACATCCTTGTGTCAGTGATAGGACAGGGCTAGCAAGGCACAGAAAGCTTATGCAGAGAATCCCAAAGGTGCTTTTTCAAAAGGCAACTAGGTTTTGTTTTTCCTTGAAGATGTTTTGCTTCTCATTCAGGAAACTTCTTCAATTTTGACTGAATGGTGGTGGATAGATAAAAAAGAAGCTTTTTGAATGAGAAGCAAAACATCTTCAAGGAACAACAAAATCCAGTTGCCTTTTGAAAAAGCATCTTTGGGACAACCATGAGCTTGGTGACCGAGAATCTCCATCAACACTTGCACAGAGAAATTGTCCTGGTACCCCACAGGGACAAAAAAGGTAGGCATTTTTCACATCAAAGAGTGCTCCATATTTGCCATCACAGGGATGGATCTCCCAATGTAGAATGGAGTGGAGTGGAGTGGAGTGGAGTGGAGTGGAGTGGAATGGAATGGAATAGAATAGAATAGAATAGAATAGAATAGAATAGAGTAGAATAAACATAGTTGGAAAGGACCTTGAAGGTCTTCTAGTCCAATCCTCTGCTTAGGCAGGAAACCCATTTCAGACAAACGGGTGCACACTCACATTTTTGGTTCTGGGTGAACCGGTTGTTACCGTATGTGATGCCCACCTCTCGTTACCCAACCTCTTCTTAAAAACTTCTAGGGTTGGAGCATTTACAACTTCTGGAGGCAAGTTGTTCCACTGATTGTTCTAAATTTCTCCTTAGTTCTAAGTTGCTTCTCTCCTTGATTACTTTCAATTCATTACTTCTTGTCCTGCTTTCTGATTCTTTGGAAAATAGGTTGCCCCCCTCTTCTAAGTGGCAGCCACTTAGATATCAGAACACTGCTATCTTGTCACAATACAATACAATAGCAGAGTTGGAAGGGACCTTGGAGATCTTCTAGTCCAACCCCCTGCCTAGGCAGGAAACCCTATACCATTTCAGACAAATGACTATCCAGCATCTTCTTAAAGACTTCCAGTGTTGGAGCATTCACAACTTCTGGAGGCAAGTTGTTCCACCGATTAATTGTTCTAACTGTCAGGAAATTTCTCCTTAGTTCTAAGTTGCTTCTCTCCTTGGTTAGTTTCCACCCATTGCTTCTTGTCCTGCCCTCAGGTGCCTTGGAGAATAGCTTGACTCTCTCTTCTTTGTGGCAGCCCCTGAAATATTGGAACACTGCTATCATGTCTTCCCCTAGTCCTTCTTTTCATCAAACTAGACTTATATCACATGTTGCTAGAACGTCTCCTCCATTGGACATAGAAGACATTTATTTACTTAGCCTGTCCTGGAAAGAGTATCAGTCAACTGAAGCTAACAGTTATAGAGCAACAATTGCTGAGAACCTTTTAAAAAAATTAATCTAATCCAGATTTAGTTACTTACAGCACAGCAATGACTCAGCCACATTTGCTCTCTTGATAAGTGGTTATGGCAGCTTTCCTCAAACCTGCCATCCTCCCGCTGTCTTGGATTACAAGACACATTACTTCCAACTACCTTGGCCAATGGCTGGGTTGATAGGAGCTGCAATCCAGCACATCTGGAGAATGTCAGGATGGGGAAGACTGGCTTCTAGGCTGAGATTGAGGGGCAAGAAAGGAAACTAGCACAGCGCACTAACATTTAGCATCTACTGTGTTTTCCCGAAAGTAAGACAGGGTCTTATTTTCTTTTGACCCTTGAAATAAGCACTTTGCCTTATTATTTTTGAGGTGCAGGAGGCAGTGAGCGTGGTCACCTCATGGCTGCTGCTGTATTGCAATATTTTCAGGTGAGGGTTTATTTTAGGACGTGCGCTCAAAAGCCCGATTGGGCTTATTATCCGGGGAGGTCTTATTTTGGGGAAAACAGGGTACACTTGTGCATTGAAATCTTGGAAGACAAGCTGAAGAGCCTCACAGAACAAAACAGGAACTGTGCTTTATCCAGGGCAGTTGGAGAAAATAGATTGTAGGCAGCTCCTGCAGAGGTTGAAATTGGATGTTGGTTAGTCAAAAAGCCCCAGTAACTGGATATCAACACCATACTAAAACCACGTTATGTTAAACTATAATTAAACTACAATTGTTTCAGTTTGCACACCACCCGGAAGTTGATTCTTTTTTTAACTGCAGTAACCCAGCCTACTTGTTTAGCCTAACCCAAACAAACCTTTGAACCATGGTGCTGGAGAAGACTCCTGCGAGTCCCTTGGACTGCAAGGTGATCAAACTGGTCAGTCCGAGAGGAGATCAACCCTGACTGCTCTTTAGAGGGCAAGATCCTGAAGATGAAACTCAAATACTTTGGCCACCTAATGAGAAGGAAGGACTCACTGGAGAAGAGCCTAATGCTAGTAACAATTGAGGGCAAAAGAAAAAGAGGACGACAGAGAATGAGGTGGCTGGATGGAGTCACTGAAGCAGTAGGCGTGAGCTTAAGTGGACTGCAGAGGATGGTAGAGGACAGGAAGGCCTGGAGGAACATTGTCTGTCCATGGGGTCGCGATGGACACGACTTCGCAACTAACAACAACAAACCTAGCAACTTAGCATGTTGTAGAAATGTGTTCAAAGAGAAATCCTAGGGTTGGCTTACATTCAGTTCTCTTCTCAGGAACTGGACCGAATGTTATATTTTTTTTTAAAAAGCCAATGATTTAGCAATCTCAAAGGAGTCCAAATTCATGAGACAAAGTTCAATACACAACACATCCTCTGAATATTTAACAAAAAAGCACCCTCTTCCTGACTGCCCTTACTCTACAAATTGGCCTCCTTCAATCTAGGCCTCTGAGTGTCTATTAAATTACAATGTCCATGATTCCTACCTAAGACCCTGCTGAGCGGCTGGCAGCAAATCAATCAGGGGTGTTACGGTTTAACAAATGTGGAAGGCCACCGATTGAAGAGAGCTATTTTGCAGTTCAAACGTATTTGGCGGCAAATATTTACTATCCGGATAAACAGTGAAAAGAGTGGAAGAGGACTTGACATCTGCATCTTGTGCATGCTCATTAACAGATGTGCAGGATGTACATGTCACCTCATCCCAGCTATTTAAGGTCAAGAAAATAAGATTTGAGATGGCTGATGAAGCATCTTGACTGTAGGGCATTAGCTCAGCAATGCATATTTTGTTTGTTTAAAGCTCTCCCCAACAACTCTCTTAACTGAGAGCAGTACTGTAGGATCAACCATGATAAAATACATTTGGATTTGGATTTTGGATTTTACTTTATTTGTATGCCGCCCTTTTCCCTGGGGGGACTCAGGGCGGCTCACAATTCAGGGGGAGGGAAGGACAAAACAAGTTACATACATGAAGACAATACATCGTTAAAAAGCGCAACAGTCATACTATTCGGGTGGGGTTGAAGTCTTTAGCCCCAGGCCTGTCGGGACAGCCAGGTTTTAAGGGCTAGGCGGAAGGTCTGAAGGGTGGTGAGGGTACGAATCTCCACGGGGAGTTCGTTCCAGAGGGTCGGAGCAGCCACCGAGAAGGCTCTCCTCCGGGTAGTTGCCAGTCGACATTGACCGGCTGATGGAATTCGGAGGAGGCCTAATCTATGGGATCTTATTGGCCTAGTGGAGGTAATTGGCAGTAGGCGGTCTCTCAAGTACCCAGATCCAATACCATGAAGGGCTTTGTAGGTGACAACTAGCACCTTGAAGCGCACCCGGAGATCAACAGGCAGCCAGTGCAGCTCGCGGAGGATAGGTGTTACGTGGGTGAAACGAGGTGCACCCACGATCGCTCGCGCGGCTGCATTCTGGACCAGCTGAAGTCGCCGAATACTCTTCAAGGGCAGCCCCATGTAGAGCACATTGCAGTACTCCAGCCTAGAGGTCACAAGGGCACGAGTGACTGTTATGAGAGCCTCCCGGTTCAGGTAGGGACGCAACTGGTGCACATTGCTTCTTATCTGGAGATAAAAGCATATTTTTTCTCCCCCCCAGGCAACCCGTTACTTTGCACCCAATTCTGGTGAGGCACCTGCTTCTAGCTGGCTATCGTTTCCACATTCTTTCCTGACCCAATGCATGCACTGTGCACACTCAAGATTGGACCAAGGGATGCATACCCAGCACTCTCACAGCCTGGGGGAAAGCCAAATGTTGACAGAAGTTGCCATAACACCACAGAAACACTTCAGATCAGTGTTTCTCAACCTCAGCAACTTTAAGATGTTTGGACTTCTACTCCCAGAATTCCCCAGCCAGCCATGGAAGTTGAAGAGAGCAAGAGCCAAGGTGGCGCAATGGTTAAATGCAGCACTGCAGGCTACTGCTAGATCAGCAGGTCAGCGGTTCAAATCTCACCGGCTCAGGGTTGACTCAGCCTTCCATCCTTCCGAGGTGGGTAAAATGAGGACCCAGATTGTTGGGGGCAATATGCTGACTCTCTGTAAACCGCTTAGAGAGGCCTGAAAGGCCTATGAAGCGGTATATAAGTCTACTGCTATTGCTATTGCTATTGCTATTGCTATTGAAGAAACACTGCTCCAGATAGTTACATCCAGGAACTTTACTGGACTTCTAGAGGAAGGGAGGGAAGGTGAGGAAGGAAGGAGAGGGAGGAGTGGGAGGGAGGGAGGGAGGAAGGAAGGAAGGAGAAGGACGAGAGGAAGGAAGGAAGGAAAGAGAAGGAAGAGAGGGAAGAAGGAAGGAGAGGGATGAGAGGAAGGAAGGAGAGGGAGGAAGGGAAGAAGGAAAGAAGGGAGGGGTGAGTAAAGGAAGGAGAAGGAGGAGAGGAAGGAAGGAGAGGGAGGAAGGGAAGAAGAGAAGGAGGAAAGAAGGAAGGGTGGAAGGAGAGGGAGGGAGGAGAGGGAGGAGAGGAAGGAAGAAGAGGAATGAGAGGAAGGAAGGAGAGGGAGGGAGGAAGGAAGGAATTTTGACAATTGCTGTTAAAATTGGGAATGCAGAGAGGGATCTGAGAGCTTAGATTGGGGGGGGGGGAAGAGTCTTACAGGGTCTTAGAAAAACTGGGCAGTGAGGACACCAAAATAAAAGAAACCACAAAGGCAATGCAGTGAGTGAAGTAAGTTAAAAGTGATGTGCTCCCCAGAATGCATAGGGAACCCCACTATTCCACCCAACAATGTTCCCTTCTCTACATTCATTGTGCCCCATTTCCTGCAAGCACCGAGGGTTTCAATCGACCCTTAACATAGTTTGTGGTTTGTTCGTTTTTTTAACCAGCCCAAACTCTCTTCTGTCTCTGTGGCTTCAAAATATCACCAAGGCTCCAGTTGTGAAAAGTTTCCCCTGCCTACGAGGAGCAGGTTTGGGATTGCTATCTGACAAGCAAGGACTTAAACCAGAAAGATGTGCTCTTCCCCTGAAGCCTCTGTCTACCTGCAGAGAATTGCCCACTGATCGAAAAGGTTGTGCCTGCCACCTGTTTTCCAGCTGTTTCCCCTTTCCCCCCTGCTTGAGTTATGTGTGAGAACAAGGCCAGATTAAATATTACCACCTGAAAAGAAAGCTGGGGCCAAACTTTTGGAGAAAGCTTTCCCCCCCCCCCTTTAAGCAAGCTGGAAGACAATGAAAGAAAGAGACAGCTGATCCCCAGATCAGTTAAAAAAACGGTCCAGTTGGTATTTTTCAACCAGCTTAGCTTCCTCCCAAGAGGGACTTAAAAACTGGTTTAAACTCCAGCATTCCAGCTTAATTAGTTAATGGACGGCAGCCAAAGTTAAGTCAACACAAGGCAGAAAACCCCCAGACAAATGAGCCAGAGCAGACTGAAAATCCAACTGGATGGTTAGTGGAAGCAGATTGAGAAATACAATGAAAAATAAGGAATGATATAATAAACACAGACACAATGCAGAGGGCGGGAGGGGCAGAAGAGACAAGAGATCATGGATTCCCAGGGCAGGGCTGGAAGATTGTCCAAACTGATCCCTCGTAAAACCAGATATGTAAACTTTCATAAGCCAAACCAACATTAGCTATGAAAAGAAAGGAAACTACTAAGCAGCGGTGTATCCAAGAGCAGCCAAAAACCGAGAAGTCCACTAATAATATAGAATTAAGATACTTAAAACAATACTAACTTACTTTATTTATCTGGCCAAGTGTGGTTAAACACACAAGGAATTTGTCTCCAGCACAGAAGCACTCTGTGTACTTTCAAAACAACAGAATACAATAATCATATTTGATGAACCACCCAGAGTCATTCCATAGTGAGATGGGCAGCATATAAATTTAATAAATATCGTCTGGGTTCATATGATATCCTAAATCTGATCCTAGATTAAGAAAATACAATTGTTGTGTTAAAATAATATGTGCCTAAATCAAGGGTCAGCAACCTGCGGCTCTGGAGCTGCATGTGGCTCTTTCATTCCTCTGCTGCGGCTCCCTGTCACTGGTTGACTCCACAATTGATAGGGCTTTTGGTTAGGACAGGTAGAGGAAAAAGGACGCCGCACTAGGAGGAGACTCTATGGTAGGGAAACCAGACTTCCGGTCAGATCCACAATTGAACAGAGGCTTCCGGTTAGGACCTTTGTGGCTCTTTGAGTGTTTAAGGTTGCTGACCCCTAGGCTGAATAAACCAACTCAAAGGATGATCCGGTTCATACAACATACTAAAATGAAAAGTGGGTGTTCACAGCATGCTACCTTGCAATTTATCGAATATGTACCGATTCAGCTAATACATTTGTAAAGATAATTTTCCTATATACTGCACAAAAGATATTCAAACATATTAATTGTAGGTTCTGTAGAGCAATGTTTAGTTTAGTTTTAAGTTATTTGGACTCCGAGTCCCAGAATCCCTCAGAATGCCCCCCCCCTGTGCGTGCCCCCCTCCCATTTACCAGAGAATCACTCCTGTAGAGCAACACTAAAATGCAGACAAAGTAACAGCAATAACTCATCAAAGTTATGAATCTGTCATTCGCTTGGCTCCCCTTCCCTCTCTGGGGTTTTAGCAGACTGAAGTAAAGGATGGGCTCAGGCTGTTTGGCTCAGAAAATATGGTGTCATTTTAAACAGGGTTAAGCAATCGGAGATAGAGACAGCAGGGGACGAGGCTGCATCATGCTTGAGTATGCCTTGAATCTTCCTTTTATTTTATTTATTATTATTTTTTGGCCAAAGAAGGAAAGCTTTTAAAAAGGCTTATTTTACTTATTTATTTATTTTTATCCTGCCTTTATTATTATTTTTTATAAATAACTTAAGGCAGCGAACATACCTAATATTCTTTCCTCCTCTTATTTTACTTACAACAACAGGTTGGGCTGAGAGAAAGTGATTGGCCCAGAGTCACTCACCTAGCTTTCATGCCTAAAGCGAGACTAGAACCCCCAGCCTCCTGGTTCCTAGTCTGGTGCTTTTTTAAACCCGGGGGCCCCAACGCCTGGTCCATGGACTGGCACTAGTTCGTGGTATGCCAGAAACTGGGCCATGCAAACAAGCGAAGATTCATCCGCGGGAAGGCAAGCAGCACACGAAACCACGCCCCCTCCAGTCTGCGGAAAAACCTCTCCCCATGGAACCGGTCCCTGGTGCCCAAACAATTAGGGGTCACTGCTTTAACCAGAGGTGGTATTCTACCGTTTCGTACCAGTTCTACCGAACTGGTAGTGGAAATTGCAGTCCATGCCACCAACCTGCATCGGCTCTAGGGCATCCCATTTACACTCTTTTTTCACCAAAAGCGCATGCGCAGAAGTCTGTGGGCGTGTCTGGAGGTGGCTCATGCGTTCACATTTGCAAACCGGTAGAAAAGGTAAGTGAATACCACTAATGGCTTTAACCCAGTAGATCAAACTGGCTCTCATTATTCCCCCCCCCCCCCCCCCACATATCCTGCTTTAAAATTCTGGGCAGCCATATCACTGAGTTGGATATTGGTTGTCAATCAGAGCTCTTGAAATATTATAAAAAGGAGAGTGCCGATTATTCATATAGGAGGCGCTCGTGAAGAATATGCCTTAGCCATATGCTTCCTGCAGCATATTCACACCTTTGTCTTCATTATGTCCCTGGTTCTTAAGAAAGAGAGATTTAATTCACCCTTACATATATTAATGTAAAAATAGCAACTTTCCCGTTCTTTTGGTATCATCTTGTTGGAAGAAATGTCCATCTGGGTTCAATTACAAGTGGGGTGAAAGACACTGGAAACATGGAGGCTGCTTGGAAAGATGGTTTTAATGGGGGACAGGACCACATGCCTTGAAGATGTTGGGTGAAGAAAAACAGGGGAAGAGATGCTGAGGGTGCCTCAGTTTTATACCCTCCGTTGGGCTTTGAATTTGATTGGTTGCCAGACTCCCATGGGGCCATGCAGAGGCAATTCTGTAGGCTGGCTTCAGTCCCAAGCTTGGTTGACTCTTGCTGAGTAAGGATGTAATGAAAGGGCTTTGGGATTCCTATTATGGCTCTGCCGGAAGGAGGTAGATCTTTGTTATGTAGAACAGACCAGCTCAGGCCTTAATGGTCCATTGATAAAGTGTGGGGCTGAAATTCTGCCTCCCTTTTAGGGGAAATATGCGGTCCTTTTAATATTTCCTAAAATATCTCATTTTCCTAGGAGAGGAGTGGGTGCTAATTTTCTACAATCCCAAGGCAAGGTACTTAAAAGGACTGTGACTTGTGATGCTGGAGAATAGTCAAAGATCTGTAGTGGTTTATGGAAAACACTTTGATTCGCATCAGAAAAAGGCCATAAGACAGTGATGGTAAACCTAGGTCAGGCAGACCTCTAGATCTTCTGGGAGAAGGTCTTGCTCTCGCACAACCTCTGAGACAGGGATCTCCAACGTTGGCAATTTTAAGACTTTAACTTTTATGGACTTCAACTCCCAGAATTCCAGAGCTTTGCACGCTGAGGAACTCTGGGAGTTGAAGTCCACAAGTCTTAAAGTTGCCAACGTTGGAGACCCCTGCTCTGAGACATCTAAAAATTGCACAAGCATTTTTTGATACTCCAAAGAAACCTCATGACGTCCAGAAAGGAGAGACAGGAGAAGAAGAAGGTCCATAGAGAGATTTCTTTTGTTTGGGAATGGGGGAGATATATACCAGCAAAGGGGTGGCCATCACTGCCTTAAGATTTTGATTTGGGGCTCCGAAATATAATCTGAAATGCTTGCAAGCCACCAGTAGAGAACAAGGCAATGATCACATGCTTCAATGTTGGTGGAGAAAAGAGAAGAGCGAAGAGAAGCTGAGTCCCTGGTTTTATGCCCTCTCTGGCCTTTGATCTTGAGCTTGTGTTCTGATTGGTTGTCAGACTCCCATGGGGCCATGCAGCGGCAACTCTCTAGGCTGTGTTTTGAATCCAGGTTTGGTTGAGTTCTCAGATGCCATGTGGTGAGTTGGGTAAAGGGCCAATATTATCATGCCTTAATCCCATCATCCTGGAGCTGAAGGGGAGAACTCTTTATTATGTAAAGGGATTGGCTTGGACATCTTAATGGCCCATTGACAAAGGGGGGTGGGGTGGGGACAGGGAGCTGCAGGGAGCTGCAGTCTTTAAAACATGTTTCTCCCTTCTCACATCCAAGGAAATGTAATATTCTGCTTTTTCAATATTTCCTAGGATATTTCATTTTTCTGGGAGAGGGGTGGGTGATAACTTTCTACAATGTGAACCAGTGGAAGACAGCAAGAAATCACTAGCTAGAAATGGTTGTGAAACACAGCTGCATATTACTTTTCTTTCGCCTGTGGGGAGCCAGGGTTTTCTCTTGTTGTTTTTGAGATGGAGGCCCTCATATGTTTCCCAGATTTCAGATAAAGGGGCATATTTGCCAAATTAAAACAAACTGGGGTGTTACCCTTGAGAACATTTTCCTTTTAGAATGTGTACAAGATGTGCCAGTGATGAGTACTCATTTGGGAAACTTGAAAGAACAGGTTAGGGACAGATCGTCATGGAGAAGAATATCAATGTTGTTGTTGAATGACCTGGTGGTGCATTTTTTTTAAAAAAAAAAAGCTTTCAAAAAAGCCCAGCCTGCTGAGCCACTGCATGATTTCATGGATACACCTGTTCCAAAGGAGGAAAATCTAGAGACCCAGCCCCTGAAAGCAGGTGCTTATTCTTGATGGAAGCCAAACCTGTGTTTGTACTGGGAGTGACTCAAAACAACGATGACACTTGATTAGCAGACATTAAGAATTTGGTGGTGCCACCCAAAGTACCATTGAAGCAAGAATTGTTGATCATAAACAGTAACAGAACAACAGAGTCAGAAGGGACCTTGGAGGTCTTCTGGTCCAGCCCTCTGCTCAAGCAGGAAACCCTATATCATTTCAGACAAATGGTTGTCCAATCTCTTCTTTAAAAATCTCCAGTGTTGGAGAACCCAAACCTCTGGAGGCAGGTTGTTCCACCAACTAATTGTTCGGTCAGGAAATTTCTCCTTAGTTCTAGATTGGTTTTCTCCTTGATTACTTTCAATTCATTGCTTCTTGTCCTGCCTTCTGATTCTTTGGAAAATAGGTTCCCCCCCCCTCTTCTAAGTGGCAGCCACTAAATGGCAGAACACTGCTATCTTGTCACCCCTAGTCCTTATAATACAATAGAATAGCAGAGTTGGAAGGGACCTTGGAGATCTTCTAGTCCAACCCCCTGCCTAGGCAGGAAACCCTATACCATTTCAGACAGATGGCTATCCAACATCTTCTTAAAGACTTCCAGTGTTGGGGCATTCACAACTTCTGGAGGCAAGCTGTTCCACTGATTAATTGTTCTAACTGTCAGGAAATTTCTCCTTAGTTCTAAGTTGCTTCTCTCCTTGATTAGTTTCCCCCCATTGCTTCTTCTTCTACCCTCAGGTGCCTTGGAGAATAGTTTGACTCCCTCTTCTTTGTGGCAATCCCTGAGATATTGGAACACTGCTATCATGTCTTCCCCTAGTTCTTCTTTTCATTAAACTAGACATATCCAGTTCCTGCAAACGTTCCTCATATGTTTTAGCCTCCAGTCCCCTAATCATCTTCATTGCTCTTCTCTGCACTCTTTCTAGAGCAGTGGTCTCCAATCTTGGCAACTTTAAGACCTGTGGACTTCAACTCCCAGAGTTCCTCAGCCAGCTTTGCTGACTGGGGGATTCTGGGAGTTGAAGTCTACAGGACTTAAAGTCGTCAAGGTTGAGAAACACTGTAGTAAGGTGAGTGGCATATAAATTTAATAAATAAAATTGTATTTATTTAAATATTACTTATTTATTTCTATATATTTATTTATTTGTGTTTCCACTTTGGAAAGAATTGAAGTCACATGGTTTTGGCACACAACAATTGGGTTAATATAATGTGCTAAACCCAGGTTAACAAATCAATTGTTTTGTTCTACTGATATTTCATAAACTAAAGCTTAACACAGGACCTGACTCCAAAAGAGGCTAAAGCAAAGCTTAAGCAACTCAGATAAAGCCCGGGTAGCTCTCTTTATTCTATATGCTGTTGGCTTTGTTCTGTGACTTAGCATGCTATATGAACACAATTGGCTGGGAACGTTTATGGATGTATATTGTGCAAAACTGTATATTGCCTCCAGTCCCCTAATCATCTTCATTGCTCTTCTCTGCACTCTTTCTAGAGCAGTGGTCTCCAATCTTGGCAACTTTAAGACCTGTGGACTTCAACTCTGGGAGTTAAAGTCCACAGGTCTTAAAGTTGCCAAGGTTGGAGATCACTGTTCTAGAGTTTCAACATTTTTTTTTATATTGTTGCAATCAAAACAGGATGCAATATTCCAAGTGTTGCCTTACCAAGGCATTGCAAAGCGGTACTAACGTGATCTTGATTCCATCCCTCTGTTTATGCAGCCTAGAACTGTGTTGGCTTTTTTGGCACTGCTGGCTCAGACTGTCCATCAGGGCTCCAAGATCCCTCTTGCAGTTACCGCCATTGAACCAGGTATCACCTATTCTGTACCTGTGCATTTGTTTGTCCTTGCCTAAATGTAGAACCTTACTTTTTTCACAATTGAATGACATTTTTTAAAGATAGAGCCCAGTGTTCCAGTCTGTCAAACTCCTTCTCCGCAAAGATTTAGGGGACCACCTCCTCCAATATAGATCTTAAGACTCATGAGCTTTTACACGAGTTGATGAACTTGTTTCTCACACTAACGTCCCCGATAACATCTAGATTTACGAAGCACAGTGAGGCCAAGCACCGGGCTGTCTGCCTCCCAAGAAATACGTTTAGAGGTCGTGACTGCTATTGGTTCCTAATGCAAATCTTACTGGGAGACAGCCAAATGTTATAAAGCAAACAATAACAATGGAACCCAAAGAAAACACAGAGCTTTATAAAGTTAAGATTGGGTAAACTTTGTCAGCGAGACTCACAGCGAAATTTGACTTGAGAAATTCCAGCCCAGCCCTGATCTAACTAACAGCTGTTTCCCCAAGCAGCCTGGATGCTGGATGCAGGCAGCTTCAGCTAGAAATTCAGCTTCCTGGCATTCAACTGCATCTACATAGTTTGTCCAGCAGAGGGGGCTGAGGCGCCAGTCTGGCCAGGAACAGGTTTGGAGTATGAGTGTACTCTGTAAAGAACAAGTTTCTTTCCTTTCTAAATTGGATGATGGCCCTAGGCCTTCCTCTCTCCCGGTCCTTGCCTTGGATCAGAACAAGCCCCTTCCTGGGCTGCAGAGAAGGGAGGGATGAAAAAAGCTTCAAATCCAGCACAGCTTGAGAGCTGGTCATTTAATCGAGGGCTCATAATTATTCTTAACTTAGCACCAGAATTGATTTTTCAACGTAAGTTTAGATCAGTGACGGTGAACCTTTTCAGCATCGAGTGGCCAAACCGGAATGCGCACACCGGCCACCTGGTCTTCCGGTATCCGGTTCTCCAGGGCATGTAAAGACCAGCTGGCTGGCATGCATTCGCACTCTGGAAACCAGAAGAACAGCTGGCGATGGCATGCGTGCCCACAGAGAGTGTTCGACGTGCCACAAGTTCGCCATCAAGGGTTTAGATCAACCTTAAGAGAAAGCTTGAGCATGCGTGTGAAAAACAAATAAGGCTTTTTTTTTTTGTCCACGCAAGACTCACAGGATAAAGGACCGACTTGCCAAGTTAAAATTATATAGAAGTGTTTCTCAACCTTGGCAACTTGAAGATGCCTGGACTTCAACTCCCAGAATTCCCCAGCCAGCATTCGCTGGCTGGGGAATTCTGGGAGTTGAAGTCCAGGCATCTTCAAGTTGCCAAGGTTGAGAAACACTGTTATATAGTATCTTCATGCTCATGTGCAACATGAATTTGCACCACCAAAGAGTAATCCAGTCGGACGGAGGCTTCTGTAATGGACATAGCTTAGAGCAGTGCGTTTCAACCTCAGCCCACTGTAAGATGTGCGAATTTAAACTCTATGTTGCGCTCAGCAGCAAAGATGACCCCGCCTGATTGATTGGAGTCTTGCAATACAGGTAATTCTCGACTTATGAATATAATTAGTACTGGAATTGAGATAGCTAAGGGATGCGCTCGTTAATAAGTAAACACGTGACTAGACTTGATTTTATGATCATTTTTACTGTGGTCATTAAGCAAATGGCATGGTCATTAAGTGAATCGCACAGTCATTAAGCGAAGCCAGATTCCCCTGTTGACTTGGCTGGTCAGAAATTGCAAGTTGTGATTGCAAGCTGCTACAACTGTCACGAGATGGGTGGCAAATCAATTTAATACATAAATAAAATAAATAATAAAGAAATAAACGTGAGTTGGTTGCCAAGCGCCTGAATTCTGAACATTTGACTGTGTGTGTGTGTCTGTGTGTGTGTGTGTGTGTGTGTCTGTGTGTCTGTGTGTAATGCAATAGTTGTAATTTTGAGAATAGTTGGAAGTCACTTTTTCTGAGGCTGTTATACGCTTGAGACATTGTTAAACAAATGAGTATAAATTGAGGGCTACCTGTACATTTAATCCTATTTTCTGGATTCACATCATATCCTGAATCAAACCCTAAAATTAGGGTTTGCAGAACACATAAAACCTTGAAAAAAAACAAAGTTTGCAATGCTGATTTAGCCTGTTGTGCAAAACGCAGATAGCTTTGAAATTGACCTGGTTAAGCATGATGTGCAAACATGATCTCTGTCAGAGTTTACAGCCAACTTCATTCTAATTCTGTAGCATCAGCATCTCATTCTAAGCCAAGACCAAACAAACCACAAAGTTATGATTTAGCAAATAGTGGAACAACCAATGCCAAGCCTTCGTTGTGCTCTGTCCACTGAACCAAAGACACAAATGACAGAAAAAATATATGAAATTACTGCATTGACATCCATAAACAGTCAGTGGCAGCTGGAAAGGGGGAAGCAATAAGGCTTAAAAAAACATTTGACATTAGCCATTTATGCCATGGTGGCACAGTGGTTCGAATGCAGTATTGCAAGCAAACTCTGCTCGTAGCCAAGAGTTTGATCCCAACCAGCTCAAGGTTGACTCAGCCTGTCGTCCTTCCGAGGTCTGTAAAATGAGGGCCCGGATTGTTGGGGGCAAAATGCTGACTCTGTACACGACTTATAGGGTGCTGTAAAGCACTGCAAAGCGGTATATCAGTCTGAGTGCTATTGCTATGTAGTAGTAGTAATAGTAGTAATGAAATAAATTGTACACCTTTAAATGAATCAATATGGTGCTTCTGAATTCCTATTGACAGTAGCCCTGTGTGGACATTCCCATGTCAGGTAGCATTGGCTAAGATTAAGCAACCTCACACTCTCAAAAAACTGGGGTATAACCAGGGGTGGGCTGCTCCGGGTTCAGGAAAACCTGTAGCCAATGTTATGGCTGGTTCAGGGACTCTTCAAATCCTACCCCTGGCTGGCCCCGCCCACCCCTCCCCTCCCAGGAGTCTCCATGTGGCCCATTTTGGATGGGAGGTTAGTGTAGGCCCCATGCAGAGGCTCGGGGTGGAGGGAGAATGGATCTCCTGGAAGTTAATCCTAACCCTAACCCAAGGGTCAGCAACCTGCAGCTCTGGAGCCGCATGTGGCTCTTTCATTCCTCTGCTGTGGCTCCCTGTCACTGGTCGGCTCCACAATTGATAGGGCTTTTGGTTAGGACAGGTAGAGGAAAAAGAATGCCACACTAGGAGGAGACTCTATGGTGGGGAAACTGGACTTCCTGTCGGCTCCACAAATGAACAGGGGGGGCCCCTTCCGGTTAGGTCCTTTGTGTCTCTTTGAGTGTTTAAGGTTGCTGACCCCTACCCTAACTGTTTCTGGCCTCCGGAGACTCTCCAGAGCCCGGGAGAAGCAGTTTTCGCCCTCCCAGAGGCTCGAGGAAAGCTGGAGCTTGGAGAAGGCAAAAATCCCCCCCCCACCAATGGTGCAGGAGGCTGACTAGGACACGCCCACCATGATCACGCCCAGCCAGCAACTGGGCATAGAACCTGTTGGTGAAATTTTTGATGCCCACCCTTGGGTATAATTTCCATAATTTGTTGCCATTGGCCATAGTGGCTGGAGCCGAAGGGAATTTGCAGTCTGACCTCTTTGACAATAGCTTCCTTCCGGCACAGCCCAGTTCAAGTTAAGAAACCACTAAAAGGAAAGGTGGGCTTCCAGGTTAGCACCTGGACAGCAGGTAAAGCCATCTTCTTGTGAAGCAAGCATGTGCTGGACTCCAGACTTACAACATTACAGTATCTGAGGTCTGGCTTCTTTTTTTATGGGGGCGGGCATTATTAATCTATATTTGTCAGGCCCTACTCCTAAGTAAGCCTGCGCAGGACTGCGGCTTAAACTTTTTTCTAGGCTAAAAAAAAATAATCCTCCGGACATTTGCTTCACCACGTATGTTTTAATAATTTAACATGATCATCCCTCGACCAGATGTTTTGCTAATGAGTTGTATTTTTAACTCTCATATTCCCCAGCCAGCATGCACAGCCAAGAGCTGGCTGGGGATTATGGGACCTGACATTTAATGTGCCTGAAAGCCACCAGCCTAGGGAACGTCCTTGCTTTAATATAGTCATCTCTATCTCAGTTTCCTGGCAAAGGCTCTGTGGTTTGGACCATTACTGTCACTATAACTACTGTTCTCAGTTTCGGCCTTGTAGGGAGATGCCAAAGGAGAGAGGCAGCTTATGTCCACCCCAAAGCAGGAATCAATTCTATTATCTCTCTTATGGAAAGGAGGAGAGGGAAAGGAAGGTTGGATGGATGATAATTCTCAGCAGGAAATTTTTTGAAATATTACCATCTGCTTGCATCTTTTGTTGCTATCCTCCAAGAACGATTCTGGACTTTGGAGCCAAACATTTGAGATCTTTTACTCTGTCTCATCTAATTATACGTAGGTCCTTTAGCATTCACAATTTGCTGACACCACGGAGAGCTTTGGCTTGAATAAGACACCTCCCCCCCCCCACTTTAAAATTCTGATCAGGAGAGGAAGGCAAATGAGCATTTTTGCTAGATGAGATCGGGATCAAACAGAGAGTGGAGACAAAAACTCCCATGCCAGATGTGGCAAGGGAAGAAGATCCTGATGCAAAGAGATTTCAAAAGTATCTTAGCAGCCATTGTAACTGGAAGCAGATTCCTAGAGAACTG
The DNA here is from genome assembly GCF_051295495.1 of Thamnophis sirtalis. Taxonomy (NCBI): domain Eukaryota; kingdom Metazoa; phylum Chordata; class Lepidosauria; order Squamata; family Natricidae; genus Thamnophis; species Thamnophis sirtalis. The sequence goes on along the minus strand of NW_028261386.1, from coordinate 19,861,471 downwards.
CGTGACCCTTTTTTTCAGCCCTGGGATTGAGAAAAAAAAAGACAACTCAGGCAAGCAAAGAAAGTAAGCAGGTCCGTCGTTAAGGGCATGTAGAAATGGTAAAGTTACAACACATGCACACAAACAAAAACAGACACACATTTTAGTGACTCAGGAATGGGCAGCCAGAAAGTGCAATTCCAGGAAGCAAGGAAACTTTAAGCGGGAGTCTTGGCAAGGTTGGAATGTAACCGTCCCCTAATCCTAATTTATTGCTCAGTTTGTATCTTGCTTTTCGGCTGAAACCCATCCGCAAGAGCTCTGTTTGGCCTCACAAATCAACAGTTCAGTACTATGAGGGGTGTTTTCACTCTATAATATAATACTTCTACCTTGTTCATGGAATTAGTTGAGGGAAGAAAGAATTCTAGAGATATGAACTATGGAGCTACTTCAGTGGTGGTATTCAAATAATTTAACAACCGGTTCTCTGCCCTAATGACCAGCAGGGTAGGTGAGGCTTGGTAGTCATGTGACTGGGTGGGCATGGCCAACTCAACATCACTCACGTTGATGGGCGCTTCACCTTAGCTGTTACAATGTAATAAGGGTTATTCAGAGAGGCAGTTTCTGTAAGCAGGACAATAAAGATTAGGCTAGAAACAACGCCAAAATGTTTCATTCCTGCCTTCCTTATAGGATTAGCTCTGTAAAGTGGAAGAAACAAAATGAGATTTCTTCCAACAATCGGTTCTCCGAACTGCTTAGAAAGTTACCAACCGGTTCTCCCGAATAAGTGCGAACTGGCTGAATCCCACCACTGAACTACTTCTATGTGTAGGCAAGTAAGCAGTGGGATACCTCAAGGTTCGGCCTTGGGCCCAATACTCTTCAACATCGTCATAAATTGTCTAGATGAGAAGATAGAAGGGGTACTCATCAAATCTGCAGATGACACCCAGCTGGGGAGAATGGCTAACAATTTGGAAGATAGACTCCTTTTCTGGATCTGGAGTCTATCTTCCAAATTGTTAGCCATTCAAAGTCTTGACAGATGAACACTGGGCCTCAAATATGCAGTTCAGTGGTAAGAAAAGTAAGGGCCTACACTTACCGTGTAGTAGGTCTTATTTTCTTTTGACCCCCCCCCCCAAAATGAGCAATTGGCATTTTCAGGGAGGTCTTGTTATTCTTGAGGTACAGGAGGCCCCTTAACCTCAGGCTGTGGCCCGTGGATCAGCTGATCCAGAGAGATCCAGAACTTCTGTCTCTGTTTCTGGCACACTCTTGCCAGCCCTAGCATGGTTGGGCCTGCCGCTCTTTGCGGCTGCCACTAAGAGAAGGGGCACGGTAGCTAAGGTTTGTGGGAGCAGCCTCCGTGAGGCCGTTCTGCATGGATGGCAGGTGCATGCGGGGAGTGTGAGACATGTTCTCTCCCTTCCCCCCGAGGAAATGGCGGGAATTGGCTGCACGTGTGTTTAAATATTTTACGGGAGGGCTTATTTTTTGGGGGGAGGGCTTATTTCAGCGCATGTGCTCAAAAGCCCTATTGGGCTTATTATCCGGGGAGGTCTTATTTTTGGGAAAACAGGGTAAGCAAGAAGAAACTAATGCATGGGTACAAAATAGGTGGTGGTTGGCTCAATAATAGTAACTGTGACAAAAATCTACGCATCCTACTGGGCCAGTGGTGGGTTTCAAAAAAAATTGGAACCTCTTCTGTAGGTGTGGCCTGCTTTCCGGGTCCACTGGTGGAACCTCTTCTAACCGTTTAGGTAGATTTAATGAACCGGTTCTACCGAACTGGTGCGAACTGGTAGAAACCCACCTCTGTACTGGGCCACTACTTAAGTATGAGCCAGCAGTGTTCTTCAGATACCAAAAAAGCCAATGCAGTCCTAGGCTGCATCAACAGAGGCATAGTATCAAGACAATGAGAAGTAATAGTACCACTTTACACTACACTAGTGAGATCACTCTTGAAATACTTGGTCCAGATCTGGTCACCATGATACAAAAGTATATTGAGAAAGTGTGCAGAGAAGAGCAACTAGATGATAAAAGTTATTACAAACGAGTGTACCGGGGCCGGTGCAGCTAAGGCCCAGGCGGTAGCAAACATCTCGGGTCCGCAATAATGAAAGAAAGTACCCCAATGCCTCCCCTCAGGGAGCTCAGAGAGGTCGTGGGCCATGAGGAAAACCTCGAATCGTTCCAAAAATGCGTCCCATGATTCGGCCTCTGGCCGGAAAGCGGTGAATACCGATGATGGAGCCAGGGCAGGGACGATGACTGGGTCCGACTCGGTCATCCTCGTCGCCAGTATTACAAACTAGGCGTGAGGTAAAATTCAACAGGTTTATTAACGTTAACCGTACAACAGAAGTTCAGTACTCGGACAGCGCTCGCCTGTCTGACAGCTCTTTATATACTAGAGCTGTCAGGCGGCTGACCAATAGTTGGCCAGCAATTCTCCCGCCAGCCAGAGGGTGCGTCGGGGCCAATCAGGATCTTGCGGCTCTGGCCCTGCCCGCTGGCTGGGATGGGAGGACGTAACAAAAGTTATCACGGCTAAATCATATGATGAATGGTTGAGGGAGCTAGGTATGTTTAGTTTATCAAAGAGAAAGATGAGGGGGGACAAGGTAATTGTCTTCCAGTATTTGCAGGGCTGTCACAAAGAAGAGGGGATTGCCTTTTTTTTAAAGGCACCAGAGGGCAGGACAAGAATCAATGGGTGGAAGAGAAATTCAACCTAGAAGTAAGGAGAATTTTTTTTCTGACAGTCGGTACAATTAAACAATGGAATAGCTTGCCTCCTGAGATTGTGGGGACCCACTCACTAGAAGTTTTCAAAAATAGACTGGGTAGTAATTTGACCAAGAAAACTATAAGGCGCTTGTCTTGAGTAGGAGGTTGGACTATCAGACCTCTATGCTCCCTTCCAGCCTATGTTTCTGTTAGGAATATAATCTAATGGTTGGGTTGGCAATATATCAATCATGTAACAATGCTATACCTGTTTCTTTAAATGATACTGTAAAATGTGATTGGTTGCTGTTTTCCTCAATCGGCCATAAGAGGGAGCCAGAATGACTGTTAGCTCTCTGTTTTTTAGATGATGGGCTGATCTGATCTGAGTGTTTTGGAAGCTGGCTGTTAGAAAGTGCCGTGAGCTATTGTAAGTTTTGCAACTGTTGGCAAACTTTGAGTACCAGGCTGTTTGTATGATTATGGACTTTGTTATTTGGATTATCCCTTAACTGAAAGACTCTGATGACTGACTGTCTTATCCGTGTATGACTTGGACTGTTTGATGGACTCTGATACCTCTATTTCCACGAAAGTAAAAGCCTATTTAAACTGCAGTGTCTCTGTATGCTGGTTTGTGTGTTCTCTTGTGTGAACCTTGCCTCTGACTGGTCTTTTTTTTCTTCTGATTTTGCAAATCAGCAAAACCAATAGCATGGTTTCCAGGGTTTCTCTCTGGGGTCAAGAAAAATGATCAGAGGTACTTCTGATGCAAGTCTAGGATCTGTGGGCTAGCACAGAAACTGCAACCCCAACCTTGATTAAACCTTTTCCTTTTATTTGGATTAGCAAGGGGTAAGGGAGAGGGGAGAGCCTCATAGCCACTTGATTGCATTGTTGCAATATTAATTCCCAGAAAAATAAATCAACTTTTGGAAAACCTTCCCTCCCCAATCTCCACCCCCTCTTTCCACGATTTGGTATGGACAACAAAGAGGTGATGTGGAAAAAAAAGCCCTTCTTTCCTAAACACAAGAATTTGCCAGTGGCTTTGTTACAAATATGGGGGGTGACACAAAATAACATTGCTTTTGCCTATTATTTCCATCCCAAAGGATTAGAGCAAACTTGGGAGAGAACAGAAAACCAACATTGGAGTTGAAAAACTTCAACCACTTTTTTTTTTACAATGTTTACACATCTTCCCTTTGTTGAAGGAAAGATTTTTCTCTCCCCCCCACCCCCTTCCCCGAAATGTCACGGCTGGAGACAGACTGACAAAGAATTGATCGGAAATGTTATGCATAACCAAAGACGCCTTAAATTGTTTTTGCATTTTTCCCATCAGCAACAAGATACCAGCTTTTGCTACCAAGAACCAGGATCAAGCTAAATAAATAAAACAACCCAATATACAATCACTCTGCAGATACAATTGTACAACATGCTAAACTTGGTCAATAGCCATAGTCCCATTCCCCCCCCCCCCCCGCTTTTCCCGCTGGCTTATCTTCTTGTGTGAAGCAGCCATATGTGCCCAGAAAAATGATTTTTTTCTAATTTAGTAACCAGTCTTAAGTGTGTCATGCGAATGCAATCGTAGAAATCAAATCCTTGAGGCTAACCTGCACTTACAGGGTAGAATTGGCTCGGTTTTATCCTCCCCCCCCACCATAAATATTGTACCTTCCTCTGCTGAATTCTGGGAATTGCTGGCTTGGTTTGTACACCTTAAAAATAGTTAACTTCCTCCTTTTACACAACTTCAGCTCCCAGGGCGCTTGTATGATGAGACACAATAAATATGAACCAGATTAAGTCTGTAGCCAGGATAAATAAGAACAGAATAAACTCACTGTTGGCTTCCAGTCATTCTATCTAATCTAGCACTTTGTATCCATAGTGACCAAGTGGACGAGTCCAAGAAGCTCAGTCAGGGCAAGAGTATTGTTTGCACTACCCCAGCAGCGATGCTCCTGGTCAATGAGATTCTTCTGTTCAGCATTAATCCTGGTAGCTGTTAGATATTAATTCCCATCATGAATCGGTTTCATTTTCAGGCTATGTACACCCTATGTATTATTTAGATGTCCTGTGTGCGCGCATACCCATGTTTATGGGTCTACAATGTATAAAAATGTCAAGGTCCCCGGTGCAATTGCAGCACCTTTGCCAGACTGGCGTGGTCTTGTCTTCCCAGGATGATCCCCTTGGCAGTCTGTTTATGGCTGCAGACTTGTGCATCACCAGTTGTCTGCAGGCCCTATCTGCCAGGGCTTAAACGGGGTCAAGATGGGTGGGCTGTCTGGGACATTGATGCTATGGGTTGTGTGTTGCAGCCTCCTTGGGGAGCTGAAGGCGCCTGTGTGCTGGCTGGCTGCAACTCATCAGGGGAGGAGGGAGCTGCCTCTTCCCTGGTGTTCCCACCCCCCAGCAGAGTCTCAGAGATATGCGGTGCCCTGTTGACTGAACACAGCTTTCCCCCAAACCTCCAAAGGAACTGATTCACAAAGCGGGCAGAAGAATTGGAGCTTTTCTGCTAGGAAGGTGCTCATTCCCTGTTGCCTGCTCATCTTGATCGGGCTTCAGGGTGGCAGACCCTCCTTGAAATGTCACTTAGAGAAAGTGGCAAATCCAGCGACTCTGGTTGAAGTCCTCCATCCGTCATGCTTCGTCTGAGTCAATTAAACCTTCAATCAAATCTTTGAGCCTGTGATGGGAAGCCAAATGCATTCAGCACATGCTTTGAAAGTTGCTTTTAATTAATGCAAGCTATCACATTCCAGGGTGAATCCAACATTCAGAGGAGTCCCTGGGGGCTTAGTCATACAAGCAGAGGAAAGGTGGAGAACCGCCCGCTGCCAAATTACTGTTAGCACATCCCAAAGATGGAGGACGCTTGGATGCTCAACGAAGTGAGATAAAAACCTAGCAGATACATTTGTCAGCAGGCTAAACTTGGGTGGTGTTAAAGTGGGTTACTTTTCTGTGATTTAATATATGGTACACACACTGCTCACTCAGTTATGATTCAAATATTGTGCAAACCCCAACATGAGTATATCCAGTAACCGGATTAAAGAGATTGAATGTAGCCACAGAACTGAAAAGAACCTTTTCGACTATTGGGTCCAATCCCCATCACCACTCATTCTTATAAGCTTCAACAATGATTAGAGTCCAATCAAAATAATATTTACTCAGAATTAAATGCCTATAGAATTCCAGATTTAGATTTTTCACCCCTTGCATTCAGTTTTACTTTCCACTGTCTTATTCTGGACTGCTTCAGATTCCTTAGAGCATTTTCCTTTGTAGTTTCTAAAGCATCGTAAGTAAAAATTTCTTCCAGAATCCACATGTAAATATTGTGTTTACCTCAGAGGAAATTCTCTTCCCCCCCCTCAAATAATCCATGTTTGAAATTCGTTTTAGATTTACTGGAATTCTGAAAATGGAGGCAGATACTTTTGGGAATAAGATCATGAACGAAACTGTGGTTTATCTTCCTTTTTGGTGAAGGAATTATTAATTATTTAAATCTACCTCCTTTTTGATAATTCTGGAAAGTCCTCAAAACACGGCACCTGGAGACTTCTTTAGATGGCATCATTGTTGAGGGGTCCATTTTATCCTCTTTTTGCCTATGATTTGTATCTCTGTTTTTTATGACATTTAGTAATATGATTTTTAAAAAAATATTTTTATCTCGTTTTTGCAGTTTTTGTTGTGCCACCTTTTATGTGAATCACTTTTGGTGAGGTGGGCAGCTACCGGTATATACATTTGCTAAATAAATAGATAGATGATAGACAGATAAATGATAGATAGATAGATAGATAGATAGATAGATAGATAGATGGATGGATGGATGGATGGATGGATGGATGGATGGATGGATGGATGGATGGATGGATGGATAACACATAGGTAGATGTTTAGACATTTAGACATTTATGTGGTCACATGATCAGCATGACTATACGCCAAGGCACATGGGACACTGTTATCATCCTACCTATTTATCTACTGTACCTGCATTTGCATACTTTGAAACTGCTTGGTGAGCAGGAGTTGTGACAAGAAATGGGAGCTTGCCCTGTTATCTGAACCTGGGCTGTCAGCTTTTTAGCTGACAAGTTCAGCATCTTTAACCGTTGGACCATTACACCGAGATAGTTAGCTAGCTAGTTAGCTAAATAGGTAGGTAGGCAGGTAAGTAGGTAGGTAGGTAGGTAGACAGCCGGCGAGCCAGCCCTGTTATTCTAAATAGGGCAAATTTCACATACTTGTTACTTTGGAGTAATTATACACTTGTCATTTAAAATGAAAATCAGTACTGGTTCAGTATTTTGCTGGCTGTTTGGCTCAGGCAGGAAGGGAGAGTAGTAGATCCACCACATTATGTGGCTTAATATAGAAACGTCAAAAGTTTTGCTATGCCACTTCTGCCATGTCTCTAAACCTACTCAGAATATCCTAAAAGCACCATCCATGATGATCAGTGGTAGGCTCCCAAACATTGTTTCTCAACCTTGGCCATTTTAAAATGTGTGGATTTCAACTCCCAGAATTCCCTTGCCCTCATGCTGGCTGGGGAATTCTGGAAGTTGAAATCCACATGTGTTAAAATGGCCAAGGTAGAGAAATTTTGGAAGTGACCAAGATTGGGAGTTCTGGGAGTTGAAGTCCACCCATTTTAAGTTGGTTGAGGTTGAGAAACGCTGTCTAAAAATCTTCCTAAAAGTCCAGGAATACTCACTTTGCTGTGATTGCTGCTTTGTAAACCACTACACAGTGTAGCCAGGGTAAGTCCCATATGACTGGCCACAGCTTCTATCAGAAATGACGAATAATAGGTCACGCACATGGAGGCTGAAGAAATCAGATGGCGGGATTATTGCAAATGATTTATGAAGGCACAAGAATACAACATTCTGGGCCAGGATATTAATTTGTCTAGTGCTTTTGGAGAAGGGCCAGGATTCTTCACATATATTACATCTTTGTAACCTTGCGTAAGGTGCTCCAGGAATTCATTATCATCACCATATGGTTGATCTTTGTTTTGGGGAAAGAGAGGATACTAAGCCTGATAGATTGCAGCTTAGCTGTTGGTGAGTCTGTGAGAGAGTTGAACTGGGGTCTTCCTGGCACAGCGCTCACACACTTCCAGGCGTTTGGCTGTCAGAATGCGAGGAGGGAAGCTGCTCTGGCGCATGAATCCTAGTATGATTGATGGTGCACAGTCTCCACTTTAGAAGTGAAGTGCAGATGGTGCCTAGCTGCACATAACTACTTGTGCATGGCGTGAGCCAAATGTGAAAGATGTGCAAGAGAGGCTCCAGGGTGAAATCGCCAAATGAGAGATGGAGGTGCTTATGGCTTCTGTTCATCTGAATGAATGAGTAAGGGCTGAGTAAGATCATATTTTCTGTCTTGTTGTTGGGCTGAGTTTACACAACATATCAGACCTGGATTAAAATGGATGTGTGTAGTTTTGGGAGCCCAGCTATGGTCTGGTGTGAAGTAGACCATAACTTTAAACCACAACATGAATCTTCATTTGGGGATACCATGCAAACAAAATGGTGTTTTTAAAAAAATCCAAATTCAGCATGTTTTATAATCCAATTTAGGTGCTTAACTCATCAAAACAATGGGAGGAAGACGGCATTACTTTAGTATTACTTTATGAAGACTCACTGGTATGTCACTGACTAAAGGTCTTTTTTTGTGTGTGCAAGTTTTCGGTCAAGCTGTATACAATGGCTTTTTATATACACTGGGGGGGGGCGATACACTTTCTAGGGCAGATTTCTCAAGTTCAGAAACTTTTAAGATGTGCAGACTTCAACTCCCAGAATTCCCCAGCCAGCCATACTCAGGAGTCCATCCAAGACTCTTTTCTGTGATCCTTGAAATCTCTCTGATTAAACTGCGGATAGAAATCAGATACTGTTTTCTCTCTTGAGAAAGGAAAGGGAAATAAAAGTTAGCTTTAGCAATAAATGATGGTCCTTAACCCATCGTGGCTCTTCTCTACGAAGCACTCCTGGTGGACTAAAATCCTTCCTGCGTTTTTGAAGTTGGACTGGACCTCGTGGTCCACCTATTCTGCCCCCTTTGTTGGAAGAGGAACCTGATGTTTTGTGTCCTGCATTCTTCTTAGCCACAGCTGGACATAAAATCTGTCTTGGTTGGTGTGAGTAGTCGTCTTTATTGGGAGGGGAAAGAGAACCTGACAGAGGTGAAACATTTTATGCCTGCAGGCACACCCCATAGCTTTGTGGGACAAAGGACTTTGGGGGCCATGGAGAAAGAAGAAGACCTCACCTCCTGATTCCAGGAAATTTATACACTGCTATTTTTACATTTATAATCCTTTCTGCCCCCATCTAAGAGATGCCTATGTTCCCCTGCCTGGCTCGCTCCTAATTATTTCCACATTTTTGAGGCCACCCCCAACACAATGACATTTCCCATCTCAAGTGAGAGGGTGTTGGTGATGACAGGAAGTAGACATGGAGCTGGGGCTGTTGAATCAGATTGGGGACTATTGGGAAAGTAATTTGGCTAACCTACCGCGTTTCCCCAAAAATAAGACAGTGTCTTATTTTATTTTGACCCACCAAAATAAGCGCTTGGCCTTATTTTCAGGGAGATCTTATTATTTTTGAGGTGCAGGAGGCCCCTTAACCCTGACCCATGGGTCAGCTGACCCAGAGAAGGCCGGCGGTTCTGCCTCTATATCCGGTACACTCTTGCCAGCCCTAATGTTGCTGGGCCTGCTGCTCTTTTTGCGGCCGCCACTAAGAGAAGGGGTGCAGAAGTTAGGGTTTGTGGAAGTGGCCTCCGGGTGGATGGCAGGTGCATGTAGGGTGCGTGGGGCATGTCTCCCCTTTTCTCCCCCAGAAAATGGCGGGGACTGGCTGTGCATGCATTTAAATGTTTTAGGGGAGGGCTTATTTTTGAGGGAGGGCTTATTTTAGCGCATGCAGTCAAAAGCCTGATTGAGCTTATTATCCAGGGAGGTCTTATATTTGTGGAAACAGGGTATAACCCATGGGCAGTTGAAGAAACATAATATTTCCTCACTATGGAGTTTCCACCTATCCCTATGGCCAGAAACTAACATTATATGCAATATGTTGCCCTCATTGCTGACTTCTCTCTCTTTCTCCTTCATCCATCCGGGCCCCTAGTCATTATAGTCCCTGACAGTGTCCCTTCAGGTTATGAGTGACATGCAACAGATTTTACCCACCCTAAGACTGCCATTGGCTGAAGTCAGAATATATGGGGGCATATTATATTGATATGGCTAAGGTTGACTGAAGATAGCCTTACTCATGAGATGGGGACAGCAAGAGGAAAGCAAAGGAACAGAGGAATGGTCCAAGAAAGACATTGATAGCCAGGATATGTTGAAATATGGTGGCCTCCCTCTTTTCTCTTTTGGTCTGCTCTCTGTGGTCTATTGTATTGTATTGTATTATCTATTGTAAGATAAATATGTGTTTATCCAAGTGAACTCTAGGGAAGCAGATTTTGATGATGTAGAGAAAACCATACTGGATTACTTGCCTGATCAGAAAAAAATATCCCCTATTGCTACACTTCTCCCCATTCCAAAGATGCCAAATTGATGTTTAGAGAACATTTCTGGATGATCAATGCAATAACTTTTTAAGGCAGATGTTAGTGACGTTTTGTTGGACTTGATAAAGATATCAAAGCCTGAAAAATGTGCATCCTTAATTATTTTTTCTTTGTGTGCCAAAATTTTATTATTTGGATTCCGGACAATTTTCATACCATCTTCAAGCTTTGGACCTTCAGTTCACAGTATGTAAATCAAAAGACTAATCAGTAAGTGCTTAGGAAAATAGGCATTTCCCCTCTCCAAACTGGCCTGGGGTTTTTGATTTCATCATTTCATAGTTGCTAGATCCTATAGTCCGAATTCAGATTTCAGAAAAAAAAGGGGGAGGGATCTACAAATACCATATTTCTTAGCTTGCTGGATGGGAGACACTCCTGGAAAGAGTTTAGGCAACTTGTTAAAGCTCCACAAAAGCACTTGCAGAATCTGGATTTAGTACTCTTGTTTAATTTGCATTTTCCCCAGAATCCTTTTTTCTTCTAAGAGTGCTGAAACTGCCAAACAGGCCATAAATTTATAATCCAGTTTCTTCCAACCTGGTGACCACATTAGTTTCAGCTCCTATAACCTCCAGACTGAAAGCAGATTTGAAAATACTGTCTGTTGTCCCACATACTGCCCTGAGTTTTTTTTTAATGTAATGGCGTTATAAATCTAAGTTATAATAATGAAGTAAAGACTTGCAAATAGAAGTAGAATGACTGTGGCAAAAGAAAGCAAAGAAAGTACCAATAACAATAGGTGCCTTGGGTTCATTTCCAAAGCAACTGGAGCTTGGGCATCATTGGCATTGAATAAAATCAGTCAATAGGCTAAGGTGGCTTTACTTGGAACAGGTTACATGCTTAATATTATTAAACAATGACATCTGCCTATCCCAGGTCCTTGGCAAGGACTCAATAGGTGGACAAACATGACAAATTCAGTCTCAACATCTGGCTGACTGGGTGATCAACCATAATAATATCCAAGTAATATTAACATGCAAATTTTTACAAAGATTAGGAAGCCCCATGTGACAAAAAAGGAAAGAGCCACAATTTAATTATTTACAAAATGTATACGCAGCTCATCTCCCTGATAATGCGACTCTGAGAGGCTCACAAATTGTAAAAACATATATAGAAAAAGAATTTTAAAAAATCTATGCAAAAATCCAGAACCATGAAGATCAGACAGCATTGGGAATGAGGACTTCTTATCCTGTCAATCAACTCCAGCAGTGAGTTGGAATTTAAAAAGTCACTGACCTCCTTTCCCCCAAACACCTCCCAGCTTTAGGGCGTCTTTCTTCTATCCACCCTTCTGTTCCAAGCCAGATGTTCTCAAGAGCATTAAAAAATATGACAGCCATAGATATTCTTCATTCTATGCACTTGTCACCCTATCTACTTCTGTAGTAAAAGCAATTTGGATTTGAGGGCCAATCAAGAGAAAAATGCAGAAGAATATTGTCAACGAATTCTATTTTTTTTAAAAAAAAAATCATAAGCCAAAGGATGGGGAAAATTATTGACCACATGTGTCTCTTTGGTCAGGAGCCTGTTGTGTCTGTTAAACAGATTTCCCCCATTTTCTTGGAAGCGGTCAAGGCTTAAAATCGCCTCCTAAACTATTTATGTCATGGAGTGCTCTGTCCTGAAATGTACTATTGGTAAGAATCCAAACTCTGCATGAAGAAACACTGGTCCGAAAATCCATTGATATGATACCATTTGTTTAATGTTAGCTAATAAAACTGCATGTTTTCAGATCACACAGAGCCTGGGAATAAACATAAAAATTCATGTGCTTCTTTTTGATTTTTTTTTCCAGTGAGAAATCTTTTGAGAAGCATCATTTTACAATTCAGCACCCTGTGTTTGCAAGATGCACAGACTAAGGCTTACCTTTAAACAAGATGGTGGGATTAACCACCTTGTCATCCAAAGACAATAAAGTTACTTATCCTGAAAACAATGACTACCTAACCATAGAGTTGCAATATTCCTGCAAACTTTGTGCTGACTGGCATTTCTTTAAGAGCAACAAGAGCTAGAATTCTCATAACTTTCAAGACAGCTTATGGCTCACTGGGGATTGGAGCCACTAATCCTTACACCAGCAAATTTATTTTAAAAAGAAGTATCTATGCATCTATGTGGGATCAACAAACAAAATAGGAACAGAAGAGAAGAAGCAAGAGTGGCCTTAGTTTTTTTTTTTTTTGTTTTTTTGTTCCATTACTCCTGGTGATATTTTTATATAAAACTAGCTGATAACCCAGAGTATTTATTTATAGGGGGGAAATGTCCAGATCAAGCGTAATTTCTAATATTGGATTTTCCCCCTTAACAGAGGGAGCCCCCTTGTGGAATACTGTAAAGCTGTTACCATGGCAACTCTGCTGTACTGTACAGTAGAAGGCAGTACGGCAGTACGGCACAACAGGCTGTATTTTAACAGAACAACACCCCCCCCCCGAGGGTTGTTAGGGGTGTCTTACCCCCACAGTATTTTTCTCTAGAGAGTAAATCATCTGTGTACCAAGTTTTGTTGAAATTGCTTGAGGCGTTCCAAAGTTATGCTGGAACATACACAAACACACACACATACACACACATACATACAGCCACATATATCTCTATCTCTATCTCTATCTCTATCTCTATCTCTATCTCTATCTCTATCTCTATCTCTATCTCTATCTCTATCTCTATCTATCTATCTATCTATCTATCTATCTATCTATCTATCTATCTATCTATCTATCTATCTATGCTATCTCCTATTCTTAGACATAGAATTTTTTAAAAGAATGGTTTTGTTCAATTTCAATGCAATTTCAGTCCTTTGGGTTCCTATGCAATACTGTATATTGGCCTGACTTGATTTCTTGTTAGTGCACACAAGGATTCACAGACACAACTGAAGGAGTTAAAGGTAGAGGTATTTTCCCCCGCCCAAGCAAATCAAACTCAAAATGGATAACAAAGGATTCTTACAATATCTTCATATCCTATGAATTTATACTGAAAATGTCCTTCTGCCTTGCTTGCTTACTATCACTGTGGATGAATGATTACAGAGGTGCATGGAAATTAAGGAATTACATTGTTCTTTCCCATTTTTCTTCTTTTCTTTCCTTCCCTGAGTTTGCAACAATGAGCTAAATGTTCTCCAAAGTCTTTTTAAAATATGATATTCTTTCTTATTCTTTTGTATCTTTTTGCAGTTGACTGAAAAAAAGGAGACGCTTTGCAGAATTTTCTTGAAATATGTGGCAGCTGTCATTTTCTTCTTTTTCCTACGATGTCCACCAACAATGTAAAACCGAGAGTGTACTGGAGAAGAACAGGCTGCAAATGATGGGGTGGGGTGGGGCAAAAGATATTTGGGAAATAATTAACAAACCAAGTTCCTTTAATGGGGAGGCTTATCCCCGAGAAACATGAAAGAATTTTCATCAAAATGGTTCTTCGTTTCCTCTGCTTGTAAATAGGAAGATTTTAATAGTCTAAATGGGAGAAGTCTGCATGCTGAAAACAAATCAATTCTTTATTTCAACCGTATGGAGTGAACTTTCCCTCCTTGTCAGTTTTGGAGCCTGTAACCTCTCAGAATCTAACCTTTTGCCAATGACTTCTGATGATGCCAGGTCTCAAGATCTGCCTGAGGGAAATGTTTAAAGAAATACATCATCTCCGATTTCCCAGTTGTAGCTTTGCAGTTTCTTGGTTTGGGGTATGCAGAGAGGCCCTATGATTACCTGGGATACTGCTGTTTCAAATCCACCAATGAGAAAAGCCAAAGAGAAGTAATCCATCCTATGAAACATCTTCTATCTTGGCCTTCTGACAGCTCCATTCATTGGCCTGTGGCCGCCATGCGCCATATATAATAAGTGTAGAAACCTCATGTAGCAACTCAGCATTTGTAGCCCATAATAAATTTTGCCCAGTCTACAGGTAGTCCTCACAACGGTTTATTTAACAATAGTTTGAAGTTATGACATCCTTGGAAAAATGACTTATAACCAGTCCCTGAAGTTCCAGTATGGTTCACTTAATTATCACATGATTTACTTAAGGAACATGTGATTTGCTTAAAGGCCGTGATAACTATGGTTTTAAAATCAGGTCAGGCCAAATGATGACTCACTTAATGATTACATTGCTTAGAAATTGAAATTGCACTCCCAATTCTAGTCCAAAATCAAGGATTACCTGAAATGCTGGTTAGATAGTGTATGATAAAGTTGGTGTTATCTAACAGGAAGGGAGATTTTGGAGAGAATTCTTGGGGGGGGGGAATTAGAAGGCCTTCCCCCATTATTTTTGACCTGAGAATATCCCTGCACAGAGAGGGGGACTTCAGTAAGTGATATTTTTGGTATGAAGGTTACAATGTAAAGACATCCCATCATTTATGCCAGCTACCAATATTCTTATTCATTTGATGGACATGTTAGGAATTGTTTCCCCAACATCCACCCTCAACGGTAATGGGCTTCCTTCTTAACCTGGAGTCTGGAGCAGAATGTGCAGGCTCAATTAATCCCCCCCCCCCAGTGTGTGTGCTTAATGCGCAGTCAGAACAGGGCCATGGGGAAATGGCATTGAAAATTGATTTATAATTGACAGGCCAAGAGAATGACTTAGAAAAGGATGTCTCACTGAATCCTCAAAGTTAACTGGTGGAGGTTGTAAATTTTAAAGAGAAATATAAATGACAAACCAAGAGAGTGACCAGGTAATTTTTGTTGTTGTTGGGTTTACAAAAGAGATTGTTAAGGCCTTGATGAATATGAAATGTGAAAAAGAAATGAAGATGAATAAAATCCTATGATAATATTTGAATGAAATAATGATTAAGACCGCTAGGAGTAAAAGGAAGGAATATGAAGTTGGTTTATTTGATCAAGGTTAAAATAAGATATGCTGTTATTTCAGGGCACCTTTTATGGACTTTGACTTATTGGGTAATTGTTTCAAATATTTTCTTACCTAAACAGAAATGGAATTACCACGATGGTCAAAAAAGCAACGCGAGTGTGAGTGACTTCTGACTTCTGCCAACTTCCCCAGGGAGTGGTGTAAATGACAATCATGTGACTGTGGTTGACTACAACAGTGTGGCAGCACAGCAACAATGAAGTGGCCACAACTTTGTCAAATCATGGATTTTAAATTTTGGACCCATTATGTAAGTTAGCCCAATTGAGATATATCAATTCAAAAATTGTTGCCCTATGATGCAACATTTCATTCAATTGAAGGTTACAAACTATCAAACATACACAAGCATTTTAGTAGCATAGATTCAAGCAAAGTGGAGAAGCTTTGCTTTCCAGTAGCAGTGTGAGCAGTAATCCATCCAGAGAACAGCTCTGTGAATATAACACTATTTCAATAAGTAACATTAGTCTCACTAAGTCTAGGCATAGGATAGGATGTGAGTGAGGAGCTTTTCAGCTTTGACAGTGTTATGGTTTCCCACCAAAGCTTACCTGCCCATTTCCATCTTGTTATAAAGGGAGTGTGCTCAAATTATGACGACTTTGAGGTTTATTGGATTTATATGCCACTTAGTGACTTAGTGATTTATAGTCACTTAGTGACTGTTTGAGATTATGATAGAGCCCCCCCCCCTCCAAAAGGCACAACATGATTCTGAAGTTCCTATGGCTGGTTTCTTAAGGAGGTCATGTGACCATATTTTGGGCACTCAGTAACTGGCCTGCATTTAGGAGCACCCCGTGGTCACGTGGTCACGTGATCATGATTTATGATGTTTTGCTGAAAACCAACATTGACTTGTGGTTTCTGGCCAAAACACCCTATAGTGAACAATAGGTTTGCTTAACGACCATGGCATTCACTTAATGACTGCCACAAAAAAGGTCGTAAAATTAGGTCAGTCATGCAATGATCCATTTTACAACCATTATGACTTATGACCATAATGGGCAGACTCCATTATGGTTCTTGTAAGTAGTATATGTCATTATACAATATCCCCTCTCTATATAACTACAAAATACTCTGTTGCACTTAAACACACATACACACGCATACACACATACTTCACACACCTCTATACCCCTCCCATGCTTTTATTATGCAGGATTTGTCTCTTATAATAGCCATCACTAAATTTCAAAAGTAAAATACAGAAGCATCACCAGATTGGCTTTCCATGAAAACTGCCCACAGAAGGGCTGTCAATCTCCCGGCCCAGAAGCCGGATGTGTCATACGCTGGCCACGCCCATGCCTGGTTTAGCGAAGGGGGGGGGAAAGTCCTGATACGTCATGTGACTCCACCGTGACAATGTGAGTTTGACACCCCTGGCGCACAGGATGCAGCTGTAGTGATGATTTCATTGGCGATGCAGAACAAGTCAAGCACATGTTATAACACTCTAACTGTAGTCCTGCCTGAATCTACTTCTTAGTACTTGCTTCGAAATAAGTAAAATAGTCCAAGGGAAAGCTGGAAAGAGAGGATATATTTTTTAATGTGCTGCATTTCTGAAAAACTGAAATAATTTTTACTTGGATAGGTCAGACTTCAGCACCTGCTTCGAGGCAGAATTATAGGCTTCAGCTAGAATTAAACACAACCTATGCCTTACCACTGGGCAGCCATATGTGGGCACCCCAATCATTAGTGGTCTGGCAGTGGGATTCTCTCCCAAGAATGTGGCCGGATTGATTCCCCCCCGCTCCCACAATGGCAGCCACAGTCTTGAGTCCAAAGTTCAGATCCCGGAGAAGGGCAGAAGTTCAAAACTCTAATGAATGTTGGCAGCTTGTGCCTAGCCCAAGAAAGAGCATCCAAGAGCTGCAGAGCTAATCGGCTAATCAGCTTAATGCTGAGATGCTGTGAGGCACCAGCCTGAGGCAGAGTTTAAGGAAACAAAAACTACACCTTCAAGGAAGCAGGCTTCACATCCACTGCGCAGGGACAGGCTCAGAGTTCTAGGCAAAAGGAATGGATGGTTGCAAAAATAAAGTAAAATGGAGAGAAGCAGAAATGCTTGGGGATATTGCATGGATTGTTATTTTTAGTCGCGAAGTCGTGTGTGACCCATCGCAAGCCCATGGACAACATTCCACCAGGTCTTCCTGTCCTCTACTATCCTCTGGAGTCCATTTACGCTCGTGCCTACTGCTTCGGTGACTCCCTACAGCCACCTTATTCTCTGTTGCCCCTTCTTTTTTTTGCCCTCAATTGTTCCCAGCATTAGGCTCTTCTCTAGGGAGTCCTCATGAGGTGGCCAAAGTATTTGAATTGCACGAGTGCCTGTATTTGATTATGATAGTTTGCTTAATGACCATTCAAGCTTCCAACGTACCTTCTGTGGTTCTACTTGCAATCCAGATTCAAAGTTTTGACAGTTAGGCTCCCTTCAAGAGCTTATCCACAAGGCCACATTTATGGCTGTTTACAGCATGCCGTGATCATGTGGCCGGCGTGTTTTAAAATGGTTTCGCCATTTACTCGCAGTTATTTCTGGCTTTCAGTAAAATCAGGCCCACTGGTTCCTTTAACACCAGGGGAGAAATTCAACAGGTTCTGACAGATTCAGGAGAACCCGTAGCAGAAAATTTGAGTAGTTCGGAGAACCAGCAAATACCACCTCTGGCTGGCCCTAGAGTGGGGTGAGAATGGAGATTTTGCAGTTTCCTTCCCCTTCACCATGCCCACCAAGCCACGCCCACAGAACCAGTAGTAAAAAAAATTGAATTTCACCACTGCTTAACACACATACCATTTGCTTAATGATCATTGCAAAGCAGGTTGTAAAACTGGGTTGGTCACATGATAGTCACAACCTATGATTGACACAACTTAAGGACTATCTGTACTTATTTCTTTGTTCTCAAAGTCAACCTGCCAATTTTCAAATCTTTACAAGAACAGGCCAGAAGATTTCATAAGATAAGTTGGAATGATACAAAGGTTGAATACCCAGATCATGAACGAGGAAGATGGCTCTGTCATCAGACCAGCCTTAGATCTCTCGAGAACCTTCTATCCATATTTTTATCAAAAGCCATACAACATGTGCAGAAGCGTCCGGGCAGGTGGGCGGAGCCTCCTGCCCACCGCCACTACTGGTTTGCCCAATCCGGCCCAATCTGATTAGAGCCGAGGTGGCGCAGTGGTTAGGGTGCAGTACTGAAGGCCACTACAGCTGACTGTTATCTGCAGTTCAGCAGTTCTAATCTCATCAGGCTCAAGGTTGACTCAGCCTTCCATCCTTCCGAGGTGGGTAAAATGAGGACCCAGATTGTGGGGGCAATATGCTGACTCTGTAAACCGCTTAGAGAGGGCTGAAAGCCCTATGAAGCGGTATATAAGTCTAACTGCTATTGCTATTGCTATCTGGCAGAAACCCACCTCTTGTGTAAACCTAATTTGTGCATAAATGCCTCTAATCTAAAGCTGTTGTTGCACAATGGTTAGAATGCAGTATTACAGGCTAACTCTGCCCACAGCCAAGGGTTTGATCCTGACCGGTTCAAGATTGACTCAGCCTTCCATCCTTCTGCAGTTGGTAAAATGAGGACCCAGATTGTTGGGGACAATATGCTGACTCTGTAAACCGCTTAGAGAGGGCTGTAAAACTCTACAAAGCGGTATATAAGTCTAAGTGCTATTGCTAATCTTTGGGAGTGGGTGGGAAAGGGTTAAAAGTAATTAATAGAGTGCTTGCGACTCCACTGGCCTATTTCTCTGTTTGCCTGACTTAATTTCTGAGTTTGAGGAAAGGGACAAAATCACTCAGCAGTTTAAGCAAAGCTCTGCCAATTCCGAAACACACCAAGCTTTTACACTCCATTATCTCTACAGAATCCAGGAGGGGGACAACCCCCCCCACCTTTCATGCAAGCCTCAGGTCTCCCCCTTTATATTTTCAGGTCTCTCCCTTTTATATTTTATAGATGGGAGAACAAGAATAAACCACAGCAGGAACTGTAATCTTATCTCACAGGCCTATTTTAA
The DNA here is from genome assembly GCF_051295495.1 of Thamnophis sirtalis. Taxonomy (NCBI): domain Eukaryota; kingdom Metazoa; phylum Chordata; class Lepidosauria; order Squamata; family Natricidae; genus Thamnophis; species Thamnophis sirtalis. The sequence continues at coordinate 19,842,082 of NW_028261386.1, read as the reverse complement.
CAAAAGAGGTTTCACAAGGACACAGTTCAAAAAGAAAAAAACTAAAAGAACACTCGATAAAGCAGAAAGCCAAACATCTTTGCTAATTTGCCCCAGCTTACTTCCAACAGCTGCTCAGTCTCTGGCCCCCTTTTGGAAGGGACCGGATTACACCGAGAAAGCAAGTGTTGGAGTTGCCAGGTTTATGAAATTATGAGGTTGGCATGGACTGAGGAACATTTTTCTTTTTCTCTCCTGCTCTGTCCAGCATCCTGTTTTCCACTCATGCGCCTCGAAAAAACCCCAAGCGGCAAGAGGGTCTGTAGGGGAGCGGGAATCAGAAACTGTCTATAGGGCAGACTCCCGGACATGATTTAAAGCTGTGCTCTTTTCTACGTGCATTGTATACACGGTAAATGCCACTGCTCTCCTCTGGTAATTGTCCCCCAAATCCTGCTCTCAAACATAGACTGCATCAGAGGTGGGTTCCTACCAGTTCGGACTGGTTCAGCCGAGTAGGTAGTAACTCGGCCTGCCACGCCCCCAAACCGGTTCTATTGCCGGCACCGCCATCTTGATTTTACTTTCTGTGCATGCGCAGAACAATCTTCAGACGCAGAAATGTAATTTTTCCCCTTTTCTAATATGCGCATGTGCAGACCTTTTTTGGTGGAAATGCACACACACACATGGAACGCACCATAGCGGCAGTAATGCCGGCAGCAACCAATCCGGCAGCAACCCATTCCTGGACTGCATCCATACCAGTGGTGGGTTCCGGATCCCGTTCCAACCGATATGGTTGGAACAGGCCTGGCAGCATCCACATGCACGAGTGCATGTGCAGCGCGCATGCGTCTTATTGCCTCTGCGATGCTCCAGCTGCTCAGCGGAGTGTCACACAGGAGCTGTAAGCGCCATGTGTGTGTGCGGAAGCCTTAAAAGACAGGTAAGGAGCTCGGGTGGGCGGGCCTTCCGGAGCACCATACCGGAACGGTATCCGGTGCTCCGGGCAGGCTCCGGTACACTCGTACCGGGGCTTATCGTCTGCAACCCACCACTGATCCATACAAAGATTTCTCTTCTTTCTCTTCTTAGACTCCCTGGCAAATAGTTCTAATTGGAGATCTAGCACTACCCACTTGTCTTATCCCTCAGCAAGATCCTTCTGGTAGACATCAAAGCCATATTTTCTACTGTTAGCCTTGAAATACATTTACAGCCAATTTCAGTGGGTGATTTAAGCCAGTCTCAGTGATCATATAAACTCTTCGAAACCGCTCCCTCTGTGCTATATATAGTTATAAAAACAATCATGTTCCATCCGTAGATTTTTTTTAAAGGAGTAAATCTTCCAAGCACCTTAGTTGCCCTGCTGAAGTCCTGATTGCGTTACTATAATCTTTTCTATCCGTTTATCAGGGCATTTCAAACTTTGGTATATATCCTTTCACAACCACCTGAAAACATAATGGCTTGATTTGTGGCATGAAAATGAACTCTTATTAATTTCCAGATGCCACATTTTAGGCATCCGTTAGAACTGGGGAAAATGTTTTAAAGAGGCCTTTTGGAATGCATAAATATGATTGTCTTTAGTGTTTCTGTGCGTCTAAGGGAGCACACGGGTTTAGAAATGATTGTGGGTATATTTTTAAGCCTCCTCCTTATCCATCTGATTGTCACTATTTACACTGTTGGTTCTCTGCACTGTTCTCCCAATCTCTTAAAGTTCTTTTTTAAAAAAAGAGCATTTTTTTTTTAGTGAAGTTGTTTGGCATAAGATGTTGTTGAAGCTGAAGTCATCATATAGTTTCTTTGGTTTAACTTGATGTATGGCCTCAAACGTTGGAAGAATTGGAGGCTGGGATTTATATACTTTCTGGTACAGATGTGCAATTAGCACCCCTATACACCACCCATACATACCCCTTCCCCACTGACCCCCAAATTCTCCAAAACTGCCCCACTGAAAATGGCTGTGCTACAGTAGTGCAATGATCCAGCTTTAAAAGAGAGAATGAACAGTGGAAATAAGTGAAGCTTCTAGCGTGGTTCACACTTGTAAATTACTATTAATAATAAATAATAGAAACCAATTCTCTGGACTGCTGAGAAGCAGGTTTAAAAGAAGAGCGCCCTCCAGTGGCAGAAAGGACGCTCGGCTGGTCTTTACGGGGGTAGGATAATGTGTGAACATTGTGTTTTATTTGGCAAACAGTCAGGACCCCGCATGTAAAGAAAAAAAAAAGGGTGAGGCTTCAGTCATGCAGTCCTGGCTGCCCTCTTCATTTCTTTCATCCCACCAACCCCTCCATCCATGGACACTCCTGCAATCAATAATTGAAACTTAGAGCTTAAACAGAATATGTGAGCCCAGCCAATATTTTGCTGAGAAAAGCAAACACCGGGAATGAAGAAACACTGGAGTTTCTTTTCCTTCTCCTCCTCTTTGTCCTTTTCCTTCTCCTTCTCCTACTCACCATTCAGTAGATATATTCTGAATTCTTTTTGAATTCGTATAAGTCTTTGGCAGCATATTATTTCCCAAGGTTTTTGTATTTCAGCAACATTTAAGCACCAAGAAGATACTGAGCATCGGACCAAATATTCAACATTCATTCCTAAAATTTGAAATTTCAGCATTTTGCAAAAAGAAAAAAGTACTTTCAAGTACGATACTGTATTGAGGATGAAAGTAGACATCTAGAAAAAAGCCGGTTCCAACGCAGAAAACAAACAAACACGGAATTAAAAAAAAACATTTTGAAGCTTTCCCTTTCTACCCCTAAGTCCTTCCTGTTTTGGATCTACTTTCTACATCTTCTGAATGGCTCCAGATTAAAAAAAATGAGAAGAAATTTACCCGGAGAAGTGAGATCAAGTGATTTCTTCAGAGAAACCATGAATAGATAAGAGAGGAATCTTTTTGCTTCTATTAATCCCCACCCCACCCCACATATACATACAACAAACACATATACACCAAACCACTTTGTAGCTTGTTAGTCTGAAAGCAGACCTATTGCATTCCAAGTTTTTGCGCATGGTTTATGTCACAGCACAGATGCTACCACCTGGATGACTTGGCTCATCTTGAAAAAGCTAACCTCGGTTGAACCTGGCTACTCTTGGAATATGAGACCATCAGAAATCCACCAGTTCTAGAAGAAAGTGACACCAAGGCGCTTCTCTACTATCCCCAACAAAGTTGTCTAGATGTGTCCATAGAGCCAGGAAGAATTTTGCTCCTCTCAAGGGAGATTTTCCTTTCTTTTACAGGTCCTACATTTGAGATACTTTTAACAATAATGTAATAATTGCATTCTTTGGAATCTAGACCCAAATTTGAAGGGTTGCCAAATGTGGTATGCATCCTGTTTTTCTAAAGCCATTCTCTGCAATCCTTTGCATGCTTACTTAGGAGTAAGTCCAATTTAGCCAAGTGGGAGTTGTTTCCAGGGAAACACACACACACAAATTGGCTTGCAAGGGATTGCTTTTTAAGGGAATTTTTTGAGCACGGGTACCTGCAGATTTATATGCTGTTCTTTTACATCCTTTTTTGCAAACCCAAACAATCAGGGACCTCTATCCAGATTGCAATGCCACTCTAGAACACAGTGGAGGGAGAACAGAAATGCAAAAATGCTTTGAGAGAATAGGAAAAAAGTGCCTGTGTGTGTGTGTGTGTGTGTTTGTGTCTGTGTGTGTGTGTGTGTGTGTGTCTGTCTGTCTGTCTGTGTGTGTCTGTGCATATGAATCTAGTTTCTTTTATGTGTTATCGCTACAACCTGAAAATGCAACTTAGGAAACTCTGATATAAATTTCCAGTTCCCTCTGCAACTTTCCCTGCCAAAGGCTAGTCTAAATTAATCCACAAATAGCATGAAAACTCTCCTCTGTTAGTTCTTAGCAAAGAATTTACAAGCCTCTTAAGAATTCATGGCACTTGGACACACTCAAAGACAAAAAAAAGTCAACTCAACTCTGGTCAATCAAGGCAAAATAGAAGCCTAAGCACAGGGAGAGAAGGATTGAGAGAGTGAGTTCTGGCTGTCTGAAGCCAGTTTTGGAGTCAGCAAAAGAGTGTTTACAACAGGTGGCGTTACCCAAGCTGATCTTGAAAAAGTTAGCCAGGGTTAGATCTGATTAGTACCTGAACGGGAGACCACCAGGGTTATTTAGCTGAGAGGAAAATGGAAAAGTCTTCTATAAAAAGGCAATGTAAACTAATTCCATTTTATTGCCAAGAAAACTGCATCAGTAAAATTCAGGAGAAATTTTATCTTCTCGTTGACTATGGTTCCCTTCTTCCAAAAAGTTAAAACTCCCAGACAGCCCCCTCACACCCTTGGGACATTTTTTCCTACATAGTATACAGTTTGTAGAAGGAAATAACTCATACATAATTCATCTGAATATGCTCTCAAACCTGGACAGAACTTTGGGGGACATATTTCTGTGGATTTCTGATTTCCTTGTCTCCTCTAATAAATCTTTCTTGAAAAAATTCTTGGCCAACATTCTTGTATTCCATCAAGAATGAGCCCTTGGTTTCTTTTCTGTATTTTTTTTACTTCTATTGCAGCCAAGACTAACCCCTATTGAACTGATCTTGAATATTCATAGCCCCTGTGCCTAAATCTGTTGTATACACATAGCTATGTCCACAACACAACTTGGAAGCCCATTGTGGAAAGGACATTACACACCCAGACATTCTCCCCAAGTAACCCTATTACAATACGTGCAAGATGCCAATGAGCCAGTTTCCCCGCTCTTTAGTTGCAACAGCAAGATAGACACTGCCTATCCCACCCCGAAAGTTGAAAGTAATGAACAGAAATAATTCTTTATCATCACTATGCTTTGGGGTCACTCATGTCTCCTTTTTTAAAAAAAAAATCATACAACGAATTGGCAAAATGAAAAAGGATCTGAATTTTAGATCAGGCTTTCCAAAACAATGGAGGGTGAGGATGGGTGAGAATGGGGTTGGATACACTAAATCATGGATCGGATAACGTTTAAAAAAATTAGACCAAGTTATGGGTGGGGTAGGGAGGATTATCAACAAGTCTGAGCTATGATACCTAAGTGGAGCTTGCCTGATTAGTGCAGCATAGTTCTGGGGACTAACAGACAAGCGGAGATGTAGCCCTTGTGCGCTGCTTGTAGGTTTCCTGAAAGTGTTTAGTTGGCCATTGCTGAGCACCAGAGGGGTCAACCGAATACGAGAGGAATCATTGCTGGAATGATCCAACTGACATTTTTAAAAAGAACTCAAACCAGTCTAAGGAGATTATGGAGATGAGTTGATCTTCGCAAAAAGCAGCTGTCCGCCTCACACTGCAGCCTACTACCGGGAGGTTTACCAACAACTCCCTTTGTGAAGATGCAGAAAAGATGTTGGGTCACTGTGTTGCCCTCAGAATCCTGCAGGGCAGCAATTCAAGAGATCTTGGGTGTGCCTCTCAAGTTGGGTAACACCATTTATAAAAGGGACCCAGGCAGGCATCTGAAGCATCATGCAAGATAAGTGGGTCCCTCTCAGCCTCCGTGACAGCCAAAATTCTTCACCACTCTCCATGTAGGAAGACAGAAAGCATCATTCACTGCCTACCTAGGCAATGTTTTCGTGAAGCTGAAAAGAACAAGCCCAGCCAAACGCTAAGTCTTCCCACTGGGGTCTTTAGCTAACTTTCTAGGAGAATTGCTTCTCACCGCACCTAGTTCAAAACCTATCCAGCAGATCTCCCCTATACAATAGAGTTGTGTGTGTGTGTGTGTGTTAAAAATATATTACTTTTAAGACGACTTTCAGATCACTACCTATTCTGTCTGGAGTGGTGACCATTCCAAAGGAAGCAGGTTGGGCACAGAGGAGAGAGAAGGGGAAAATATCCTTTAGGGACACTTGTATAGAAAAATCTCAAAGTTTACTTCATCCTCAGTATCATCAACTACATCCTAAATCTATGGAACTGATTTGCTCCAAGACAGCAGATGGGTTACAAGGAGCCAGAATACTCAGCAGGAGAGTGAGATTCCTAAGCAAAGGGGAATGTCATTAAGAGTGCGGATGGTTCGCCAAAACAGCCCCATGGAAGGATGCAAAATCCAAGAGGTGGAGCTGGGTTGGCACAAGATGACTCTCTAGCTCCTGGGCTGCCAAGATTTGTCTTGGTCCCTGAAATGCGGTAACCTTTCTGTCTTCCTACATGGAGAGTGGGTGAAGAATTTTGGCTGTCACGGAGGCTGAGAGGGACCCACATATCTTGCATGAGCCCCTGCAGGTGAGGCTTCCTAACCAGTCAACAAGACCTTGTGATTCCACTCTACAGTAAAAAGAGGCAAGAAAATGCTGGGGTTCACAAGGAACCCTCCAACTGGGTCTGCAGGTTCTGTGTTTGCTTCGGGAACCTGCCACACCTTCAGAGATGCTCTGATGCTCTCTTGCAGGACCCAGAGTTGAGCGCAGCAGTTGGAAACCCTTCTAGGGATCCACCTGAGCTCTGGTCGTCCTAGATCCCTCTGGATTTGTGTCTTCACATCCCACCTTCTCCCCCACCTCTGCCTTTCCTTCAAATCATCCTGATTCACACAGCAGAGGTCTTGGCTTTTTATCTTTTTTTTTTTTTTAAAGAAATGCAGTATCAGCGCCCCTCTTGGAAACCCTGGGTTTTGGGAGACCCCGAGACAGGCAGGAAAAAGGGGGCTCAGTAGAAACCCACCCTGCTCTCTGCTGCCAATGGTAACCTGCACCGCCGAGGTCCTCGCCCCTTCCCTTCTCCAAAGGGGCCGGAGAGGCTTTGCCTAGAGCTGGGTAGGGAAGGAGGAGAGCCCGGGGGCTTCCGGGAGTCCCCCAAAGCTGGAGCAGGATGGAGGCGACCAGAAGGCTCCGCAGCCAGGGGGCAGACGGCCCTAGCCCGGCATTCAGGAGGAAAGCACCTCAGCGGCGACTGGCCAGAGGCTGAAAGCCGGCGCAGCCTGCCCGAGGTGCTTCTCTTACCTCCTTGCCACGAAGCCGGGAGGCTGGAAAGCAGGAGAACGAGGACTCCAGGGAGGAGGAACGAAGTCCGCAGCCTGGCCATCTCTCGATGCAATGCCCTAGTCCGCTGGCAGCCCGAGCGTTTTATCCCAGCGGTGCTGCTTAATTGTGGCTTCCAAAGATGTAAGGGGAAAGGCGGGGGGGGGGCGGGGAGGGGAGGGGAAGGATCTCAGGACACTACGTCATCGGGAAAGGGCAAAGCCACGAGTCTCTCCAACTGCTTGGGCTGGCTTCCCTTTGCGATTTTTCTCTCGCGCTGCTCCGCTCCAGATCGGTGCGTCCCTTGCCAACAGCGAGCGCCGCTGCCAAGGAGACTTGAAGCGAAGGGGAAAGAGCGGGACGGAACTTCCTCCAGCTTGGTAGAGCAACGCGCCCCTCGGGTCCGCCGCCCCACCTCGAGGCCAGAGAAGAGACCCCCCCCCTCCCGAGGCCGGAGGTCAGGTGGCGGCCGGGAGGCAAGTCGCTGGGCGGGAGGGCTCCTTCGGCTCGGGACAAGGTCGCCCCATCCACTCCGCAGGCACTGGGGTGGGGTGGGAAGGAGAGCAGGAACAGCCGAGCGGGGCTGGGGGGGGTCCCTACTAAGAGAAGGGAGGGAGGGAGGGAGGGAGGCAGGCGCCGGGGAAATGAAGCGGGACGGTCCAGATAACGTATCTGCAAAGAGTTTGTTTTCTGGAGCCAAGTGTCCAGATTGGGTTATGTTCAGAGACACAGCGAGAAGGAAAGAAGGAAGGAAGGATGGAAAGAAAGAAAGAAAGAAAGAAAGAAAGAAAGAAAGAAAGAAAGAAAGAAAGAAAGAGAGGCACTGGGAAAATGAAGCGGGATGGTCCAGATAACGTATCTGCAAAGAGTTTGTTTTCTGGAGCCAAGTGTCCAGATTGGGTTGTGTTCAGAGACACAGCAAAAAAGAAAGAAAGGAAGGAAGGAAGGAAGGAAGGAAGAAGAAAGAAAAGAAAAGAAAGGGAGGGAGGGAAGCGTGGGGGAAATGAAGCAGGAGGGTCCAGGTAACTTATCTGCAAAGAGTTTGTTCTCTGAGCCAACTGGCCAGATTGAGTTGTGTTCAGAGACACAGCGGTGTTCAGCCAGACAAGAGGCAGGATTCCAGATGGGTCAAGGTCCTGCAGCCTCTGTCAGAAGGGAGAAAACCCATATATGCCCTTGCAAACCAGCCAAAGAACTGGATCAATGGTGAGGCCCTTGGGATCCAGAAGTTTCAGTTTGGAGACCTCTGGCCTGTCCCACTCAACACATTGGTCTGGGGAAACCACCCACGGGCCTCCCTTGCCCAGATATAATCACATTCATCCACCCTCCTGACCAAGTTGCTGGAAAGAGCTTAAAAAGAAAAATGACAATACTGTATGCCTGCTTTTTAAAAAAAATAAATGTGACAATTGATTGAGCACAACTCTGATTCAAATAGATGCCTGCCTTGTGCAGCTTACGATTTAATGGTAGGAAAGAATTGTTCGGGTTCTCCTCAGATGTGTAAATTCAAGCTTTGGGGGATTCAGCTGAAAACGAAGGCGTTGACTTCTCAAAAAAGAAGTCAGCAAAAGCGCCAAAGAGTCCTGAACTTCTAAAGTAAAACAATGCAAACCTCAATTTGAATATTATAAGTGTGTGTGCGTGTCTGTGTGTCTGTGTAATGAAACCCTGGAAGCTCTTCATAGAGTTTTAATATTCTGAGCAACCACTGAGGTTCCCTGAAAGTAAAAAGGGATTAGAAGCTGTTGTAAACGTTTCTAAGGAGATGATAGTAGGACTAGTGGAAGATCCTGGTGTATGAGACTCACTAGGTGACCGGAATATATTTTGCATATGCTCAGAAGAACACATTAAAAAAGGAGTCTTCTAAAAGGTAGGTAAGACAAATTAGTTATACTTGTGGTAACTGAAACATGTATGCATGCTTTCTTAGCAAAAATCGACACCTTTTATGGTCTGCCTTGTTACGGGAAAACTTATGTCAAACAAAGGTTTGGCAGAGAGGTCCCCAATCTGGGTGCCATTACCAACTAGATCCTGCTTCTTCTCATATCACCCAATGTCTTCTGGATAGTGGAGGCCATTAGGACAAACAGCCAAAAAGATCTACCTCATTTTGGACAAAACAGATACTGTACGTTGGGAGGAAGACGTGGTGCATTTGAGGATATTAGGAGCCCTCATTTCCAAGGATACGGACTTCCTTCCCTACCACCTAAGAAGCCCCTGTATTTTATTGACTTCTGATGCCAGAAAGTGATGCCTTTTCCAGCACTGGCAGCAAATTCACTGGCCCTCTGCCCTTATTTTCAGAAAGAATGTCAACTTTTGGAAGGCACTAAGCAAATCTGTTTGATTAGATCAAAAAATATTCAGTCTGGTGCCGTAAACAAGAAAAAATTGAGCTCTGCTAGCCAAAGAAGGGCATTTAGAGTGTACTTCCCCAGCCCAGAAGACGAAGGGAAGGGAGAACTTGCAAATTAATGGAGAGCACAATATTATGATCTCTCTCTCTCTCAGAGGAGAGCAGTGCCGGCATCAGAATTCTGTGTGAATTGACAGGAATGGAGAGAGATAATTTAGTAGGATTTAATTTATATCACAGTGTTGAGAAGATGACATTTTAAATGCTTTTTAAAAGGGAATTTGCTGATGTGGCTTCCTTGCCTGGGAAGCCAAGTTGGCTCATATTGACTATAGTCCAATGATTAAGCGTATGTTTTGCATGCAAGAGATCACAGATTCCCAAGGTCATAGCATGTTTCCCCCAAAATAAGACAGGATCTTATTTTCTTTTGACCCCCAAAATAAGCACTTGGCCTTATTTTCAGGGAGGTCTTATTATTTGTGAGGTGGAGGAGACGGGGAGCATGGTCACCTCATGGCTACTGCTGTGTTGCAATATTTTTGGGGAGGGCTTATTTTAGTACATGCGCTCAAAAGCCCGATTGGGCTTATTATCCGGGGAGGTCTTATTTTCAGGGAAACAGGGTAGAATCTCTCTATATGAAGGATTCTATTTGGAACGTAGTGTCACAAGAGCCAGTGTTGATAGCTTGCTTAGAAAAAGGAGACTGAGCCAATTTATGGAGGAGGAGGAGATTATGTATGGACATACATAATGAAAGTCCCTGATTATGGGCAGCATTGTTTCTGGGCATCCAGCTTAGAAGAAGCTGGGTATCCAGCCATAGAAGGTACTATTGAGGGTCTTCCTGGAGGCATCAGATCGATGACTATCAGAAATATAGTCTTCTCATAGGCTATGAGAAATATAAGTCTCTAGAAATATATCCCTGGTCCAATAGGGATCTTCTGAGATTCTGATAATAGACCTCAAGGGGCAGTACAAAACATTGTAGATCAGGGTCTATGGAGATTCTCAGTCATCCAGGTCATGGTTGTCCCAAAGCTGCTTTTTCAAGAGGCAACTGGACTTTCTAGAAGTCCAGAGTTGAAGAAGCTTCTTGGATGAGAGGAGAAACGTCTTCAAAGAAAAACCAGAAAGTCTGGTTGCCTCTAGAAAAAGCACCTTTGGGTAGCTCAGTGTTTTCCATATATTGGGGGCAGGGGGCAAATGGGCACATTTGGAATTTGGAAGGTGTTATAAGCACTCTCACAAAAACTTTGCCATGGTGAGCATGACTGATTCCTGGGTCCTCATGACATACATGGAATCTTTTTTGTACTGTGGGGTTCCATTGTGGGGTTCCATGCTGGCAGCTTCCATTGCTTTTTTTCCTTGCAGGTAAGATGGTCCAGTCATCATGCCTGGGTTCTCCAGACACCAAGGCTGGCCCTTCCACCCACTCCCTGCTTACTCAAGTGAAGGTCATTTCAAAGGGAATCTTCAGGATGTCACCGGAAACCCAGAACAGTGTTTTAAGGATGTTGACAAACCCTTCCAACATTTCCCGCACAAATCACAGTGTGTACTACGATACTGTTTCGGCAAGACCTTGTTCAACACAGATAGTACCTGCCAGGGATGTCCTCACTTTACAGTAAAAAGAAATCCAAGATGGTAACCACATGTGCTACATGCAGCACCCACACTAAGGGCAGAACTTTTATTGAAGTACTAGCTGATAACTCGGTGTTGCTTGGGTATTTATTTATAGGGCGGAAATATCCGGACCAAACATAATTTCTAATGTTGGATTTTCCCCTTTACCATAGGGAGCCCCCTTGTGGAGTACTGTGAAGCGTTTACCATGGCAACTCCACTGCACTGTACAGTAGAAGCCATTTATGGCAGTACAGTAGAAGCCATTTTAAGGCACAACAGGCTGTATCTTAACAGAATACCACCACCCATGAGAGGTGTTAGGGGTTTCTTACCCCCTCAGTATTGTTTTCCAGACAGCAAATCATCTATGTACCAAGTTTGGTTGAAATTGCTCGAGTTCTAGAGTTATGCTGGAACATACGCACATACACAGAGCCATTGATAGATAGATAGATAGATAGATAGATAGATAGATAGATAGATAGATAGATAGATAGATAGAGACAGACAGACAGACAGACAGACAGACAGAGATAGATAGATAGATAGATAGATAGATAGATAGATAGATAGATAGATAGATAGATAGATGATAGATAGATAGATAGATAGATAGATAGATAGATAGATAGATAGATAGATAGATAGATAGATAGATAATGGCTGCCATCTTGATTATTTTTTTTTACCATACTCTTGGTATCTGCCTGCTCCTTCTTCTGGCTCTTGGCCTGGCTGCTTCCAAGCTGTCTTGGTCTCCCCAGTTCTCTGACCTGGGCTGCGTTTAGAAATGCTAAATGGGCTTATTTCCTAGGAAAAAGGAATGATGCCAAAAGTTATACAGAAGGAAACAATAATTCTGTATGTTATTAGAATGGGGAGGGGAATTTTTTCTGTTCATATCAGGTTACGGGGGGGGGAGGACACATTGAAGAAGCTTCTAATCCTCAGGGCGTGTTATTATTTGCTTGTTTGTTTGTTTTGGCAGCCAACAGAATTCACATTAGCCAAGAAGTCTCACAATAGCTGGATTAGGGAGAAGCTGAATTAATGCCAGAGCACATAACTTTGGTTTAAAAAAAAAATAAAAAAAATGGCAGGACTGATGATTGAGAAATTGCCTCTGAGCATGTACAGGGACTGTGTTCTCCACTTCTGCTCAACCTAAGCCAATTTCAGCCATGGTGCAAGATGTCAAAGACACAATGTGGTTCCAGTGCATCAAAGCCTCTTGTATTTAAATTTCTTCAACGTTTTCAGCTTTTCTCTGGGAGCGCAGCGCAAGACAGCTCATTGGGTCCCCCCCCCCCATTCTGTCCCCTTGATCTGACCCGTGATCCAGCGGTGATCCCTAGTTGAGTCTCCCCAATGTCAATATTGTAGAAGGAAAGATGTTTTAGTCTATGGTGAAAAGAAAATAGGAGTCTGGTAGCTATTTTTCCAGCCAACGCATTTTTATAAAAGGCAAATGCTTTTGTGAACGTGGAACGGAAAAACAAGGAAAGAATAAATAATGTCTTCAGAAGAAATGGTATAATGCCAGGATTAAAATATTAGACAAGGACAGGTAGATCCAAATTCAAGTGTACCCTTAGAAATTCATTGGAACACTTATTCTCTCTTAGCCCAATAGGAGCGTCTGCGGGAAGAATTAAAACGCTTAGAATTATGATTGTGCATTTGAAGCCCAACCTTTTTTTTAATATGGTCCCACCAGTAGTGGGATTCAATTTTTTTTACTACCGGTTCCGTGGGTGTGGCATGCCTTGGTGGACGTGGCAGGGGAAGGATGCCGTAAAATCTCCATTCCCACCCCATTCCAGGGGAAGGTTACTGCAAAATCCCCATTTCCTCCCGATCAGTTGGGACTCCAGAGGCAGAGAATAGATTGGGCGGGGGGGGGGGCAGTCAGAGGTGTTATTTACCGGTTCTCCGAACTATTCAAACTTTCTGCTACCGGTTCTCCAGAACTAGTCAGAACCTGCTGAATACCACTTCTGGTTCCCACCCTTTAGCTTTCCCAGCCCAGCCTACCCTTCAAAACTGTTGTGAGGATAAAACGAAGAGAGAGATCCATGGGATGGAAGTCATTCTGGGCTCCAGGACAAAAGGCAGAATATATACTTGGTAAATAAACTTATAAATAAACCCGATGTCCTGCCTCACCCAGATTTCGCAAAACACATCAAACATCGGTTATTACCTTTAAAGCCCTACATGGCTTAGGACCAGCCTATCTGCGAGACCGCCTACTGCCATACACCTCCCAACAGCCGATAAGATCCCACAGGGTGGGCCTCCTTCGGATACTGTCAGCCGGACAGTGTCGCCTGGCGGGCCCCCGGAGGAGAGCCTTCTCTGTGGCTGCTCCAACCCTGTGGAATCAGCTACCCCCAGAGATCTGGACCTTACCCACTCTCATGGCCTTCAGGAAAGCCGTTAAAACCTGGCTGTCCCGGCAGGCCTGGGGCTGTTGACCTTAGTGTTAAGGTCCAGCCCTGATTAGAACGTATGTGTGTTGTGAATTTTAAACTATTTTTTTACTTATTTTGCTTTTCTTTTTTTTTCTTCTTTTGTTGTAAGCCGCCCAGAGTCCTCTGGGATTGGGCGGCCTATAAATTTAATAAATGAAATGAAATGAAACTTCAAATTAACCAATCTCCATTTTAGCCTAGACTAGTGTAATACATGAATTCAGCTCACCTCTCTCTCTCTCAACTCAAAAGCCCCTTTGTCTAAAACAGTATTTTAAAAACTTCACAACTTTTAAGATGTGTGAACTTCAATTCCCAGAATTCCCTAGCCAGCGTGCCCACTAGGGAATTCTGGGAGTTGAAGTTCAAATACCTTAAGTTGCCAAGTTTTACTGGTCTAAAGCGCCACCCAAGACAGAAACTGGAACTCTTGTACCAATACAGTCGTTCATCTTCGAAAGCTTTTAAAAGTTGAAGAGGTCGTTTCTTTGGGACTGTTTAATTGGTTTTCCTACACGTTGCAGAGGGTTGAACTGGAAGATCTTTGGGGTCCCTTCTTAGTCTACAATTGTATGATTCCATTATTTAAGCCACTGTTTCTCAACCTGGGCAATTTTAAGATGGGTAGGCTTCAACTCATGCTGGCTGGAAAATTGTGGGAGTTGAAGTCCACACACTTTAGAGTGGCCAAGGTTGTGAAACACTGTTATTAACTGTCCTTCCTTACTTCTAATACGTCTACTCCGAAATTGTCAGAAAGAGAGAAATTGCATCTTAAACATTGCACTTCTTATCTGTAAGATAAGCAAACATGTTCACAATGAATGCACACGAGCTTTGGAATTGCAACCCTCGCTATCAGATAGCCTGACACTCCTCTGCCCCACAGCCATGTGATGTGGGTGGGTGGGGGGCATGATTGACTGATGCATTGCATTGGAAAAAATACTATAGGAGACACCCCTTCCCTCCACACACATATGCACATTTCCAGTCATTCCTATTACAGCTGAGCCTCAACTGTATTAGGAATCTTACACTTCCATGTACACAAAATAAGAATCTATAGTAGGAGCTTTCAGATGTTTTCCCCGGCAGGAATTTGGCTGCTGGAAAGGCAAGACACTTGACATCCTCATTTAGGAATCTGCATACTTCATTCCTTCCAAGGCAGCCTAATTTTCAAAGTGTAATTAATCAGCTTTCAGACAGAAACAGCATCACTGTTGACAAAAGCTCTAACAATTGGGTGGCACTTCGAACTTCCCTCCAAGCTGTTTGCCTTTGCACAACATGGTTAAGCAGATCAGTTAAATGCCTAGTAGTTGTATGTATAGAAAATGGTTACTTTGCATCTCGGTTTCCTTATTTAGGGTGCCATGCAAACCAACCCGTTTGGTTAATTTAGGAGCTAATGGGTTGTGGAAACTCAGAAAAGAGGTTAATTTATTGGGTTGTATGAATGCAGGAAGAGAGAGGGATAGATGGGGTACTGTTTTCAAGCAATCTCAGAAGTTTTCATCTTTCTGATAGGAAACCAGAAAAATCATCTTGACATCAGAGGACAGGAGATTTTGCTCTCTAGTTCCTGCTAAAGGTTCCATTTTTTTTTCTTGGCATAGTAGAAAACCCATTCCTATACTTGCTGTGCCTGGAGAAGGTTCGAACAAACAATGGGACACTTGGAACAGAGGGATAGAATCAAGATCACGTGAAGTGTTAATACCACTTTATAATGACTTGGTAAGGCCACACTTGGAATACTGCATCCAGTTTTGATCGCCACGATGTTAAAAAAAATGTTGAGACTCTAGAAAGAGTGCAGAGAAGAGAAATAAAGATGATTAGTGGACTGGAGACTAAAACATATGAAGAACAATTGCAGGAACTGGGTATGTTTAGTTTAATGAAAAGAAGGACTAGGGGAGACATGATAGCAGTGTTCCAATATCTCAGGGGTTGCCACAAAGAAGAGGGAGTCCAGCTATTCTCCAAAGCACCTGAAGGTGGGTCAAGAAGCAATGGATGAAAACTAATCAAGGAGAGAAGCAACCTAGAACTAAGGAGACATTTCCTGACAGTTAGAACAATTAATCAGTGGGACAACTTGCCTCCAGAAATTGTGAATGCTCCCAATACTGGAAGTTTTTAATAAGATGTTGGATAACCGTTTGTCTGTAGTGGTGTAGAGATTTCTGCCTAAACTGGGTTGGACTCGAAGACCTCCAAGGTCCCTGTTATTCTACTCTAAAATAATTTGTTGAACTCAAAAGAAACAGGAGATTATACAAGTGGAGATTCACTTCATGGCAACAAAATGATTGCATTTGCCATTGTCTTGTGGGTTGTTTTTTTTAAATGTCCTTGTCCATCTTAGAACTTTAGGATTTCTTAGTGGCACTCTATTCAAATACTAACCAAGTTTTTTCCTTCTTCTTCTGAGATCAGCTAAGGTTGGTTTGATGCTGCCATCTGCTGTTACAAAGGAAGCAGCTCCTTAGGTGGGGCTGCTTCAAAAAAAAAAGTGCAGACAGGTATTATGTTCATGCTACTTTGTCCTCTAAAGCAGTGTTTCTCAAGCTTGGCACCTTTAAGATGTGTGGACTTCAACTCCCAGAATTCCCCAGCTGCCATTAGCCATCCCTCCCAGTTCGTCTCATCATTTTAGTGTCTCTTCAAGTTTCTCATTCAGGCCATCGATTTTAAAAAAAAAGGACAAAGCCCAGGACAAAGCTCTGGATATCTGTAGTTTATCCAGATCATATATCTCTGGATCCAGTATATCCAGACCATCTTGCCTTGAATGAGGTTATTCCCTTCTCCAGATCAATACTCCACATTTTTCCTATCTTTTGATGTGAAAACTATGCTCACAGAGGCCCAACGATGAGTTTTTCAACCTGGGAAATTTTCAGATGTGTGGACTTCAACCCCGCAAGTCCCCCAGCCAGCTCAATTCTGGAAGTTGAAGTCCATATTTTTTACAGTTGCCAAGGTTGAAAAACACTATTCTAAAGCACTTAAAAAAAAATCAGATCTGAAATCCTACACACATGCCTACTGAATCTTTGCAAAATATTATATATTGGACTGGCCTCCTTGTAATGTACCTAAAATCGTGATGGCGAACCTGTGGCACGCGTGCCAAAAGTGGCACACAGAGGCATCTCGCCGGGCACGCCATCCATCACCAGTTGTTCTTCCAGATTCCAGCGCGTGCATGTGGGCTGGCTAGCTGAGCACACCTGGAAGGTGAGTTTCTGGTGCATGCACATGTGCCGGCCAGGTGGTCTCCATGCATGCATGCATGCCGGAAACTCAAAGATCAGATGCACGCCGGAAACCAGAAGCTCCACTTCCCAGCGTGCTCCCCCCCACACATTTTGGTGCCAAAAAAGGTTCACCAACACTGACCTAGGAACAATTCTTCCATTTCTTCAACAGAATAGAATAGAATTCTTTATTGGCCAAGTGTGACTGGACACACAAGGAATTTGTCTCCGGTGAATAAGCTCTCAATGTACATACCAGCAACAAGCAATAAATCATGATCGTAATATAATCATAAATCATAAGATACGACACTCCGTCATAAGATACTATATAAAAGCAATCAACATAAATCGTAAGATACAAACAACAAAGTCATAGTTCTGAGATGCTAAAAGGTAATAAGTGGTGGTAGTAAGAAAGACGAAAAGGATAATAGTACAGCTCTACTACATGGTTTGATATCCTAGGGCAGTGTTTCTCAACCTTGGCAACTTGAAGATGTCTGGACTTCAACTCCCAGAATTCCCCAGCCAGCATTCGCTGGCTGGGGAATTCTGGGAGTTGAAGTCCAGACATCTTCAAGTTGCCAAGGTTGAGAAACACTGTCCTAGGGCTTAAGACAGTAGTTTGGAAATTAGTTCTTCAGCAGAGTGATGGCCCCAGGGAAAAAAGCCCACCCATGTGTCTAGTTGTTGTGGCATGCAATGCCCTACAGCAGGGGTTTCAAACTCACGTCATCATGTCACCTTCACGTGACGTATCGGGATTTATCCCCTTTCGCTAAACTGGGAGTGGGCGTGACCAGCACGTGATGCATCGTGGGCTGTGAGCTTGACACCCCCTGTCTATAGTGTCATCATGAGGGAAGAAGTCGAAACAGTTTATGTCCAAGATGTGAGGTTTTTGTAGATATTTTCACAACCCTCTTTCTGGCTCGTGCTGTATATAGTCCAGATCAGGGGTGAAATGCAACCAGTTCGGACTGGTTCACCCAAACTGGTAGTAAAAATACTATCCATTTGCTGGAACCGATAGTAAAAAAAATGCTACCAGTTCAGGCAAACTGGTTTTAACAACGATCAGCTGTGACACATGATTTATATTAGCCAGAAAGTAGGATTTCCTGCTCTTTCTTCTAAATCGCCTGGCCCAGCAGATTACCCCCCCCCCCCGCTGTTCAGTTATCTCTGCAGGTGGGCTCACATTGCTACCGAACCGGTAGCAAAGATAAGTGGGTTTCACCCCTAGTCCAGATACAGTATACATATAAAGTATTTGTATATCTGTATACAAAGTCCAACTGTGCCAGACTCAGAGAAAATGAAGCACAACAGTTTGCCGTAAGTAAGTAAGTAAGTAAGTAAGTAAGTAAGTAAGTAAGTAAGTAAGTAAGTAAGTAAGAAAGAAAGAAAGAAAGAAAGAAAGAAAGAAAGAAAGAAAGAAAGAAAGAAAGAAAGATCTTTATTACGGTCAAAGACCAGCAATACACATTAGTTTTTACACTATATTAAAAAATACTAACATTAAAATATAATTAAAAAGTTTTGACATTAAAAGTGGATAATAACATAATGGTCCAAAGATTGTTAGAGGTATGTCCAGATAATGGGTACAAAATGGTACTATACTTCTGTAGCCAGTTTTTTTCTTATGGACATTGCAGCAGCACAGAATTTTGCCACTGCATACGTGGTAACCGGGTTAGTGTCCTGGAGGAGAAAGCCTAGATAAAAATTGTCTGCCCTCTCTGGCAATCTCTCTAATAAGGGGAGAATATGTGCAGATCTACAAGCTCTGTATAGCTCGCAGTGTAATAGAACATGTGAATTATCTTCCACTTCTCCTTTACCACATATACAAACCCGTTCGGCTATAGGTGTTCTCTTATACCTGCCCTGGAGGAGTGCTGAAGGAAGAATGTTAAATCTGGCTCTGAAGAAAGCTATTCTTTGTTTTGGGGAGATCAGGTCATTTAGATATCTTGCCGATTCCCACACACCCCGTGTTTGATTCTGTTGCCTTTAGTAATACCTCCCCATTGTTGGCTTGGGCAGAGAGGGCTTCCTTTTTTGTCTCTAAATGAATTATGACTTCACTCTTTAATTTAGTCATGTCACATTGCTGGCTGCAGTTTGTGCCTTGAATTCACGTTCAAGTCAAGAATTCAGCCACATGGCAATTTATCTAACCAGAACTTTATCTATCCAGAGGGAAAAATTCCCTAATTTTACTCCTCTCACAGCAGGCCAGTCTACACTGGGAATGGGGCCATGCTCTGCTGCTGACTACAGCCCTTACAATACTGTACCCTTGAACACTGATGGGACAGTGACCAGTGGTGAAATTCAATTGTTTTTACTACCGGTTCTGTGGGTGTGGCTTGGTGGGCATGGCAGGAGAAGGATATTGCAAAATCCCCATTCCCTCCCCTCTCTGGGGCCAGCCAGAGGTGATATTTGCCGGTTCTTCGAACTACTCAAAATTTCCGCTACCGGTTCTTTAGAATCTGTCAGAACCTGCTGAATTTCACCCCTGGCAGTGATTGATGGTTTTCCCCTGCCTAAAATTCAAACATAACCAATGGTGGGAAAAGTTAGCACTAATTGCCATACACAATGTATGCCAGAGCACTGCATGGCGCTGGTATAGATGTGTTATTGTATCAATTTTTTTCCTTAGCCCCCACCCCCACCCCCAATGTAAAAGTAAAAATTCCAAAGAATTTTCCAACCTCAGTGGAAAATTGACCCGATGGCCACTAGGTGGTAGCAAAGAGTATTCTCCAACCCCTGCAATAGTATTCTGTGATTCCAAAGTGGCTGAAGACCTATTAAACTGTGGATGCTCTCCGGTCAATCCACATAATTTGGGAAAGCAGCTATTGACAGCCAAGATGGAGCTGCTGAATATATAAGTATCCCCATTTATCAACTCCAATTGGAACCAGAAACGTTGTGGTTAAATAAAATGGCCATTAAGCAGAACATCATAGCAAAGCATCCTATGATTGCTCTGTTTAGCAATAACAGCCCTAGCAGTCTCAATTGGGGTTGTTAAGGGAATGATCTACAGTTATGAAGCAAGACATCATTCTGACAGCAACTTGCCCCATCCAGCTGGCTTCCCTATTAACCTTGTGCAAAGGTCACAAATGACCATCGTGAGACAGCAGGGATGCTACAAAGCAGGGGTGAAATGCTACCGATCCTGGCTATTTCCGATGATCAGCTGTGACACGTGATTTATATCAGCAAGATTTCCTGCTTTCTAGCTAATCTAAATCACATGGCACAGTGGATTCCCCTCCCCCCCCTTCGCTGTCCTACTTCCCTTTCAGGCGAGCTCAGTAGCAGGCTCCGCCCACCCACCCAGACATCATCACGTCCGTTTTTGACGCTCCTGCACATGCACGGAGGTGGGGGCGTGTGCTCACATTTGCAAACCAGTAGCGAAGATAAGTAGATTTCACCCCTGCTACAAAGATTATGTGGGATGAATGGTTTTTTTCAGTGCTGTCATCATTTCAGTTGCTAAGCAAATGGTCATTAAGCGAGGACTTCCTGTATGCTTCTGAAGAGCTGGTCTTTAAGAAAGGGCTTTTGCTGCGTATGTGTAGACAAATAAAATCAACTGAATTTTCCAAATTCAGTGAAGGAAGACGGAAGGAAGGCGGATGGAGAATACATCCCCACTAATGTGTCTGATTCAGAACAGGCATAAACAATCAGGTGATGGAAGGCAAAGTCAATTGATAGCTTGTCTCATAAATGGCAGCTGAGCCCAGGTGGAGAGAACTCTGGGAAGAAGCCCTGTGGACCATTTAAATACCCAGTGCCTCTAGAGTTCATGCTTTCGTTGGAGTCCAGCTGCCTCAGACTTGATAGGATCCTGTCTAGGGTTGGGATCCTACCAGTTTTAACAACCATTTCGCTCCACGCGCAGGCACCGTTTAAAAAAGACTTACCTTCCAGATTACTGCTTGGGAAGGGAAACAGCTGAGGCGTGGCAATCCACTCTGCTGCACGACTCAGCTGAAAAGATAAAGGTAGGTAAAGCGCAGGGGTGGGCAGCAGTGGTGGGTTCCGGATCACGTTCCAACTGGTATGTCTTAGCGCCTCAGTGAGTCTCCGCGACACTCCAGCTGCTCAGCGAAGTGGAGAGCAGGCGCTGTACATGCTGTGCGCATGTGAGGAAGCGCCGAAGACTTAAAAGACTGGTGAGGAGCTCGGGCAAGTGGGTCCTCCGGAGCACCATACCAGAACAGTATCCGGTGCTCCGGAGCAAGCTCTGGTATGCTCGTACCGGGGCATACCACCTGCAACCCACCACTGGTGGGCAGGCCGGCCCATTTGCTAGATCTTCAGAGCTACCGGTTCACCCAAACGGGTTCAAACTGGTAAAATCCCACTCCCGATCCTTTCAGTTTGGTTCCATGTGTCTCTGTGGATCAGAGGTGGGTTTCTACCAGTTCACACCTATTTGGTAGAACCAGTTCGTCAAATCTACCGAACCGGTTAAAAGAGGTTCCACCAGTGGACCCGGAAAGCAGGCTACACCTACAGAAGAGGTTCCAAACTTTTTTGAAACCCACCACTGGTCCTTGGATATGATTATTCTACACTATCATGCTCATATTTATAAAACTCGGTGCCTCTGTGAAAGGTAAGGATGACTACTGCATTTGTGGTCCAATCAGAACATTGCGTGTGTTGAAGTTGTTTTAACGCAAACCAAATATGCCTTTTAAAAAACAAGTTTACATCATATTCTTATGCATGCCAGTGCTGGGTGTGAGGTAATTTAAGGTGGTTCTGACAAGTGTCGTTGGCATCTTCATATCTGGTCACATGGGCAGCAAGCCACTCCCATCCAGTCACATGGGTGGCAAGCCACTCCCACAAAGGAGGCCACACCCACAGAGTAGGTTCGAACAATTTTTGAAACCCACCACTGCTGTGGATGCAGTGACAAATGTCAGGTCAATAAGTCAGCCTACAATCAGACCAGCCAGGCAGGGGTGGAATGCTGCTGGTTCGGACCGGTTCGCCCAAACAGGTAGTAAAAAATGCTACCAGTTTGGGTGAACCAGTATTTCCGATGATCAACTGGCCAACGATCAGCTGTGATGAGTGATTTATATTAGATTTCCTGCTTTCTAACTAATCTAAATCGTGTGGCACTGCGGATTCCCCCTACCCTCGCTGTACTGCTTATCTTTGCAGACTCAGAAGTCTTCAAAATGTTCCTTTTTTTAGCACTGCGTGGGCGCACAATACACTGTTTCCTTCCCACCAAAGTGGTCCCTATTTTTCTACTTGCATTTTTTATGTGCTTTCGAACTGCTAGGTTGGCAGAAGCTGGGACAAGTAACGGGAGCTCACTCGGTTACATGCTACTAGGGATTCGAACAGCTGAACTGCCAAACCGCTGAACTGTCATCGCTGGCTGGATATGATGACCCTATTTCTTAGAATGTAAAGTCTGGTTTGTACTTCAGTTCAAAATGTTATGGGAATGTATCCAGCTTCACTTGCCCCTTTCTATTGGCTGAGCATAAAAGTGGGAAAGCGAGGTGCCTCACTTTAACAGTCCAACAATTCCTGCTCCTCCAATAAGATCATTACAAGGAACTCATGTCCCTAAAGCTTTAGGATTTTCTGCAAATTCAAATTCATATCTTCTTTTCAGACCCATTCCAGTAGCGATCTCAATAGTGGCCTCTCATTTACGCATCTAGAAACAGCCAGGCTGAACTTGACCAACCCTCTTAAAAGTTTTTCTCCATAAATGCAGGTTCAAGGCTTCCTCATGACCTTCTTCCACAAGACAACTACTAAATCATATCAACCACTAGACCACATTCATATAAAGCTTGGATGATTTTATAATGCCTTTACAATGCCTTGGTAAGACCATACTTGGAGGAGGAATGGAGGAATTGTTGTTGTTAGTTGCGAAGTCATGTCTAACCCATCGCGACCCCATGGACAACATTCCTCCAGGCCTTCCTGTTCTCTACCATCCTCTGGAGTCCATTTAAGCTCATGCCTACTGCTTCAATGACTCCATCCAGCCACCTCATTCTCTGTCGTCCTCTTCTTCTTTTGCCCTCAGTCTTTCCCAGCATTAGGCTCTTCTCCAGTGAGTCCTTCCTTCTCATTAGGTGGCCAAAGTATTTGAGTTCATCTTCAGGATCTGGCCTTCCAAAGAGCAGTCAGGGTTGATCTCCTCTAAGACTGACCGGTTTGATCGCCTTGCAATCCAAGGGACTCTCAGGAGTCCTCTCCAGCACCATAGTTCAAAGGCCTCAATTCTTTGGTGCTCAGCCTTTCTTTTTTTTTTTTCTAACAGAACTTTTTTATTTTCTTTAAAAAAAAAAACACAAATATGTCATCATTTGTCAGTCATTAAAACATTGAAGTACAATTTTTTTTGTGTGTACCCCTCCCTCCCTCCACCCCCCCACCCCCCCTCCTCCTTCCCCCCCCCCGACTTCCCAGAACCCGTACACGGTATAGAATTTTAACTAACACAGTCTAAAATCTATTGAGAAAAAAGAAATAAAGAAATTAATGACATTCTAGATTGACCTTAGCTTCTTCTTACTGAACTAACTTTAAACAATTTAAATCATTTCTGATCTTAAGCATAGGCTAACTGGAATTTCTTAGTCCCGTATTTATTTTGTATATAGTCAATCCATTTTTTCCAGTCTCGTTTATATCTCTCATTTGAATGATCTTTGAGATATGCCGATATTTTAGCCATTTCGGCTAAGTTTGTTACTTTCAATGTCCATTCTTGAATTGTAGGCAAGTCTTCCTTCTTCCAATATTGCGCCACCAACAGTCTTGCTGCAGTTATCAGGTGCAGAATCAAATTGGTCTCTACCACTGTAAAGTCAGTACATATACCTAGTAAAAATAACTGAGGACTAAACTTTATCCTTCTTTTAAAAACATTTTGCATGACCCACCATATTTTTATCCAAAATGCTTTAACCTTTTGGCAGGTCCACCATATATGATAATATGTAGCATCGAGAGAACCGCATCTCCAACATTTAGGCTGTACATTCGGATACATAGAAGCCAACTTTTTAGGATCTAAATGCCATCTATAGAACATCTTGTAAAAATTTTCTCTCAGATTTTGAGCTTGTGTAAATTTCACATTTCTTACCCAGATTCTTTCCCATGTATCCAACATTATTGGTTCCTCAATATTTTGAGCCCATTTTATCATACAATCTTTAACTAACTCTGTTTCCGAATCCATCTGTATCAATACATTATATATCCTCTTTATATGCATTAAGCTTTGATCTCTTATTTGTTTAAACAGATTATCCTCAACTTGAATAAAACCAATTTTTTGATCTATTTTCCACCTAGCCTGTAATTGCCCATACTGGAACCATGTTTGAACTACCTTCTCCTCTTTTAATACCTCTAAAGATTTTAATTGTAATACCCCCCTTTCCGAGGTAAGAAGCTGTCTGTAGGTAATTCTGTCCTGTTTTTGTGCTGTATTCATATTTTCAATTGCGTGTCTAGGAATTGCCCACATGGGTATCTTGTCATTTAATTTATATTGATATTTCTTCCAGACCCGCAATAAAGCATTTCTTAAAATATGACTTTTAAAGTTCTTATCCAATTTTTTGTTGAATAACAGGTAAGCATGCCAACCAAATACCAGATCGTGTCCCTCAATGTTCAATATTCTATCATTGGTTAAGTGAATCCAGTCACTAATTACAGATAATACCACTGCATCATAATATAGTTTTAAATTAGGTAGTTTCAATCCTCCTCTCTCACGTACATCTTGCATTATTTTCATCTTTACCCTCGGCTTCTTTCCTGCCCATACAAATTTGTTGATACCCTTCTGCCATTCTAAAAGGTTCGCATCTTTTTTAAGTATAGGTAACATTTGGAAGAGAAATAAAAATTTTGGTAAAATGTTCATTTTCACTGCCGCTATCCTACCCAGCAAAGATAAGTGCAATTTCTCCCATTTTTTCATCTCTGTCTGTATGCTATGCCAAAGTGGTTCATAATTATGCTTATATAATTTCCCATTTGAAGTTAAAATGTTAACTCCAAGATATTTGACTTTTTTAACTACCTCACATCCTAGCATCACTCCTAATTCTTCCTTTTTGACCAAGTTTTGAGTTGATCAAATATTTTTGATCAGTTGACTTGATATGAGTTTCTTGCAAACAAATTACATCGTTCTTAAACTGTTTGAGATAATGAAATATTTTCTTCCTCTTCTGTGGAGAGTTCAGTCCGTTGACATTCCATGTTAAAATCTTAGTTGTCATCTTTGGTTGGTTGAAGCATTTTTAGAGCTTCCTGCACGGCCTGTTTAACCTTAGGTCTAGCTCCTCCCATTGCTTCCAGATTTGTTGTTGTAGATCCTTGATCGATGGCCGGTGATTGTTGACGCTGTTGCTTTTTAGCTTGTTTCTCCATACGTCTAGTAATCATG
Organism: Thamnophis sirtalis; assembly: GCF_051295495.1. Lineage (NCBI taxonomy): Eukaryota > Metazoa > Chordata > Lepidosauria > Squamata > Natricidae > Thamnophis > Thamnophis sirtalis. The sequence continues at coordinate 19,816,806 of NW_028261386.1, read as the reverse complement.
CGGCTAGGTCTTGGTTCCATAGCACCTTGCACTTCTAGAGAAGAGAGATGCTCCATCTTGTCTGGTGGTTGTGTAGTTTGCTGTCTATCCTGTCCTTCTTGTGGTCTTTCTCTAGGTCCAGATGGTGCAGGGTGTCCGGCCTTCAGTATATTATAATAAAAATCTCGGGCTTTCCATACAGAGTTGAGGCGGTACCTTTGCTTATCAAATGTAAATATGATGCCAAATGGTGCATCCCATCTATACTGTATCTGACGATTTCTGAGTTCTTCAACCAAAAAAGCGTAGTCTCTCCTGGCTCTTAACATTGGAGGTGGTATCTCTTTCAAAACAACCAGGTCTTGACCGCCAATTTGAAGCTTAGTGTTATAAGATGCTTGCAGTACCATATTTCTAAACTCTCTTGTAGTAAAATATATAACGATGTCTCGAGGAAGCTGCTTCTGCTTTGCCAGCCAGGAGTTGACGCGGTAAGCTTTGTCAATTTGCCAGCCTTGATTGGTCCCTGGTCTTCCCATCAGGCGGTCAAAAGCTTCCGATAGGATCTGTTTCAGGTTCTCCTGTTTCTCCTCACGCAGCCCCCTTACTCTTAATGCGAACTCCATTTGACGGTACTGTATCATAATAATTTCTTTTTCAGCATTTTCCACTTTTTGTTCCACCACCTCTGTTTTCAATGTCAAGTTAGCATTGGCATCATTAAGAACCTCTAAAGTATCTTCCACTCCAGAAATATGTTCTGTTAATACGGTTACAAGACTCAGCATGTCGTCTCTAATTTTATCAACCTTAGCCTCAAATTTCTCATACAACTCCTGTTTAAGTCCTTTTATTTCACTTTTAATTTCATTTTTAATTTCTTCTTTCATTTCTTTTATTTCCTCTTTTCTCTCCTCTCTATTATCTCTAAATTTATCTTCCATTTTAATTGTCTGTGCATTAAGAGCCTCGCTTAAATTACTCAGGAAAAATTCTTTCGTTAACACATCCCCAGCAGGGGGCGTAGGAAGCGGAGGCTGCAGCTTTGTGCCAGGCACTGAGGATGTGCCCCTGGAAATAGAGGGTGACGACTTCAAGTTAATATTTGGTTTTGAGGCCATTTCAAAATTTATCTGCCTGCAGTTAATAAAACTCTATTGCCTAAATAAGCAGCTTTAAAAAAAGAGGCTTTTATTTTGAAGTTTAAGGCTTGGCAAAACTTTCAGTGAGTAAACATTGTAACAAGACCGTTCAGCAGATTCATCACCATTTAACTTCCAAATAAGCAAAGTTAATGAAGGAGTAAAATTCTTCTATTGTGAAACCAAAACATTTGATAAGCTATCTCTTTTGTTTTGAATTCTTTTGAGGATTTGCATTGTCTAGCAAAAAGTGCTCGTTATTACCGGAGAAACCAGGCTGCTCGGCGCCATTTTAGAAGCCTCTGAGTAAATAATTTTTCGGAGGAGAAAAATAAAAGAAGCTAAAATGTTGATAAGCAATTAATGTCCACAGTGAACGGATCCAGCTCGTGATAAGAATAAATCAAACAAAACTTTGATCAGAGTGGGAGAGACCTACTTTGTCCTGCACGAGGCAGTTTGAAGTTCCCAGCACGGACAGCCGTTCTGCCTTGGGCTAGCCCCCCTTTCCTTGCAAGCACAAAAGCTGCAAAAATCGAAGAGCATTTGCCAGCAAAACAGTTTCTTCTTTCCTTCTTGCCTGAAGGATAAGAAAACCTGATAAGACGTCAGATGGAAGATCCTCTAAACAGGTACGTAGCCAGGAATTCGGAGGCAGCTGATTTTTTGCTGCTTCCACCAGTAGGCTCCTCCCAGGAAGTCCCGTGCTCAGCCTTTCTTACGGCCCAACCTTCACAACCATCCATTGCAACTGGGAAGAGCCGAGGTGGCGCAGTGGTTAGGGTGCAGTACTGCAGGCCACTTCAGCTGACTGTTAGCTGCAGTTCAGGGGTTCTAATCTCACCGGCTCAAAGTTGACTCAGCCTTCCATCCTTCCGAGATGGGCGGATTGTTGTTGGGGGCAATATGCTGACTGTAAACCGCTTAGAGAGGGCTGAAAGCCCTATGAAGCGGTATATAAGTCTAAGTCTAACTGCTAAAAACATAGCCTTGACTATATGCATTTTTGTTGGCAGGGTGATCTCTCTGCTTTTTAGGATGCTGTCTAGATTTGCCATAGCTTTCCTCCCCAGGAGCAAGCGTCCTTTAATTTCTTGGCTGCAGTCCCCATCTGTGGTGATCTTGGAGCCCAGGAAAATAAAATCTGTCGCTACCTCCATTTCTTCCCCATCTATTTGCCAGGAATTGAGAGAGTCGGATGCCATGATCTTAGTTTTCCTAATGTTGAGTATCAAGCTAACTTTTGCACTCTCCTTCTTCACCCGCATCAAGAGGCTCTTTAGTTCCTCTTGGAATATTTGGAATACTGCATCCAATTTTCGTCACTGAAAAATAAAAAACAATGTTGCAACTCTGGAAAGAGTGTAGAAAAAGGTGACAAAGATGATGGGCGGGGGAGGGGGGGAGGCTAAAACATATGAAGAAAGTTTGCAGGAATTGGATATATCTGATCTAGTGAAAAGAAGAACTAGGGGTGACATAATAGCTGTGTTCCAATATTTGAGGGCCTGCTGCAAAGAAGAGGGACCAGTGGTGGGATTCAGCCAGTCCGCACCTATTCGGGAGAACCGGTTGTTAACTTTCTAAGCAGTTCAGAGAACCGGTTGTTGGAATAAATCTCATTTTGTGTTTTTTTCCACTTTACAGGGCTAATCCTGTAAGGAAGGCAGGAAGGAAACATTCTAGTGTTGTTTCTAGCCTGATCTTTATTGCCCCGCTTACAGAAACTGCCTCACCGGTTAACCCCAATTACATTGTAACAGCTAAGGCGAAGGGCCCATCGACCTGAGTGACATTGAGTTGGCCACACCCTCCCAGTCACATGACTACCAAGCCACACCTACCCAGCTGGTCATTAAGGCAGAGAACCAGTTGTTATATTATTTGAATCCCACTACTGGAGTCAACCTATTTTCCAAAGCACCAGAAGGTAAGACAAGAAGCAATGGATGGAAACTGAACAAAGGGAGAAGCAACCTAGAACTAAGGAGACACTTCCTGACAGTAAGAACAATTAGCTAATGAACAACTTTTCTTCAGATGTTGTGGGTGCTCCAACACCAGAGGCTTTTAAGAAGAGACTGGAGTCTGGACAACAATTTGTTGAAAATGGTCTAGACTCTAGAAGGTGGGATAAGCGTGTTGTGTGAATGCAGCCAATGTATATCACAGCAACACTCCATCCCATCTTATAATTTCACTCTCCTTCCTTCACACCATTAAGTTGCCTAATATTTATCTTCTTTTAATGGATTGATTTTGATTTTGTGTTACTGTTTTTATAGTGATGTAAAGTATTTTCAGTCGGTATAGATAAGACATGAAATAACTATTTGATCAATAAGTGACAGATAACAGATGCTGGTTTCTTGATAATTATTGTTCCCTCTCTTTTGCTACTATTATTTCCATGCAGTCCTCGTAAGGCAGGAGTGTCAAACTGGCAGCCCGCGGGACGGATGTGTCATGCACAGGCCACGCCCACCCCAGCTCCACAAAGGGAAGAAAATGTCACTATATGGCAACGTGATACCATGAGTTTGATACCTGTGTCATAAGGCAACCTTGTAGGATTGTCATCAGGAAAATCTAAGGTGTAATGACTGGCTTCATTTTTGATAGGGGATCATAACAAATTTGGATTGCAATAGGCAAAAGAAGGGGGGAAATTATTGTAAAATCACATTTCAGCAGCAAAACCACAAACTATATTATCTTCCAACATGGGAGCTTACATTTTGGAAACAATTTACTTCTAAGCACTGTATGAAGGGAAGAAATAATAGGATGAATACTGCCTCTGGGCCCTGTCTAGAAAATATCTAATCCATCAACTAATGCCACTGGAGACAGAAGACAGAGCTAGAGAGATTTTTGGGTTAGCTAAATGAAGCCTCCATGTTTAGAGGCAATATACCTCTGAAAACCAACAAGGGAGGGGACCACCAACAGAGCAAAACTTCATGCCTTCATAAGTTGTTTGTGGGCTTCCTGAAGGCATCTGGCTTGCAGCTGTTGGAAACAGGATGTCGGATTAGATGGACCTTGGTTTGATCCAAGAAGACATGCCAGCTCTTCTCCGGGTTTCAAGAAAAGACACTACTACAGAGCTATTTTGGTGCATTATGAGAGGAAATATCTTCTATATTGTGCACATTATAAATATAAGCCATCCTGGATTCTAGAAAGAAGTTAAACTATAAATATCAATAAATAAAATGTCGTATTCTTTTTTCAATTTGTTGTAATCTTGGCAAAAAGAGGAACCCCCCCCCCCAAAAAAAACATAAAAAGCAGAATAAAATGTCTTCTCTGCTACGGATAAAAGCCTGGTTTATGTGTGTGCATGTTTTATTTGCTTTTTATTTATTTGATTTGGTATGTTTTCTATTTTTTGGGTTTTATTACAACACATATATAAATCAGAATATAAAATCCACAATAAAGCCAAATTGTGAAATTAAGACTAATAATAATAATATACTTTATTATATTATTATTGCTATTATTATTGCTATTATTATTATTATTATACAATTGTATCACAGCGGCCAGTTGTTTTGCCGGATTTGGCATTGATTACTAGTCGGGCCCCACCAAGGGGCCTAGGACGTCGTAATGTATTTTCATAATATGCGTGCAGATCCAAGCAGTGCGGCTTTTTGCATTTGACTGATGCTGATTTTGTCAATTTTTAACTGTTTTAAATGTAATTCCAGTGCTTTTGGAATAGCACCCAGTGTGCCGATTACCACTGGAATTACCACTGCTGGTTTGTGCCATAATTGTTGAATTTCGATTTTTAAGTCCTGGTATTTTGCAATTTTTTCATGTTCCTTCTCAGCGACCCTGCTATCACCTGGTATTGCAATATCTATGATTGTGACCTTATTTTTCTCAACCAGTGTGATGTCTGGTGTATTATGCGCCAGTATTTTGTCCATTTGTATGCGAAAATCCCACAAGATCTGGACCATCTGATTTTCGATGACCTTTTCAGGCTTATGTTCCCACCAATTTGTTGCTGTCTATAATTTTTGCATAAATTCCAATGGATCATTTGTGCTATTGAATTGTGCCACAATTTATAATCAGTCTGCACGATTTTTTTACAGCAGCTGAATATGTGATCAACAGTTTCATCAGCTTCTTTGCAAAGTCTGCATTTGGCATCATCAGAGGAGTTTTTGATTTTGGCCTTAATGGCATTTGTGCGGATAGCTTGTTCTTGCGCAGCCAGGATTAGTGACTCTGTTTCTTTCTTTAATGTACCTGTTGTTAACCATAACCAAGTTTTTTCACTGTCCACTTTATCTTTTATTTTTTCCAGAAATTGGCCATGCAATGCTTTGCTCTGCCAACTCTCCATTCTTGATTTTATCACATCTTTTCTGTATTCTTGTTTTGTCGGTTGGACCTTCAATAGATTTTTGTTCTTTACTTTGATTAATAGATGTTCTTGACTTTCTTTTAAATAATTAGCCAGTGCATGTTTTTCTTCTTCAACTATTTGCTTCACTTGTAATAATCCTCTGCCACCTGATTTTTGGGGCAGATATAGTCTATCAGTAACACCACGTGGATGTAAACTGTAGTGCATTGTCATTAGTTTCCTGGTTTTTTGGTCCAAAATGTCCAAATCAGCTTGTGTCCAATTAACTATACCAGCTGTATATCTTATAACTGGTATTGCCCAGGTATTTATGTATTGTATTGATTGTATTTCCACCATTCAATTTAGATTTCAAAATTTTCCTAAATCTGTTGGTGTACTCTCGCCTGACAATAGTTTTTACTTCTCCATGCTTGATATTATCCAACTGCAGAATGCCTAAGTATTTGTAGGCTTCATTTTCATTGCATTTAATTAGTTGGCCATTGGGCATTTCAATTCCCTCACATGCAGTGATTTTGCCCCTTTTTATGGATACAGTGGTGCATTTTTCCATGCCAAACTGCATTGAAATATCGGTGCTGAATACTCGGACTGTGTTTGTCAATGATTGGATTTCTATTTCTGACTTTCCATAGAGTTTCAAATCATCCATATATAGTAAATGCGAAATTTTTTCAGCTTCTTTGGCTGTTTGGTAGCCTAATTTCATTTTTTTTAAGATTACTGATAGTGGGATCATTGCAATGATGAAGAGAAGAGGTGAAAGTGAATCACCCTGGAAAATTCCTCGCTTGATATTAACCATTCCGTAGATCTCATTCCCTACTGCCAACTCAGTTCTCCATTGTTTCATCGCCTTTTCAGTAAAGGATGTAATATTTTTGCTAATGCCAGTTGTTTCTAAGCATTTTATGATCCAACTATGTGGCAGTGAGTCAAATGCCTTTTTGTAATCAATCCAGACCATATTCAAGTTCGTTTTTCTGTTCTTACAATTTTCTAATATCATTTTATCAATTAGGAGCTGATCTTTTGTGCCCCTGCTCCTTCTTTTGTTGCCTTTTTGCTCTATTGGCAAGATGTTGTTTGTTTCCAAATAATCCATCATGTTATCTGCAATAATGCCTGTGAGTAATTTGAAGGTTGTTGGCAAGCATGTTATTGGTCTGTAGTTTTCAGGTGTTGTTCCTTTAGTTTCTTTCTGAATCAAGTATGTTTTTCCAGTTGTCAACCATTCATCAATTGGGCCCTTTTGTAAAATTTCATTCAGTTGCCTGGCCAATATTGCATGTAAACTGGTCAGATATTTGAGCCAGAAACCATGTAATTGGTCCTTTCCAGGTGATGTCCAATTTTTTACCTTTTTAACTCGATTTTTGACCATCTCAGTTGTTATTTCTAATACTTGCATTTGTTTGTTGCCAATGCTTTTCTCAAAGTCATGTATCCACTTTGCTTCCTTGTTGTAGTCCTTTGCATTTTCCCACAATTCTTTCCAGAATTCAACTGTGGCCTGTTTTTCTGGTTTTTCACTTTTGGTGTCACCATTCACATTAAGACTTTGATAAAAACGCCGTTGGTCTGATCGAAATTGCTGATTTTGTTTATATTGGATGATTCGTGCCTCATATCTTTCAATTTTTCTAGCTGTTGCTGTTATCTGCTGTTTTACAATCTCTACAGCTTCATTGATGTTTCTTGTATCCAATCTATATCTTCTGATTAGCCGATCTATGATTTTGTTGTTTTTAAGCCGTTGCTCATGCATGTTCTTTAAGTTACTAGCATCTGCCCTTAATTTTTTGATTTTTTGTTCTAAACGGATTTTCCACTTTGGCTTTGATGCTTTTTCTGTTGTGTGACTAGGTACTTTGATTTTAATGCCTAGTTCATTAGTGACTATTACAGCTGCGCTGTACATTAACTGGTTTGTTTCCAAGATGGATCCCGGTTCAATTGTTGAAAACACTGCATTAACCATTTTCATGATAGGGGCCAAAATTTTCTTAGGCACAGTTTTTAGTGATGGTAAATGTTGCCTTTCCTCATTAAGCAGAAAATGCTCCATGATCTTATCCTTCAATTCTTTTTGTTTTTGAGTTGGTTCATCAGTTGGTTCAGTGATAACTGGTTCTAGTGGTGGTGATGTTATTTCCTCCTCAAGAGCTTCTTCTGGGAGTTCTACTATAATGTCTTTAGTTGTGTCTTGAATATCAGTTGTTTCCGCTTGTGATATTGTTTTGGGGGTTTTGCAATTTGCCTGAATTTCCTCATGTTCAACTTCACTAAACACTTTATTCCGTATAATAAATCGCCTTTGATCTGCTAGTCGTTGTTCACTAACATTTGAATCTGGATATTGTTGTTTCCATAATTCATACATTCGCTTTAAATAGCCTCTTTTTTCTGGCTCTGAGTTGTAGTAACAGGCCATTATGGCACGGTTTTCATCTGCACTATATTTTTGTCGTTTTGTTGGCTGGTCCACTTGTAGCCCACTTGTCGACGGATGTCCAGGGACCCCAACATCCGCCGCGGCCCTTGTTAACCCGTGCGACGACCGATGCGGTATGGAATTCTTATTTGTTTTTTTCACCATATTGTATGGGTTGGCGGTTTTTTTTTACGGGACCAGATGCCAACCTGACCCCAACCCTCCTCCTTTCTCATCCGGGCTTGGGACCGGCAATGGCGGAGTTGTTGTTGTTGTTGTTGTTATTATTATTATTATATTAGGATTTGAGTTAGGATTTGAGTACAGCAAAAACCACTGGGAACATCAGGTTGAGAAGGTTTTAGAGAATGTGAAAGTCAAGATCTTGTGGGATTTCAGAATTCAGACTGACAGGCACTTGGCCTACAACACACCTGACAACAATAGTTGAAAAGAAAAAAAGTTTGGTTCATTGACATTGCAATACCTAGTGATGCGCAAATTGAAGATAAGCAGCAAGAAAAAATCACAAAGTACCGGGACTTGCAAATTGAAGTTGAGTGACTATGGCAAAAGAAATTGTGTGTTGTCCTGAATGTAATTGGAGCCCTTGGAGCAATACCTAAAGGACTACCTTGCTATTTGGAAATTCTAAATTTACCTGACTTGAACATTCTGACTCTACAAAAAAACTACCCTACTTGGAACAACTTATATCCTCCGACGTTACCTTAACAGTTCCTAGGTCCTTGGTGAGGACTCAAGCTGTTGAGCTACCAACCAGCCCCAAAGGCTGTGAATCTCACCAAAGATTAATCATTTATCTGCATTATTTTTAATGGAGATGGCCCCGGCATTAAGAAGGAGCCTTTTCTATTAGCTGTTAAGATGTTCCTGGTACATTGGAAATGATGGAACACCTAGAGTGGCCAGACAGGCCATCTAACAGTGATCCCAGGACACAGGCAAACTACATGGCCATGATAGAGTAAATCTTAGCAATTTGCTTGCCTTCACTGCTCATCTGGATATCTGCAGCCCTCATGTCGTAGACTAGCTAAAATGTTGGTGGACATATTGAAGAACAAAATGCTGGACTAGAAGTTTCTGAATGATCGTATTTGAGCAATGAGCAATATAGTCTCAAGGGAACCAATATGCCCACAGATACCTGCCTTTGTACCCAATGGCCCTCCTGTCTCATCTGTTTTTACTTCCTCTCATTTGTTCAATACGTCTATGTGCACAAGTAGCAGGTTAGGGGAAAGAAACCTTTTCTGCACAGGGAAGACTCTTCCAACAGTATGGATGGACACACTTCAATTAGAAAAGTCAGTTTTATTGCATATAAAATCTATTTTCCTTATTTGGCCAGGAGGACTAGATTATTTGCCAAAGAAGCTGTAGGGACGTGGCACTCAATTCTACAGTTCATGGATGAATCTCCATCTCCCTCTCCCTCCCTCCCTCCCTCCCTCCCTCCGTGTGTGTGTGTGTGTGTTGTGTGTGTGTGTGTTGTGTGTGTGTGTGTGTGTGTGTTGTGTGTGTGTGTGTTGTGTGTGTGTGTGTGTGTGTGTGTGAAAGAGGCATGGTATAACATGAAACACTAAGTTCTAGGATCCATTTTAACTGCAAGAGAGCTTCTTTGACATCTTTTTAACGCCCACTGATAAAATGATAGATGATGCCAGCACAGTGCTTTGCTTGAAGTATGCCTGCTGAGAGGGTGATAAGATAAAAAATTAAGGCCCTTTCTTCACACAAATTATACATTGACTTAAGATCAACACTGGACCTCTGTGTCCCACAGTATTTTGGAGTTTCCAGAGATCTTCATACAGGAGGCTTTAGGCTGGGGGATTTGGGGAGCTGAAGTGCATGTTAAATTGTGGAGGTTGAGGAATATTGCCCTAGTGCCTGTGGGATGCTTAGATGTGGCTCACGGGACTGTCCTCAAAACAGCGAAGGACAGACCTGCGGTGCCTCTGCCAGCAAAAGTGGAGCCCAGGAGGGCCACGTGCAGTCCTCACCAGCTCTGTTTTTGCAGGGAGAGTGCTGGAAAAACAAAGAACTAGCAAAAGTGGCATTTGATCACATGAGCGATGCCTAACTGGGCATGTCCCACCCCAAGGTCAAACACAACCCTGATGCGTCCCTCAATGAAATCGAGTTGGACATCCCTGCCCTAGAGGAAACACCGCAGGGACAGGAGCATCGGGACAAGTGATTTCCATGGATGGGAACTCCTGCTTCTCAGCCCAGTGGTTTCTCACTTCCTCTTGAATTCCAAGATCTACAACCAGAGGTGGTATTTGGACAGGTTCGGGCAAACCAGTAGCGGAAATTTTGAGTAGTTCGGAGAACTGGCTGGTGCCACCTCTAGTTGGCCCCACACCCCAACCCTGTTGTTCCCTGTCCTATATTCCCTTGTTTTTTAGCTCAGCTGATTTGTGCAGCAAAGCGGATTGCCACACCTCAGCTGCGCTAAACAACAACTCAGCTCACCAGCACTGACACTAACGGCGGCCTTTGAGTGCTGCGCGCGCACACACAAAGTGCACATGCACTGGGGAAGCACTTTCTCATAGAAATGGTAAGAAAGGATTTGGAATCCCACCACTGTCTACAACCGTTTGTCAATTCTCTCCTTGTTTATTGGGACTAAATGGAATGGCAAGTTGGCCTCTCATCTGAGAGAAATCCCCAGCTGTTTTTCTTTCTTTCTTGTTGCCAGAGCTAAGTCAATAAGAAAAGAATGAGGACAAGAGACACAGTTCTAGCTGGGCTAGGGATGGAGCTGCCAAAATCTGGATGACCACCAGATGATGCCAAAGAGATGCAGAAAGCACTAATTCTTTGCCTCCACTTAGTAATTATCTGGAATTTTGCAGCCTTAGGCTGATTCCCCCACCCCCCCATACATAGACATTTTTCCCCCATTGGCCAATTGAATGGCCTTTCTATTCTCTCCTTCCCCGTTTTCTCAAATCCAGGAAGCAAAAGCGAAGTACTTATTTATGCATTCATTTGTTTATTTATTTGATTTCTATAGCCGCTCAGCTCATGAAATGACTCTGGACAGTTCACAATTCAAAACATATATTACAATTTAATTTAAAAAAAAACAATACAAACAATAAAAAGCATTAAAACAGTAAAAAAAAACATTAAAAGGTCTAATTCAAAGCACAAACAAAAGAAAGAGATTTGTCTCATTCACAATGAGTCGTTTAATTTTGTGGACCCCCTAGGAAAATCTTGGGAGACCCCCCAGGATTATACTTTAAAAATCTTCAGTGAAGCATCTCTTGAGAAATGGCTAACCCAATTTTGGTTTGAAGAATTCTAACAGGGAGCATATTACTTCACTTGGCAGCCCATTCCAGTCCTGAGCCCCTCTCCCTTCTAAAGTTACCCCAGTATTTCTCACTCTTGACAATTTAAAGATGTGTGGACTTCAACTCCAAGAATTCCCCAGACAGCATGCTCACGAGGGAATTCTGGGAGTTGAAGTCTGCATATCTTCAAGTTGCCAAAGTGAAGAAACACTGCTACCAGAGGACTGAAAAAGAGCTGATGTGTTTCCCATCTTCAAAAAAGGGGGAAAAAATAGATTCAGGAAACTACAGACCTATCAGCCTGACCTCAATACCAGAAAAGATTCTGGAAAAGATAATCAAGCAACGAATTAGCGAACACCTAGAAGCAAACAAAGTAATAGCCAAAAGCCAACATGGGTTTGTCAAAAACAGATCATGCCAGACTAATCTTATTGCATTCTTTGACAATGTGACAAAATTAGTGGACCAGTGCTGTCGATATAGTTTACTTGGACTTCAGTAATGCATTTGATAAGGTAGACCATAACTTACTACTAGATAAAGTAGAAGAATGTGGGTTAGACAGCATCACCACCAGATGGATGCGTAACTGGCTGACCAACTGCACTCAAAGTGTAGTCCTCAATGGAACTGCATCTTCATGGAGGGAAGTATGCAGTGGAGTACCCCAAGGCTCTGTTTTAGGCCTAGTACTCTTCAACATCTTCATCAATTATTTGGATGAGGGAATAAATGGGGAACTCATCAAATTTGCAGATGACACCAAGCTGGCAGGAATAGCCAACACTCCAGAAGACCCTAACCCTGAAAACTCTGAAGCGCAAAAACCAGCCCTACGGGCAAACCGGAAGTTCAGAAATGGACTTTTGGTTTGATCGGAGGGTCGTTTTGACTTCTGAAGGCCCCTGAAGCCTCCGGAGGATGCCCGGGGGGGGGGGGAAGCTGTTTTTGCCTTTCCCAGGCTCCTATAAAGCCCCTGGAGCCTGGGGAGGGCGAAAAAAGCATGCAAAATATGGGAGGGGAGCGCCTGTAGTGCGCGCATGTGCACTGGATGGGTCGCGCATTGCATTATGGGTGTGGCACGCCCGCACACGACCCCCATGCACTCCCCCCACTTATGGTACGCGAGCCAAAAAAAGTTCGCCATCGCTGGTATAGGTGGTACCTTGTTCAGTAGTAGTAACTCTGAAAGGGATCTTGGAGTCCTAGTGGACAACCATTTAAATATGAGCCAGCAGTGTGCAGCAGCTGCCAAAAAAGCCAACGCAGTTCTAGGCTGCATAAACAGAGGGATAGAATCAAGTTCACGTGAAGTGTTAATACCATTTTAAAATGCCTTGGTAAGGCCAAACTTGGAATACTGCATTCATTTCTGGTCGCCATGATGTAGAAAAAATGTGGAGACTCTAGAAAGAGGGCAGAGAAGAGCAACAAAGATGATTAGGGGACTGGAGACTAAAACATATGAAGAACGGTTGCAGGAACTGGGTATGTTTAGTTTAAGAGAAAGAAGGACTAGGGGAGACATGATAACAGTGTTCCAATATCTCAGGGGAAGCTACAAAGAAGAGGGAGTCAAACTATTCTCCAAGGCACCTGAGGGTAGAACAAGAAGCAATGGGTGGAAACTAATCAAGGAGAGAAGCAACTTAGAACTGAGGAGAAATTTCCTGACAGAACAATTAATCAGTGGAACAGCTTGCCTCCAGAAGTTGTGAATGCCCCAACACTGCAAGTCTTAAAGAAGATGTTGGATAGCCATTTGTCTGAAACGGTATAGGGTTTCCTGCCTAGGCAGGGGGTTGGACTAGAAGACCTCCAAGGTCCCTTCCAACTCTGCTACTGTATTAGTGTATTGTATTGCTTTCATTGTCGTTCTAAGCCACCATTTGAAGCAGTGGTGGGTTTTCAGTTTTTTTACTGCTGGTTTGCTCATGCACTCATGCGTCCGGGTGAGTGGGCGGAGCCTCCCGCCACCACCACTACCGGTTCGCCCAATCTGGGCTGAACCTGCAGAAACCCACCTCTGATTTGAAGCCATATGCTCCAGTATTTATGTGGCAGTCCTTCGTATATTGAAGCTTACTATCATATTTCCCCTGTAAGAAGTTAAAACCTATCCCTCTCCTAGAAAAATGAAATATCCTAGGAAATATTGAAAAGGCAGAATATTTCCCTGGATTTGAAAAGGGAGAAACATGCTTTAAAGAGAAAGTAGCTCCCTGCAGCTTCCTGCCCATCCCCCTTTAACAATGGGCTATTATGATGCCCAAGCCAGTCCGTTTACATAATAAAGAGTTCTCCCCTTCAGCTCCAGGGTGATGGGATTAAGGCATGATTAGCCTTTATCCACTCACCACATGGCATCTGAGATCTCAACCAAGCCTGGATTCAAAACACAGCCTAGAGAGTTGCCCCTGCATGGCCCCATGGGAGTCTGACTACCAATCAGAACACATTTCTTACACAGGAACAGTAAACAGAGAGGTGGGGCTGAACTCGTTATAAAAAGCCCAGCAAGCCCCTTCCTCGGCCCTTCTCTGCTTCTTCACCCAACCTTGAAGCATGCGATCACCTTTTCTGTTCAGGAGCTCATGCCTTATGGTCCTGTCAGGGGTGGGTTCCTGCCATTTCTAGCCTCTTCTATAGAAGAGGTTCCACAAATCTACAGTGCCGTTTAGAACCAGTTCCAGCTCCCCCCGCCTGTCTGCACATCATCAAGGTGAAGAACGAGAGGAGGAATTCTGAGAGTTGAAGTCCACAAGTCTTAAAGCTGTCAAGTTTGAACACCCCTGCGTTGTTTTTTTTCTAAAGTGTTAGGGGTCTTGTAACTTGACAGCTTTAAGACTTGCACGCTTCAATGCCAGAGTTTCTGAGGCAACATTTTGCTTGCTAAGCAAGAGCATTGTTAAGTGAGTTTCACCACATTTTACAAGTTGGCCACGCCCACCCAGTCACATGGCTGGCAAGCTACTCCCACCCCAGTCATATGGCCAGCAAGCCACTCCCACAAAGCAGGCCACACCTACAGAAGACGTTCTAAAAAATTTTGAAATCCACCACTGGGTCCTCCACCATTAAACAATCTTTCCAAGCAGCCTCCATGTCTCCAGTGTCTTTTTCCCCACTTGGAGCTGAACCCAGAGGGACATTTCTTCCAACACCTCTTAGTCATCTTTTATGCAGGCTAAAATATACCTGAATCCTGTAATCATTCCTCATAAGGTGTGGTTTCAGAACTTTTCTGTCTAAACTGGAGTGCTGAAAACAGGACTCTAAATGGGGTCTGATGAGGGCAGAGTTACCTCCCTGGATCTCGACGACTTTTGTTAATGCATTCCAAGGTACCTTTTGCCATTTTAGCTACTGCATAATGTTGCTGGCTCATATTTAATTTGTGATCGACATAGGCAAACAGATCCCCTCACATTTCCTATTGCCAAGCCATCCTTTACTTTTGCCTTGCTTTTTATGCTCCTCAGAGGGGTGGGATCCTACTGGTTTAACAACTGGTTTGCTGACCGGGCGTGCACAGTTTAGAGAAGACTTACTTTCCGGATCACTGCTTGGGATGGAAAACAGCTGAATCGCGCAGCAATCCACTCTGTTGCACGATTCAGCTGAGAAGATAAATGTAGGTAAAGCGCAGGAGTGGACAGGTAGGCCCACTCGCTCCCAGCTGATCTTCGAAGCTACCAGTTCACCCGAGCTGGTCTGATCTGGTAGAATCCCACCCGTGATGTACAAACATACATTCCTCCCTGTTAAATTCCATCCTACTCATTTGATATCACCATGAAAGCTTGCTTAGATTTCTGTGAATCTTCCCTGTTTCACCTAAAGCAGTGATTCCCAACCATTGGCAAGTTGAAACTGTGTGGACTTCAACTCTCAGAAGTCCCCAACCAGCATTAGCTCCCCCTCCCAATTAGTGTCTTCTACAAAGTTTTCCAGTGTCTTTCTAACTTCTTCACTCAAGTCATTGATAAAAACAGCACAAAGCCCAGGATTTAGCTCTGTGGCACTCCAGTTGAGACTCTTAGCAAGAGGTCATCAAACTTGGCAACTTTAAGACTTGTGGACTTCAACTCCCAGAATTCTAGGAGTTGAAGCCCACAAGTCTTAAAGTTGCCACGTTTGGGGACCCCTGCTCTTAGCAGTGTAAAAACAACACTGAGTGACACGTTCCTTAGAGGGTAAATGCTTTTGTTGTCTTTTAAAAATCACTGCGGGAGTTATGTCAAATATTTGTTTTGCTTCATCGTTGACTCATCGTAAAAACAAACAGTCTTTTCTGTTTTTTGGGGGAAAGCAATCATCCCATAGAAAGCTGCTGGGATGGCTGATGAGGACAGAGAAGGCTGGAGGAAAAGGGAGAGCAGGCTGTTATTATTATTTTTTTGGACCAGTGAGACAGCTAGAATTTGGAAAACATGGCAAAGGTGGTCTCACCAAATGGCTGTCACGAGAAATTTGCTTGTACACAAAATGGCGATAGTTGCCAGTTACAAAAGTTGCTCCAGAAGGCAATATGGTCCTGTGTGAAGTTAGCAGCCACCCCTCTCCTAGAAAAATGAAATATTTTAGGAAATATTAAAAAAAGGAGAATATTATATTTCCCTGGATGGGAAATGGAGAAACATGTTTTTAGGCAGGAAACAGACTCACTCTTAATAGCCCCCACCATCCTCAATAGCCCACAGCAGATATTTTGCACTTAAGAGATAAAGAGATAGCTAGGTCTATTCATAGGCAAATGCCCTCACCCAAGATCCAACAAAGGTAGGATTAGCCCTCTACCCATCTCACAAAATGGCACCTGGGAAGATTACATCACCCACCAAGAGTCAACCAAGCAAAGATGGGTTCCTACCAGTTCGGTAGAACCTGTTCGTCAAATCTACCGAACCGGTTAGAAGAGGTTCCACCAGAGGACCCGGAAAGCAGGCCACACCTACAGAAGAGGTTCCAAAAAATTTTGAAACCCACCACTGGTCCTTGGATATGATTATTCTACACTATCATACTCATATTTATAAAACTCAGTGCCTCTGTGAAAGGTAAGGATGACTACTGCGTTTGTGGTGCAATCAGAACATTGCATGTGTTGAAGTTGTTTTAACGCAAACCAAAGATGCCTTTTGAAAAACAAGTTTACATCATATTCTTATGCATGCCAGTGCTGTGTGTGAGGTAATTTAAGGTGGTTCTGACAAGTGTCATCGGCTTCTTCATATCTGGTCACATGGGCAGCAAGCCACTCCCACCCGGTCACATGGGTGGCAAGCCACTCCCACAAAGGAGGCCACACCCACAGAATAGGTTCGAACAATTTTTGAAACCCACCACTGCAAGCTTGGGATGCAGGACAGCCTACAGCAGTGGTATTCAACCTGGTCCCTACCGCCCACTAGTGGGCGTTCCAGCTTTCATGGTGGGCGGTAGGGGTTTGCTGTAACTCTGCTTTATAAATTTTATAAAGTAAAGTTACTTCCCTACTTTATAAATCACCTTTACTGTGGAACCGGTGGGCAGTTAGAAAATTTTACTACTAACAGAGATACAAAAGTGGGTGGTAGGTATAAAAAAGTTGACTACCCCTGGCCTACAGAGTTGCCCCTGCCTGGTCCAATGAGAGTCTGACAACCAATCAGAATACTCCAAATTCAAAAGCTTAGGGAGGGTATAAAACTCAGGCACTCTCAGCATCTCTTCGGGCACCGAACCAGTAGTAATGGGGTCCGGAACCCACCCCTGCTCCAAACTATTCAAAATTTCCGCTACCGGTTCTCCGGAACCTATCAGAACCTGCTGAATTTCACCCCTGCCTATACTTCTCTTTGTAGAATGCCACCTTCCAATTTTTAAAGAGCTGCTGAAAATGGAGAACTTTTCCGAGTGGAAAATGAAGCTTGGCAAACTACAAGAAAGGTGCCAAATATCATTTTGAGTCCTGTGTTTTCTTATTTGAACATTTTGTGACCCTGGCATGGGCCTGGGCCTTTTGGCTTCCTTGAAATGGAAAATGGCTGCCACACTAAATATGCAAATTGCCCCGAAATTGTTTCCTTCCTTCCAGCTTTAGGAATGAGATACTGTCTCTACACCCATGAAGACCTTTACAAGTTTTGAAAGGGCGAGGCAAAAGCAAACAACTATTGCAAAGGAAAGTACTGTACAAAGCACATTGGCTTGCTCCGGCAATAACATGCAGCTTGATGGCGCACCATCTCTGAAGAGGCCAGACTGTGAGAGACCTCAGCCAGATGTTTGCACATCCAGCTGTTATGTGCCTGGCAGGACTCCTCAGGTCACTGACCAAAAAGCAACTGAAGTGCCCTCAATTAGAGGCAGCCCTGCCTTTTGTTTTGTGGGCCCAGCTTCACTGGCCTCCATCTTGCTTTTCTGTCTCTCAAGTGGGTTTCTCCCTTTTTTCCATTTGGCTCTGGATCGCTCCAGATGGCCTGTCTGGACAGATGTGAATTCTGCTTCTGAATGAACACCCACCTCCCCCCGCCCAACCCCCTTTTCTTCTTTCGGTTCTTCTGCAGCTGCGGGACAGAGTTGCAAAACATGGCAAAACGAGCGTGCCGGGATGTGAGACAGGTTGAGCAGAGCCTGCGAGCGGCTGCACAAGAGGAACCACACAAGTTGCACACAAACTCACTTTCCTCTTGGGGACAGGGTGGGGGTGTGAGGGAGGAATTGGCCCAAGCAGCACGGTGGAATTTGAGGGGTGTCGAGACAGCAGGAGGCCATTTGAAGGAGGAGACGGGAGTGGCTGGCAACCAGTAAGTTTTGACAGAGCAAGGAAAGGGTAACTCTGCTGCTTCCCAGAAACTTCCCAAAATCCTGCAAAGGATATCAATGAGCAAGGAATACAGAAGATAGTCCCTGTTTAGTGAGCACAATTCGGATCGGCCACTCAATTGTTAAGTGAAGCGGTCGCTAAGTGAAACCATAACTGTGATTACAATCTTACTTCAGCTTTTCTTTGCTTTAAAAAGGTCAAGGTTTCCCTTGCACATATGTCCTAGTTGTTCCCGACTCTAGGGGACGTTTCAAAGCTGAAGAGCCAGCGCTGTCCGAAGATGTCTCCGTGGTCATGTGGCCAGCATGAGTAAAAACACCAAAGGCGCATGGAACGTTGTTACTTTCCCACCAAAGGTGGTTCCTATTTTTTCACTTGCATTTTTACATGCTTTCGAACTGCTAGGAAGCTGGGACAAGTAACGGGGGCTCACTCTGTTATGTAGCGCTAGGGATTTAAACTGCCGACCTTTCTGATCAACAAGCTCAGTGTCTTAACCACTGAGCCACCACCTCCCCTTTCTTTGCTTTACAGCAAAGATCATAGATGCCAAGATCAGTTTTTCATCACTGCCATAACTGCCAATGTTGCTATATGTCGTTAAATGAGGAGTACCAGTATCTTCTATCTGCCTTATGGGAAGTGCACAAAAACAATAAGCCCCCCACCAAGTCAGCCAACAACACGTTCCCCTTGGTTTCATAGCAAGGAGGGTGGAGGGAGGAAAAACATAATTTGATCTTTTTGCGGGCAGAGTTATAAACTCAGGCCTTGGGAGACTGAGGAAGATGGGAAGGGGGATGGTGGAAGGGCATTTGCTGCAGGAGCAGGAGGGAAATTGCAGGGAGCAGCATAAGTTGGAGTTCACACTATTGGGGTACCACCCACTCACAATTCCAGATAAAATGTTGCCCAGCTGTGTTCATAGGACTTGAGTTTAAAAGTTGTTGGTAGAGTTTTCCAAAGCACCATACTGCAGCATTATAGAGAAATGGGGATGGCACTGATCTGAGATTGGCATAAGTCTGGATATGGCCTGGAATCTGTCTATTTGTTATAATTCATGGTTGTTGTTTTTTGCAGGGTTTACAAATGTGGATAGTATTAGATTTCAGAATCATACCAGAGGTGGTTATTCAGCAGGTTCTGACCAGTTCTGGAGAACCAGTAGCAGAAAGTTTGAGTAGTATGGAGAACCGGTAAATACCACCTCTGACTGGCCCCACCTCCCATCTATTCTCTGCCTCCTGAGTCCCAGCTGATCGGGAGGAAATGGAGATTTTACAGTATCCTTCCCTTTCCACGCCCACCAAGAAACACCCACCAAACCTTGCCATGCCCACCAAGCCACGCCCATAGTAAAAAAAATGAATCCCACCATTGAATCATACATTTGTAAGCAGCCAGATATCTGGTACTGAATTTGGACAATAGAATAATATCAGGACCTTAACATGTATTGGCAGGACTCGATTGAGATGAGAACATTTAGAAAAGGTGGCACCTGTTTCTTTATAAACCAGGGACAGTTGATTCAGAGTTCATGGGCCACCTGCAACCTCCAGCTTTTCTCCCCCCCCCCTCCCCATAGCAGTCTGGAATGCATGTGACTAACTTTATAGTCATTTTGCCATGCTGGAAAGGAAACATGCTCCCTTTGTTTCTTGTTTTGTTTTTTCTGTTAAGAAATGAAATGTGTGCCTTAATCTGTGTAGGGCCTTATCATTACATCTCTGTAAATGTTCATAAGCTCCTATGAATTAGAGTAATTATTCTCACTTTGGGAGAGTTTTAAGGGAGCATCTAATGTACTCTTTTAATCCTGCCCCACAAAATAAGATAGAAATATTCGCTAGAGACACTGTGAGGTCATCATCCACAACACTCATGGTTTTTTTCAAACTTGGCAACTTTAAGAATCCCCCAGCATGATGGAATCCTGGGAGTTGACGTTCACACATTTTAAAGTTGTCAAGTTCAAAAAACGCTGATCTAAATTAAACGTATGTCCTCCTCAGTAAGTTTCTGATCTGTTACAAAAAAAAGGTAACCAATCATATTGGCTCAGGTATCAACGATACTTTCATCATATCATGTAGAAGTTTGTCCGGTTTACTACTGTCATTTTCTAGATGCTCAGCTCAAAAAAACAACAAGAAGAATATTCCATTAATCTGGGTGACTTTGGGTGGGACACTCCCTCTCAGTTGCTGTGGGGGACAATAGGAAGCAGGAATATTAAGTATGTTCACCGCCTTGAGTTAACCAAAATATGCTTAAAAGATGGGATGAAAATCTAATCATCATCATCATCATCCCAACACTTTTTTAATCCTGTAAAGCTGGTTGTGGATCATTCATGTCTGTATAATGAAATGTTTATTTTAATATATTTTATTTATGCTTTTTATAGACGTTTATGACACACAAGAATCTCTTTATTCACACAAAACAGATTTTTTTTAAAAAAAAACTCAGACATTTGGAAATAGTTTTAATTATTTTCAGGGACACAATGAGAAGCTTTAAAATTTATGGATTTCACCTCCCTACATTTCCCTGGCAGCACAATTTCCCTTTAGTGTTCACTTTTTACCTCACATTGGCAGAGATTGCTAGAGACAGCTCAAATTCTTTTTAGTTCTTTATTTTTTCTATCGCCAATGCTGATGTACATGTGTGTGTGGGTGTTATTAATTCATAACACTGAAGCATTGATCTGTCCAACATTTCCAGGGTTAGGAAGACATAGACCAAAGCCACTATAGCATGAAATTCTTGGCATAACCTCTTGAGCAAAATTGTCCTTTTATTACGCGATTAAACTAAATATTTCATGAGTTATTTTTTAACTAGTTTGTGTTAGGAATATAATCTTATGGTTGGGTTGGGAATATATAAATCATGTAACAATGCTATACCTATTTCTTTAAATCATACTGTAAAATGTGATTGGTTGCTGTTTTCCTCAATCGGCCATAAGAGGGAGCCAGAATGACTGTTAGCTCTCTGTTAGATGCTGGGCTGATCTGATCTGAGTGTTTTGGATGCTGGCTGTTAGAAAGTGCCGTGAGCTACTGTGAGTTTTGCAACTGCTAGCAAACTTTGTGTACTGAACTGATTATACTGATACTGGACTATGTTATTTGGATTGCCCCTTAACTGAAAGACATTGATGACTGCCTGTCTTATCCGTGTATGACTTGGACTGTTTGATGGACTCTGATACCTCTATTTCCACGAAAGTAAAAGCCTATTTAAACTGCAGTGTCTGTGTATGCCGGTTTGTGTGTTCTCCAACAACACCCTCACAACGCTTCTCTGAACGTACACGGGGAGCTCACAACGGGGAGCTTACCTAACAATATGAAAAACTGCATTCTGTGTTCTGCAAAGATGCTGAGATGTCTTCAATGGTATTACTGTTGGTCTCTCGGCTGCCTCTTGGTTCATCTCTTAAACTTCTTGATTGCTTGATCTTCTTTTACAGACCCTTTCACAAATTTCCCAATGATTCTGTTCTATTCCAGCCAAAGAAATTGCAATAGCCAAAGTCATGACCCACATCTTGTCTTTTTTTTTTTTTTTTTGCAGACCTCCCCATTGCCCCTAAGCAATGGCACTACTTATTGTGAATTCACACAGCCAAATGGGGTTTGTTTGATTTTGGCTTAACCTGTTAGGTTTGTATTCAGCCAGCCATGGTTAAGCTCGCCCCATTTAATTTGTTTTAATGTTTCCTTACAAATCAAGTACTGTAACTTTAAAATGTGCTCAGATGTTCAATCAGGTTATTTTTCTGTATAGCTTCTCAGACTTCTGTGCCAAAAAAGATCTCAGAATATAACAACCTTTTTTCTATTTCTTTTTTAAAAAGATATTATAGGAGAAGGATTGTGATGTTATATGATAGCCTGAAATCAGAAGACATGTGGACATACCTTTTCAGACTAACACATTTTATATACCTTTTAGTAAAATGTGTTAGTCTGAAAAGTGCAGCCATACTTCTGATTTTTCTTCTTTTGCTAGAGTAAAGATGACTTGATAACTTGTTCTGCTACAGACCTAAGTTAATATCTCTCATCAGTATTAAATCTCTGGCAGGGGCAGAAGAAAAAGACGACAGAGCATCGGTCACTGTACACCAATCCATATGTCTAATCACTAAGCTGATAAGCAACCCACAATCTTTCACGTACTGCTCTTAATAGCATATGTTTTGAACTGCAGGTAACACATTATGTTACTTGCAGTTCATGTTTCTATCCTATCATGAACGCTGTGTTTCTCAACTTTGGCAATGTTATGATCTGCTGATCTCAATTCCCAGTATTCTCCACCAACATGCTGGCTGAGGAATTCTGGGAATTGAAAACCACAGAACTTAAAGTTGATGAAATTGCGAAACAAAAGAGGGGGAGCTGAATGGATCAATCCATTGAGAAAATCAGAATCTTCAGCGTTGTAATTATCAATGTGTGTAGAGAAATTATTGTTATTCAGTACTGTGTACTAGGAACAGGGCACTAGGGTCCCCCTCTCCCAACATACACAAAACTTTATTCAAAATTTCAAAAGAACATAAAATACAAAAGGACAACCCACAAATATTTCTGGGACCAATTCCCAATTCCATTTTTCCAAAATTTCTCCACCTTTCAAAACATCTGAAGGCAGAACAAGAAGCAATAGATGGAAACTAATCAAGGGGAGAACCAACCTAGAACTAAAGGAGAAAGTTTTTAAGAAGAAATTGGACAACCATTTGTTTGAAATGGGATAGAGCCATGATGGCGAACCTATGGCATGCATACTGGAAGTGGCACACAGAGCCATCTCTCCTGGCATGTGAGCCGTCGCTCGTTGCTCTTCCGGGTTCCGGCGTGCCAGCCAGCTGGTCTTCACATGCGTCAGAAACCAGAAGAGCAGCCGCCCAATGCACATGCAGTTTCTGGTGCTCCTGCGCTCCAGCCACTTAGTCTTCTGGTTTCTGGTACGCATGGACGTGTGAAGACCAGCTGGTCGATGTGCATGTACATACCGGAAACCAGAACAACAGCCGCCCAGTGTCTGCTCTTCCCGTTTCTGGCATGCACGCTCTCCCATTTCGGCACTCAGTGCCAAAAAGGTTCGCCAACACTGGTGTAGAGTCTCCTGCTTGAGCAGGGGGTTGGACTAGAAGATCTCCAGGGTGCCTTCCAACTTGTTATTCTGTTAAAGTGGTAAAGCAACTGGAGAGCAGTTCCTTTAAGAAAGATAAAATCTGGAAAATTTGGGAATATTCTGGGTCATCACAGTAACTCACCTACGTTGCTGAGCGACTGCTTGTCCTGTTCAAAAGTGTGTAGGCTTACATTCAGTTAAGTTAATTCTGTTTTTAGTCAAAGACACAAGGATGGCCTAGGGAATCAACCTGAGATTTGCCAAGGCCATGAGTTCAAGCCCGGTGGAGCGCCGAGTGTCTGTTCTGTGAGTCACCCTTTACTATGTTTAGAAGCTTCACAGGACACATTTTGCTCAGAGTCCAAAAACATCTTTCCTTGCTGAAGTCAGGGCTCCAATAAAAAGGGCGAAGATGAAAGACTGGCTAATTCCAAGAGCTGTTCATGCTGGGACCGGCAGGCGACCGAAGTTTTGTTGACCTTGGCTCCTTGCAGGCTTGGCATGTTCTTGCCTCACTTGGCATCCCTTTCACAATTAATCTCCATCTCCAACTAATCTCAACTTGCTTTCTCCCCCCTCCCCCCGCCACTAAGAAAAAAAGAAGTGAGCAGCAGGAGAGCCTTGTAGTGACTTCCCAAGCAATGGTAGGGCCCAAGCCGAAAAGTGGGGGATGAATCTATCCAGCATCCTTGCAGGGGAGCAAAGTCTCCAGCTAATCAGGACTGGAGCCAACCCCAAAGCAAATGCTTCCAGTGAAACTGAGAAGAGCACATTTAGAGCGCTCAGAGAAAACGCCTCTTTGCACAACGCAATTAGCTTATGGAACTTACTGTAGCAAGATATAGAAGAAGAAAAAAACCCACTGGTTTAAATGACCTTTAAGGAAAGATTTCTTTGAGGAAGATGGGATGTTAATTGTCATGGCTACATGGAGCCTCCAGATCCAGGAGGAGGCTACCTCTGAAAAATAAGTGGAAGGAAATAATAGAGCTGCAATGTCAGGTTTTCACGCTCTGTGCAGAAGCTTCTCTTGCCTCTGCTGCTTGTAGGATTCATGTGTAAGAACTGGAGTGTAGACTAGATCAGGGGTCTCCAGCCGTGACAACTGTAAGACTTGTGGACTTCAACTCCCAGAATTCCTCAGCCAGGAAAGCAAAGCTGGCTGAAGAATTCTGGGAGCTGAAGTCCACAAATCTTAAAGTTGCCACGGCTGGAGACCCCTGGGCCAGAATCGCCTGTTGTTCTGAGAACCTGAACCTCCTTTTAATGCTTTTACTGTAACAGTCTGACTTTAGAAAAGAAGAATTCTGTCATAAAGAATTCCATCATAAAAGAGGACTGAGCATCTTCAACAGCTAAATGACCAAGTCATTCTATCTCTCCTCCCCCTCCCCCCATGTACGTTATTCCCATTTCTGTCCATGGAATGAATTAGATATTGTCCTTGAAAGAAAAAGAGGATGTGTCTGAATCCAACAAGCCTGATATTTTAGAGATATTAATCAAGGTACTCTGTGATCAGATATTAAAATATGGAAATGTTGTGCTCAGATTTTCAATTGGCTGTACAATTACGTGCATCTACTGTAACACACAGCCAGCATTGGGGGTCTCTTGAAAAATGAGCATGATTTCCATAATTTTGGCATTGAGTGAATCTGGGTCTTTTTCTTTGGCTGGCTGGATCCTCCGATCCTCCCTCTCTGTGTAAGAGATCTCTCAGAATTTTCTTGTAATCTCTTTCTGAGGAACATAACTTTGCAGGCTTACTTAATTAACTCCTGGAACTCTTTGTCAGAAGATGCATAGATAATAGCTGTTAGCTTCGTTGGCTTTAAAAGGAGACAAGAGAAACGCGTGGAGAATGAAAGTTCTGTCAATAGACATTAGATATGTTAAGGTTAAGTACTACCAGACTGAGAGGATACATATTGCAGCTTCTTGCCCAAAGACAAATCTTGTCCTCAGGTCAGGCTTCTCATCCTCTCATATTTCTCTCTCCCTCCCTCCCTCCCTCCCTCTCTCTCTTTTTTAAAACGAAGCATTCAGAAATCAAGATCACCAGAAGAAGTAAACATTTGACTATTGGAACAAAGAATGCATGTTATGTAGTTCAAGAAAATAAAACAATATTATTATTGTAGTTGTTTCTTTTTAGCCCAATTTTTAGTACAATACTCAAGACAGTTTATAATTTAAAACAACATAGCACGCGAAACAAAAACAAGTGCATTAAAAGTCAAATATTAGCAACAGGGACCTAAAATGGCCCAGCTTTGCAAAATTTCCTAAGGAAGCCAAAATCAAATGCAGTCCTCAGAGAAGCCAATTTCGTAGTTTCTGTGATTATTACTATTAACATTATTATTTGCAAACTGCTTGCCATTATGCATAATTTAGTTTGGGGTTCTTATCAATCACTGAAAATACAGAATTCCATCAGCCAAGGATTGGAAATCTCTTTCAGACACCATTTTGGCTTCTGGAACTAAATTTTTCAATCACACAATTCCATACTTATCTTCATTGCTATGAAAATACGGAATTTGTTTACTTTTAAAACAGAAGGCAGCATTTTGTACCATGTACCACAGCTTGGTTCTCATGGTATCTTAGCATATGTATAGCTCTTTATGTAAATACTTTTATCGTCCAAATTTGCAGCATTTTAAAAAAGAGCCTCTCAGCCCCCCGCAGATTTGCTGGAGAAACTCTTGGAATTAAGGGTGGGAAAACCAGAGAGGAGCCAAAGGGCTGGAGGCTTGAATGCAGCAGAGTCCTTGTTAGGGGATGTGCTCTTGAGCATATGCAGAGTTCTAAAAGAACAGCACCCTCTTCTTTGTCTTTATCTGGCTACTTGCCCTTGGGCTTAAAAGCTCATGGGTGTAATCTCCATTGCACACTGTATTTCACAGTGGATTAGTACAGAAACTACAACAGGGTCCCACAACATGTTAAACCTGTTGTGGCCCGCCAGCGAACATGGGCCAGTTCTGGAGTCTGGGGAAGGCTCTGATGAGGGCTCTGTGCCGGAGGCAGAGAGGGGGCCAGAGCAGAGCTGGGTTACTGCCTGTTTGGCAGGTTTGGCCGAACCGGTAGTGGAAGTCAGACCTGGGTCGCAGAACCCGCAATGACCCAGGCCTGCCACGCCCCCGAATCAGTTCCCTTGCCGCCACTCGGCAGCCGCCATTTCAGAACAATTTACATTGAACAGCACATGTGCGCACAGCACGCATCAGGCATACAGGGGTTGCGAACCGGTAGTAAAACTGGCAGCAACCCATCTGGGCCAGAGCCATATGCCAGTTATCAGTTGTTTTCCGAGTTAGATATCAGTGAGGCAGATGAACAGCTGGAGCCTGTTCCCAGTGTGCGCATACACAGAGTTGCCAGACAAAGGGAACAGCTAAAGAAGAGGGGTCAGCTTGGGAATAAGGCCACAGGTGGAGGATCAATGGCCCCTCCCAGAGGAAATAAAAGAGGAGCGAAAGGGGAGTGAAGTTTGCAGGAGACAATTAGTTCGCTTAATTGGTTGGTGATTCTCCGAGACTCCTCGCCATGTTTTGCAAATTTCGGCCTGGCAGTTCTCCAAGCCAGATAAGGTCTGTGACTGTAAATCCTCCCTTGAAAGACGTTGCTGAAAGTGAATGAGCAGAATTCACAGTCAGTTAAAAAAAGGGTTTTTTGTCGAGACAAGGCGTTTGCTTCATGTTCTTGGGAAGCCTAGGTCACAACAAAACCATAACCGTGATTTGCAAGCCGCAGTGAACGGGTTTGCCTATCACATTCAACTAAAGCCAAGTAACCTGCACCACAGCTGAATGCAGTATCTTTTCAATCTTGGCAACTTTAATTTCAACTCCCAGAATTATCCACCCACCCAATTCTGGGAGTTGAAATACACACTTCTTAAAAGTTTCCAAAGTTGGGAAAGGCTAGTTTAGGGCAACTTGAGAACTTGGTGTGTATCTATGGACTCTACCCAGTCTAATTGTATGGGTGGCTGCTCCTCTCCTACCGTCTCGAGCTTTTCATAAAATGGATTAAATACAATCCGTGAAAGAAATGTCTTTGGAGGGACATCCAGGCCCCCTTGAAGTGCTATAATGTTTCTGATGATGCTTTTACTCGCACGCTTCTGCCCTTCCTGTTCCCAACCTGCCAAGAGTCTGCCATTCTGGATTAGGCCTTGGCAGTCTCCGAGGGTGACATAAGGCTCAGATTTGTTCATGAATAGCCTCTATATTTACCTCCAGGTGCTGCATTCCAGACACTCATGGCTCTCCAAAGCAAGACAAAGAGGCTTAGAAAATGGCTGGCACAGAGCATTGGCTCTTTCTCCAGAAACCGCATAAAAAGGATGGGAGAGGCACTAGGTATGTTTGCAAAGAAAATGGGGAATAAGTGTCTCCAGCTGATCCCCTCTCAGTGTCCAGGGAGAAAGTTTCAAAGAAAGCCCATGCACAACTGTTGGAAGAAATGTCCTTCTGGGTTCAGTTCCAAGTGGGGAAAAATACACTGGAAACATGGAGGCTGCTTGGAAAGTTGATTTAATGGTGGACAGAGTCACATGGTTTGAGTTCCTGAGCAGAATCACATGCCTTGAGTTCCTGAGCAGAAAAGATGCTGAAAGTCCCTGGGTTTTATGCCCTCTCTGGCACCCCACCTCTCTGTTTCCTGTTCCTGTGTAAGAAATATATTCTGATTGGTTATCAGAATCCCAGGGGCGGGGAGGGGGGTATCTTAGCTAACTTGTAGGTTGTGTTCTAAGTTGGGTTGAAACTTGATGGATGATGCAATGAAGGGCAATGAGATGGGGTAGATCTTGGTTATGTAGAATAGGCTGGCTCAGGCCTTAATGTCCTATTGACAAAGGTGGAGGGAGCTATTAAGAGTGAGTCTGTTTCCTGCTTAAAAACATGTTTCTCCTTTTCTCATCCAGGGAAATATAACATTCTGCCTTTTTAATATTTCCCTAGAATATTTCATTTTTCTAGGAGAAGGAGGGGTGGGTGCCTACACAACATTAGGAGGGAGAGCCACAGGGCAAGGTTACCATATCTAGTGAGAAGAGAGTGTCCCACAGCCGGTGGCAGTCCCAGAATGTCCACTCCATCATTACTGGATTAAAGTCGAAGTCCTGTTAGTCAGAAACAGTCAGAAGTGTTTGGATATCCTGGTGCTGGGTCCAAGAACAATTTAATGACCAAGGCTTTTGACTACGTTTCTTTTTTTTTAATATAATTTTTTTTATTTTCAAACACACAACACATGTAACATAAAAGCCTCTTCAACTACATACAGTGTGTCGATTGGTTACAAGGTCTTTCTGCATCCTTCCCATAGTCATCACTTGCATTTTATCAAAATTCACATATTGTCAATCAAGATATCTTTGCATACATTGTTATTATGCTTCCTTTGTTTGCTCATCACTATTGTTTCTCCATTTTAGACAAGGTATTCTAAATCTATTACCATTAATATTATAATGATTTGTTGTATCATCTTCAATATATCCAATAATAAACTGCCAGAACAAACTGCCAGACTTTGCTTAAGCCAGAGGTCAGCCTCTGACACGTGAGTTCGGCCGTAGACTTTGTTTTCCTGATGCTGGAAAAAATGACAACTATGGTGATCAAGGTGAGGTGGTTTCTGAGTATTATCTTCATTTTCTGGCACGTTCTCCCTAGAAAAGCATCCCAGGGAAGGACTGTCTTTGTTTAGAAGGCAGACTAAAACGTTCCTTTCCAGTTGGGCCTTTGGGGGATTACAGACAATGGGTTGGTCTTCAGGAAAAACAAGACTTTGGATTTGGCCGTGTTTCAGATGTTTGTCTGTTTTCAAGGAAGGGGCCTTGCCTGGGAGCAGCCAAAGGCACCACTGACTGAACTCCAAAACGGCACTCTTGTGTAAAGAATAGATAATTCACAGAGAAGGAGAAGGCTTGATGGCCAAAGGAGTCGACCAAAATGGCACACACAACATACATTTGTAGTTTATCCAGACCATATCGCAGAAGTGAGAACATCCCCTCACATTTTTTAAACATTTAAGCATATCTTTTCATGTGACAACACTGAAGAAATGACACTTGGCTACAATGTGAAGTAGTGAGTATACAGCTTGTATAACAGTGCGAATGTGCTGTCCCCTCAAAATAATGCAACACGCAGCCATTAATGTCTAAACTGCTGGCAACAAAAGTGAGTACACCAGTAATGGTATTCTATTCTCTTCACCACCGGTTCGGTAGCAGGAGCGCGCATGCGCAGAAGGTGAGCAGAAGATACGTGACGACGTCAGGGTGGGTGAGGGGAGCCTGAACGTCCAAATGAAGCCCAAGTAGCAGTTTTCCCTCCTTGATGTCATGTGACCCGTTAGTGTTACAAGGTCTCAGGTGTGAAGGGGGAGCAGGTGTGTTAAATTTGGTGTTACCGCTCTCACTCTCTCACACTGGTCACTGGAAGTTCAACATGGCACCTCATGGCAATGAAGTCTCTGAGGATCTGAAAAAAAACGACTCGTTGCTCTGCATAAAGACGGCCTAGCTATAAGAGGATTGCCTGAAACTGAGCTGCAGCACGGTGGCCAAGATTAATGGCTGTGTGCGGCGTTATTTTGCAGGGACAGCACATTTACTCTGTTCTACAAGCTGTAGACTCACTACTTTACATTGTAGCCAAGTGTCATTTCTTCAGTGTGTCACATGGAAGGATAAATATTTATGAAATGTAAGGGGGTGTACTCACTTCTGTGATATACTGTATATCTGGCACCAGTATATCAAGACCATCTTGATAGGCGAGACTAGTTCCTTCCCCAGAACAGAGCCGCACCAGCATTTCTCATGTTCTTTGATGTGAGAACTGTGTTCACAGGTACCCCAGCAATTTGGTTCTCAACCATAGCAACTTGAAGAGGGGTGGACTTCAACTCCCAGCATAAACGCTGCCCCAGCAGAAGCACACCCAAGCCTTTTTTTCCCGGCTGCTCCGTGCTTCCTGAGCAGAAGAGATGTGGGGCAGGCTGAGAGCAGGCTCTGTGAAACTCTTTGCCAGAATAGCCACAGAGCCCTCTCATCTTCAGCGTCTCCCTCCGAAGAACAGAGAGCGGGGCCAAGTTCTAAGAAAGAACTTTTGTCTTTGACCCGTTTGCAGATTTCCCTGGAAGCATCTGGCTAGCCTCTCCTAGTTGGAACCAAGATGTTTGGTAGGATGGAACTTGGTTAAGCTAGTGAAGCTGTTCTTAAGATAGGAGGGTTCGGGGGGGGGGGGGTGTTGTTTGTTTTTAAAGCAGGAGACAGATTTACTCTGCTTTTCACAGTGAGCAGTGGCTTTTGTCTTGATTTTTTTTAAGGCCCTAATTTGTTGCATATGGTCTCCAAAGTAGATATTTCACAATAAGACACAACTTATCCATTAATATAAGAAAATAGCCTTGTGGCATTCGGGAGATGTTAGAGAAATACATCACGGCCGTGGTTGGGTTCCAGCCTTCTATGCAAACTGGGAGGGGATTCTACTTTTAAACTAAACAAGAAACAACAACAAACCCATCAGAATGGTGTGGGTGGAAAAATACCTCAATTTTTTTTAACCAGAGGAAACAGTTTTCTCTGCTCTCCTCTTTTTCCCTTTTATGCTTAGAATCAGTTCCTTAATATATATTTAGGGAACCATTTGAATAGCTCGGATTTTGGTTGTAATATTTGGTTAAAGGGGCCACTCTTGCAAACAAGAGAAAGCGGGAGGCTGGGAAAGTCTGTGGGTACAAACAGGTTAAGGTTCTTAAACTGTTTGCACCATGCTCCAACACTGGAACTTTTTAAGAAGATGTTGGATAACCATTTGTCTGAAATGGTATAAGGTTTCCTGCCTAGGCAGGGGGTTGGACTAGAAGACCTCCAAGGTCCCTTCCAACTCTGTTATTCTATTCTATTCTATTATGATTCAGATGTGCTTTGCCATGATCTTCTTGGGATGTTCTTTGATCTTCTGGTCTAGTCCATAGCCCTGTTATTTAGGAGTCAAGCTGCAGACGTCTTTACCATGTAAAAGTACTTTGTCCTTTTGTGCGATCCAGATTGCGTCTACTCTGTATCCAGAATGTGACTCTCTCACCCTTAGTTGCTATGAGTTATCTGCCGGCAAATCTTTGCACAGGACGGGTTGCTATGAGGTGACAGTCACCAGAGGGAGCCCTTTTAAAAAAGCCTTCCTGAGCCCCTGGCTTTTGTATCTGCCTGTCAATTGACAAGAGCAGAATCGGGTAATGCAGTGCGTGAGGGCAGACCTTGCTCTGAGTATTGATGTCCCTGGGAATAGCACATCAGGAATGTTTGCTCCAGCCACCTGACCCCAGTTAGCACCCACAGTTGGGAAAATGCCCCGTGGAAATGCATCATTCCTTAAGGATAATGCCCATTGCCCCAAGCGCTGCTGCAGGATTCAGTTCCAGGGATGCTTAAGGATTGTCTCTAGAAAGGTTGGACTGCTGGGTTATGGCAAGGTTGCATGAGCTTGTGATGGAGGCCCCGACTGATTCATAATGCCTTCAAGAGTCACTCCGGGACAATTAGTGTCACCAGAAGTGACAAATCTAATTAAGGCTGATGCTGAATTTCCTTCCCGAGACTGCGTTCCCTGGCCCCTAATTCAAACCAATTCCACTCGGGTTGCGTTCTCTCAGCTTGATCTTGAGCCCGAGGTGACTTTTTAGGAAAGTTGGAGAGCCAAATAAGAGTTGGTTGTTTTGTAGGTTATGCGCGTGCGCACGCAGACATGCATGGAACACACCGTCCTCAGAGAGAGAGAGACAGAGAGAGAGAGGGAGAGGGAGAGGGAGAAGGAGAGAGAAAGACAAACAGACACACACACACACACAAACACACAGAGACAGAGAGAGACAGAGAGAGAGAATGAGAATGAGAATGAGACTCAGTCTGCCCAGCTGGGCTGGAACATGTCGAACTTAGCTGCTGGCTTACTCTGCGGTGTGTGCTCCAACCCCTTGGTGTGGGTCAAGGAAATTGCCTCCCTCCTTTTGGAATGGGCCATCTCCAAGCAGAGAATGAGAGAAAACAAATATTCCAATTTTGTAAAAACACCCGCAAGATGTTTTGCTCTTCAGTTAAACAGATATATGAATGAGGGGCCCCTAGTTCAACCCTTGTGCGGGTTGCTTTGAACCCCTTTCTGAAGTGTTAAGGCTGTGTCCCTCCTATCTGCCCTTGATTCACGGATTCCTGAACGCAGTCCATTTGCAGAATTCATTTGGTCACTGAACTTAATTAATGAAGTTTGACTGCCTTATCTGCAAGACTGCTATGACTGACAGCTACTCTTCAGGGAAGCAGAAGTTATTCCAGCAAGTGCTACTTGGGATCTTCTAATTCAGGAGCGGGTGACTATTTTGAGGAGTGGGTGTCACTACAAGATGAGGCCAATGCCCGAAAATATTTTAAAAATTAACACTTGCCAAAGTTTTATGGGATACCACCAAAGGCTGCAGGAACACTGCAACATCATGAGATTTCAGCCATAATTAATTTATATATGTAAAGTAAGTTCCATGGGCAGCACTAAGGTTGACCTTCTTGCTTTAAGACACCCACTGATTTAAAAAGGACGTATCCTCACACACTGCCTGTATCTCATTTTTATCCCACTGCTAAAGTAGACAGATTTTAGCTATTCTGAAATGAAGCTGGGATTTTATCCCATCACAACTACAGGCAATCCTTGAGTGTAATGGACTGTAATGGAACCTTAGTGTCGTAAATTGTAACAGTCTTGAAATGGCTTGGTTGCACAACCGACCCAATTTTATTATTTATTTATTTGCAGCAGTGGTAAAATGAACGCTGCAGTTCTTAACGTGAACAGCATGATCATTTAGTGAACCAATGGTTCATTATGGGTGTGATTTT
Source organism: Thamnophis sirtalis (assembly GCF_051295495.1). Classification (NCBI taxonomy): domain Eukaryota; kingdom Metazoa; phylum Chordata; class Lepidosauria; order Squamata; family Natricidae; genus Thamnophis; species Thamnophis sirtalis. The sequence continues at coordinate 19,783,603 of NW_028261386.1, read as the reverse complement.
CCCCCCCCAAAACCGGAAGGTAACTGCCAGTTTTCACCCAAACTGTTGAAAATTGGGGCCATGTGATCATAGGATGCTACAAATAGCCATAAATGCAGCTGTGATGACAAGGGCCCATAGTTGCAGACATATAATTGCCGCAGAACTTTAGATCCAGGTCGTAAGTACCTTTTTTTCAGGCTTTGAATGGTTGCTAAGTAATTGGTTGTAAATCAAAGACTAGCTGTAGACAATTTAAGGTGCGTGGATTATCTTCCAAATAAGGAAGGCAAAACAAGAGACAATAGATGGAAACTAGTCAAGGAGAGAAGCAATCTGGAATTAAGCAGAAACTTCCTTAATTCCTTAAGAGCCGTCGTGGCACAGTGGTTAGAATGCAGTATTGCAGGCTGACTCTGCCAATTGCCAGCAGTTCGATCCTCACCGGCTCAAGGTTGACTGAGTCCTCCATCCTTCTGAGGTCGGTAAAATGAAGACCCAAATTGTTGGGGGCAATAGGATGACTCGGTCAACCACTAGGAGGGCTGTAAAAGCACTGTGAAGCGGTATATAACTGCTATTGCCATTGCTTCCTAACAGCGAGAACAATTAACCAATGGAAAAGCTTGCCTACAGAAGTTGTGGGTGCTCCATCACCAGAGGTTTTTAAGAAGAGACTAGACAGCCATTTGTCTCAAATGGTATTGAAACGGCTTGTTCCCGAACTTCCGGTTGGCCCATTAGGGCCGTTTTTCATCCTCCCAGGCTTCAGGAAAGCCTCTGGAGGTTGGGGAAGGCGAAAATCGATCCCAATGGGCCAACCGGAAGTTTAGAAACAATCCGTTTCCAGCTTCTGGAGGGCCTCCAAGGGGCTGGGGGTGGCCATTTTCATCCTCCCAGGCTTCAGGAAAGGCACTGGAGGCTGGGGAGGGCGAAAAACAGGCCCAACGGGCTGACCAGAAGTTCACTCCCAAACTTCCAGTTGGTTCATTGGGGCCATTTTTTGCCCTCCCCAGCCTCCAGAGGCTTTTCTGAAGCCTGGGGAGGGGAAAAACGGCCTCGCCTGGCCCTCCAGAAGGCTGAAAATCAGTTGGCCAGCACACGCTGACTGCTGGCGTGCCAGCAAATATGGCTCCACATGCCACTTGTGGCACACTTGTCATAGGTTCATTATCACGGGTATAGGGTCTCCTGCTTGAGGAGGGGGTTGGAATAGATGTCTTCCAAGAAGGTCCCTTCCAACTCTCTTCTGAATTGAGGAAGAGCCTGCTCCAATTGGTTTGCTGTGGGACTTCTCCCCGCCATCCAGTCCTTGGGAACTGTGGCTCTGTGGGCATTTTGGCTACAACTATGAGGGAGACTAGATTCCTCAGGTGGGTGTCCTATTCAACTTTGAGGGGTGGTGGAATTGGACACGGGAACATCCATCCAATACAAGACTAGATGCAGTTCTTCCAGGAGACTGATATTCCCATAAGCAAACAAAAATTAATCAGAAAAAGTCTTTGTCCCTTAAAAGACTCCAATCTTTTCCAGATTGAGAAATGGATGTTTTAGAAATGATTCCATGGTTTCCAGCCGCTGAGTCTGGATTAAAGCACTACAGATAAACAAAAACAACAACAACAAAAAGTATTTAAAGTCAACACTTATTGCTCATGCATTCTTTTAGGGAAGGGTAGTGAGTTCTCTGATATATGGGTATCTTTTTCTCTGACAGGATTATTGATCTCAGCAGACTGAGTCTTATGAAATATTTTCAGAGATAACTCCAATCTAGGAGTCACCCGATCTCTAATTCTGATTCTAATCTGTAATTCCAACCTGTAAAGGTCCAGATGAACTCTAGGTCAGCGGCCCCAAAACTTTTTTTTACACTAGGGACTGGTTTCATGGAAGACAGTTTTTTCACAGACCGGGGGGAAAAGGAGGAGCATGCAACCTAGATCCCACACATGTGCAGTTTACAGTAGGTTTGCATGCTCTCCGCTCACTTCCAGTTGTGTGTCATGATTCCTAACAGGCCATGGACTGGAAGTGGCCCATGGTCCATGGGTTGGGGATCCCTGCTCTACATAACAACATCTATAAAAACACTTCACAGGATCACAGAATACCTCCATGTCATATCCTGTTTCCCCAAAAATAAGACCTCCCTGGATAATAAGCCTAACCGGGCTTTTGAATGCATGTGCTAAAATAAGCCCTCCCCAAAAATAAGCCCTCCCCCAAAATATTGCAACACAGCAGCAGCCATGAGGTGATCACACTCGCCGCCTCCTGCACCTCAAAAACAATAAGACCTCCCCTAAAATAAGGCCAAGTGCTTAGAGGTGAAGTTGTGTAGGAATTCATAGAAGTCAACTCCCTCAGAAATCACTACAGGTAGTACTTGACTTCCAATAATTCATTTAGTGACTGTTCAAAGTTACAACAGCACTCAAAAAAGTGACTTATGACCATTTTTCACACTTACGACCATTGCAGTATGTCCATGGTTCAGCTGATCAAAATTCGGATACTCGGCAACTGGTTCATCTTTATGAGAGTTACAATCTCCTAGGGTCATTTGATCATCTTGTCAATGGGGAAGCCAGGTTCACTTAACAACCATGTTATTAACTTAACAACTGCAATGACTCACTTAAGTGTACCAAGAAAGGTTGTAAAATGGAGCAAAACTCACTTAGCAACATAAATTTTGGGCTCAATTGTGATTGTAAGTTGGGGATTACCTGTGTTCAAGAACAACTGCCACACAAAAAATTTAAAGTGGTTTTCTTTTGACATTTAGGTACTGTGACTTTGGGCCAATACCCTTCATGGTATTGGATCTGGGTACTTGAGAGACCGCCTGCTGCCAATTACCTCCCAGAGACCCATTAAATCACACAGGGTTGGCCTCCTCCGGGTTCCGTCTACCAGCCAATGCCACCTGGCTACTACCCGGGGGAGGGCCTTCTCTGTGGCAGCTCCGGCCCTCTGGAACGAACTCCCCGCAGGGATTCGGACCCTCACCTCTCTCCAGGCCTTCCGAAAAGCCGTCAAAACCTGGCTTTGCCGGCAGGCCTGGGGTTGATGAGTTCCCCTCCCCTCTCGACTTGTATGGTTGTGTGATTCTTGACTATTTTAATTACTTGTATTCTGTTCTATGTTCCCCCTTTCCCCTTTTGAGTTGTTCACTGCCCTGAGTCCCTCCCGGAGAAGGGCGGCATACAAATAATAAAATTCAATTCAATTCAATTCAATCTCCCTCTCAGTCCTAGGAAAAAGGCAATGGTAAACCACTTTCAAAATAGTGACAAGAAAACTGCAAGTAGTTGTCCAGGCAATTGTCAGAAATAAAACTTGTCTGAAATGGTATAGGGCAGAGGTATCAAACGTGCCACCCGTGGGCCGGATGCACCACACGCTGACCACGCCAACCCCCATTTTAGTGAAGGGGAAAATGTTGTGATACGTCACACGACAATGTGATGCCATGAGTTTAACACCCCTTGTATAGGGTCTCCTGCCTGGGCAGGGAGCTTGACTAGAAGACCTCCAAGGTCCCTTCCAGCTCTATTCTATTCTATTCTATTCTATTCTATTCTATTCTATTCTATTCTATTCTATTCTATTCTATTCTATTCCATTCCATTCCATTCCATTCCACTTCATTCCATTCCATTCTTCTTTTCTATTCCATTCCATTCCTCTCCTCCTATTCTATTCTATTCTATTCTATTCTATTCTATTCTATTCTCAGATGAACATATATAAACCTGGCTTGACTGGGAAGCTGATTTAAGCCAGGTCTTGTCAGTTAATGGGCAAAAGCAAATAAATGGAGTTCTAAATTGGTGTTTGTCAGCCTTGGCAACTTTAAGATTGGTGGACTTCAACTCTCATGCTGGCTGGGCAATTTTGGAAGTGTTGAGGGACACTGGTCTAAACAGAGAGCTGAGTTTAATACAGACCATGTGCAGACTATCTTTGCCTCAGGCTATTTGTGAAGCAACCTGAGGAAGGATGGATGGGCAGATAGAAACTTGTAGCATCTCAGTGCTTACTCCAACATTTTCTTTTGAAACTCATTCCCAGTATAGTTTTGAACACTTGGTTGCATTAAATTGTGTGACCTGGGACATTCTGGCCTCTGTCCTCCCCTACCACCAGCCAGTTTTAATATACATAAGCAGTTTGAGGCAAATCTTGTCCTGCTTGGGCTTTGAGATCAAATGCCTCCATCTCCTTCCTCCGGTAGCTGAATTTATTAAACCATATTTAGGCTGTACTCCTAAGTATTTACCTAGGAGTGGGTCTTACGGAACTCTAAAGGAATGTATCCTATTGTGTTGGGCTTTTTAAAAGATATAAAACAAGACTTCCAAAGCCAAGAATAGAGGCAGAGAATCATGAAAGACAGAGGTCAGCAACCTGGGAGTGTCCCTCACACACAGGGATGGTTGGAGCTCATGAGAGTGAAGACAGATTTGTTGCTTTACCCTGTCTGCCTCTTGACATTCAGAGGATTTCGCTCCTGCCAACACCTGCAGTCAACTCCTGGACTAAGAACCCAGAAGGGCTGCTGGAGCCTGGTGCCAGTATGTCCTTGGGACCTTATCCAGAGGAAGTGGTGTTTCCTTTGTCTGGCCAACCTCATTTCCCCTGGTGACTCGCCTTAGCCACTTTCCTCTCAATGCTGCGTTGGCACCTTCAAGCCCTCCAACTCTGCGCCCTCTCCCTTCCTTGGCACAGGAGGGAGCGAAATGCCCATCTTATCATCATCCGGCCATTCCCAGGTTCCTTCTCTTGGAGCCAACCCTCACACCTTCTTTCCTTGCTGCTGACCCAGACATGCACTAAGCAGAGCGGTTGGGTGTGAGCGGAAGGGTTCGGGTTCAGAGACAGGCTAAATTTCTCCAGGCCTGTTGGAGTGGCCTTGGTGGGGCTTGGCTCCTGGACGTGCAGAGCAGCCACCTGTGGGCTGTTCAGCTCTGCTTTTCCTTGAAGAAGCTGGCAGGCCTGTTAAATATTACTCTGCTGTGCACTTAACTGCATTCTGATCTCTTCTCCCCTATCGCTGGATCTTAAATTTAAAATCCATCGGAATGCATTTTTAACTGAGCTTGCATTCATGCAAGTGTATGCATGTAAAGACATGAGAGAAAAGCATGCGGCTTCCTTTCTAACCTCACTTTCTAATGTCTAAAGGTAAAGCTAAGGTAAAGGTTCCCCTCACACATATGTGCTAGTTGTTCCCAACTCTAGGGGGTGGTGTTCATCTCCATTTCAAAGCCGAAGACCCAGCGCTGTCTGAAGACGTCTCTGTGGTCATGTGGCCGGCATGACAACACCAAAGGCGCACGGAACTCTGTTACCTTCCCACCAAAGGCGGTTCCTATTTTTCTACTTGTATTTTTACATGCTTTTGAACTGCTAGGTGAGCAGAAGCTGGGACAAGTAACAGGAGCTCACTCCGTTATGCAGCGCTAGGGATACGAACCGCTGAATTGCCAACCTTTCTGATTAACAAGCTCAGCGTCTTAGTCACTGAGCCATCACAGCCTACTGGATAGTAAACAAGGCTGGGCTGAATTCAAATGGTCTGAGATATGGGGAACTTAGGGATGGCAGCAGGGGGATGGGGAGTGACTTGATACAGGAGAAGAAAGTGGGAAAGCCACGAAAGTGGAAGGAAGAAGCTGGGAGGGGAGAGAAAATCTGGAAAAGGAAGGCCTGTGGGAATGATGAGGGAGCAGAGAGAAAGAAATGACAAAATTAAAGTTAGAGACCCAGGTATCTGCACTGTAATCAGTCAAGACAATAAAGTGGGTGGGTGGGGAAAATTAAGAAGAGGATGGAAAAAAATGCATTTTAATTCCGTTTTGAAAAAAAAAACACAAAAAAACAGGCCAGCTGCACATGATCTATTTGTAGACCATAATTGGCAATTTCCAACCAAAAACAAATTGAATGGGATAAGTGGGCCTGTTACAGTGGTAAAATTCAAATTTTTTTACTACCGATTCTGTGGGCATGGTTTGGTGGGCGTGGCAGGGAAAGGATCAGAGGTGGGTTCCTACCAGTTTGCACCTATTTGGTAGAACCGGTTCGTCAAATCTACCGAACCGGTTAGAAGAGGTTCCACCAGTGGACCCGGAAAGCAGGCCACACCTACAGAAGAGGTTCCAAAAATTTTTGAAACCCACCACTGGTCCTTGGATATGATTATTCTACACTATCATACTCATATTTATAAAACTCAGTGCCTCTGTGAAAGGTAAGGATGACTGCTGCGTTTGTGGTGCATTCAGAACATTGCGTGTGTTGAAGTTGTTTTAACGCAAACCAAAGATGCCTTTTAAAAAACAAGTTTACATCATATTCTTATGCATGCCAGTGCTGTGTGTGAGGTAATTTAAGGTGGTTCTGACAAGTGTTGTTGGCATCTTCATATCCGGTCACATGGGCGGCAAGCCACTCCCACAAAGGAGGCCACACCCACAAAGTAGGTTCAAACAATTTTTGAAACCCACCACTGGAAAGGGTGCTGCAAAATCTCCATTCCCACCCCACTTTGGGGCCAGCCAGAGGTGGTATTTGCCGGTTCTCCAAACTACTCAAAATTTCCACTACCGATTCTCCAGAACCTGGTGGATTTCACCTCTGGCCTGTTAGCCCTGCAAGAAGTAAAACTAGGAGTACTCGCTCTAGCTTTATTGTTGCCTAACATTAATAGAATCTTTCAAGATTAGAAGCATTTCTCCTCTCCTTTTCCCTCTTTGGAAAACGTGAAAAGCTTCCCACACCCTCTTTCCTTTTATGGACTGAGATACCTTTTATACACCCCGTTGTCCGTTCTGAGGCTGTTTGTCCTCTCTCCAGGGTCACTTCCACATACCATTACGGCAGGGCACATGCCATGACATCACTGGGCAAGCCTCATCTGTAATGGAATACGTGAATGAATCACCTTGGGGGATGAGGGGGAGAGATGCTGCCTAAGGCATGATCAAACAAGAGAGGGAAGAGCTCACATTCCCCTTGGGCAGGACCCGCCCTAATTGATCTGACAGTTAAAAATGGCGGTGGGAAGTTTGCACCGTCTGACTTGCAAGATTGATATCAGCTCTCCTGGGTAAGCCAGGCAGGAAAAATGACTAGATAAGTTAAATCTATTTCATTGCAAGGCTACATTAATAAAACCTTGCAAGTCCACCCAGTTCAGCCCATAGTGACATGATGATACAGGTATGTAAGGAAGGTTTTGTTGACTATTACGCCATTGCGGAATGAATGTCTTTGGTGAGGTCAGATGCTTTAGGTTAACCTCACGATTTCAACTCCCTGTGAAATAGGTAGTATGTAACTGATTGTTCTCACCATGCTTTTATGTATGGCCACTCCCAAGATAGCCATTTCATGATCTCACTTAAAATACGCTTGAAATTTCAAATATACCTCTTGGTTTCCACTGCTCACCCCTTTGGGGAACTCTAATCTAAGGCCTGCTGATCAGGCCTTAGGCATGGCCAGCTTGATGGCATTCATGTCAGGGGCGCCCTGCCAGTGAAAACGGGCTCCCAGGCTCCATTTTCAGCTGTGACGGCCTCCTGCCACCCTCTGCCAGCAAAAACAGAGCTTGAGGCCTCCCAAACTCCATTTTCACTGGCAGAGGGCAGCAGGAGGCCATCACGGCTGAAAATGGAGCCTGGGAGAGCTGCGTGTGGCCCTCCTGAGCTCCGTTTTCACTGGCAGAGGCACTGTGGGCCGGTCCTTTGCTGTTTCTAGATTGGTCCCACGGGTTAGATCTAAGCACCCTATGGGCTGGATCTGGCCCCCGGGCTTTGAGTTTGACACCTCTGATGTAGCATGGGCATTTGTACAACATTTTAAGTTTAAGTTTTAACCTCGCTTAGGTTTTTTAAAAAAATCTCAAAATCTGTTTACCCTCTCTCTGCTCCTCTTCAGGCAGGGGTCCAGATGGAACGTGGCCCGACAAAACCGCTCTCGTCAAAATAGTGGTGACAAACCGCGTCGCTAAAGCCGCGATGTCATCGCCACGACGTCATCACCGCGGCGACAACAGCGCAGCGACAGAAGGGCGCTTTAAAACAGCGCGGCGGCAGAAAGCCGATTTAAATTAAGGTAAGGGTTAGGATTAGGTTTAGGGGTTTGGTTTAGGGTTAGGTTTAGGGTTAGGGTTAGGGTTAGGGTTAGCGTTAGGGTTAGCGTTAGGTTTAGCGTTAGGTTTAGCGTTAGGTTTAGCGTTAGGGTTAGGGTTAGGGTGCTGAGTGCTTCGGAAGGCACGGATTTGCCCTCCGCACTTATGTCGGCGCGGATAAGGGCTTCGCGGTTTTGTCGGTGAACCCAGATGGAATAGGGGAAGCCACCCAAGACTCTGTATCTTTCAAAAGCTCTACCCTGGTTACAGCTGGTAGTTTGATGCACCTTGTTTGGGAAGAAGAGAGAAAGATATATACGGTAGAAGGACATAATTTCAAAAGATGCTACTTGAGTGAATGTGGGTGGATGATGGGGGAAACAAGCATGCAGCCTTTTTATGTTAAACTATTTAGCCCTGGGCTAACTACTAAAGCAACAACACCAACAACAACACAGACTAATTAATTCAAAAGCAAAGACAAACAGTAACCTAATCAGAGGTGGGTTGCTCCCAGTTCGGCCCGGATCGGGCGAACCGTAGTGGTGGCAGCAGGAGGCTCTGCCCATCTGCATGTGCAGAAGCGTGCAAACCGGTAGTAAAAAACCCACCACTGAACCTAATGATGCTTTATGCAACTGCCTTACTGGGCCTTAAGCTCAATTGTGGCTCACACAACCCTTTGCAATCTCTTCCTGACCTGATATGGCAAGTTTGCTTCAAACATTTATTGCATAGCTATTGCTGGCAATGGCTCAACTTTCCCTAAAATAGAATGCAGAACCCAAGAAGGGAAGGTCTTCAGGCTCCTAAGGGGCTTTGGCAACTTCGAAAAATTGGCAACCAGTCGGAGTAGCAATATTGAACTAGATGCACCATGGGTACAATCCAGTGCTTCATTTTGCATAAGACAGGAAGGGATTGGTTCATTTGTGGTTTAGCATGTTATGTGAACCCAGCCAACCTCCAAAAATTCAGGGGGGGAAAGATGTGTGACTTTGGCATACACCTGTATTGCCACCTTATATCATGGATTCTCAGAATTGTTCCGGCGGATGTTCAATGAAGCCCCCAAAGGTTCACCACCATTCCCGATGTATCCACATTTAGGAATGAAGAACACGATGGACCAATTCTTAGAGGTCATAGCGATTAAAGGCTATTAGCCTCTGAAGGCCATAAGGACCTTCCTTGTATGACTGTCAGTCACTGTGAGATTACATTGCTGAACTATATGGGCCAAGGATCCAATCCAGTAGGTCTGGCTGATGTTCTTACATTATACTTTTATGTGGTATCATCAATGTGAAGACTGGGCTTATTCAACATAGTGAATCTGAAATCTAAATGCAAAATTAATCCATTTGCTGCATGTGCCCAACATACCAAATCATACAGAACAAACCAAGGTTAAAAGATTAGCATTCTGCATGCTGGCCTGATTAAACATGTTGAGTGAATGCAGCCATGATCACTAATTGGCTGGAATTATTTTCAGCAAGAAGACACCGACAATATAAAATTGAAACAAAATGATTTTTAAATACCTATGCAAGGGGCCAGGAAACAGATGTCCCCTCACTGAAAATAATTCTTATCTGCTAAAGGCACTCCTTAAACCCTTCCCCCTCCCAGTTCACATCACCCTGCCTTTGAATTCCAGGGTTAAGTTTGGGTGAGCCTGTTTGTGAGACTGAGTAGCGGAGATGTTAATTATTTATTATCTGGGCTGCATGAATCCAGGGGTCACAAGATGGGCAGGAAAGCAATAGAGAAAATTCTTTTTGCCCCCATCTGATGATAATCCAAGATGTTGCTGGCCGCTTATGGCAAGCCTACTTGTGATGGAATGATCTGTAGAAACATCCTATCAATCCTGAGGTGAAAATGCCTTTCACGGCAAATTGTAAAACTTTAGATTGAGGATTGTTTGGAGGAAATGTCAGTAAGATAATGAATCTAGCTCAGGGGTGGGATTCTACCGGTTCTGTTACATACTGACAGCCAATGTGGTAGGTTCCACCAAGGTCCTCCGATCCGGCGGGAAAATACTAAAAGCCGATTGGCCGAGCTGTTTGACAGCTCCCTATAAAAGAGCTAGCTGTCAAACGGAACGGTGCTGGATTGTACAAAGTTGTCTTAATAAAGAGCTGCTGTTTGTCACTAAAGCCTGAGTCTGTCTCATCCTTCACCCGATCTAACAGGTTCGGACCGATTGAGGCGAACTGGTAGCTCCGACAATCAGCTGGAAGCGAACCAGTTCGCTACGATGATCAGCTGGGCCCGCCTGCCTGCACTATACTGACCTATATTCCCTTTTCTGAAGCCCAGCTGATAGGCACAGCAGAGCGGATTGCCCCACCTCAGCTGTTTTGCACCGGGGCTGCAGTAGAAAATAAGTTTTCAAATGAACTGTGTGTGTAAACTGGTAGTTACACTACTGATCCAGCTTGTTGGTTTCAAAACAATCAACATGACTGAACTTAAATATTTCATCTGTGGTCTTGTTTGGGCAGGAAATTTGATGCCAAGTTCCAGGATCAATTTCTCAGAATAAGTAGAGAACCTCAAACATAATTCAGCTTGCTTATCCCATGTTGATACACATGAACTAATATGCCTATTAATAGTCAAAAGGCTTCTTTCTTCACACAACTGTTACCAGAACAAACATTTTTAACATGTTGGTTAAAAACAATAACTATTGCTCCCTTCTCTCATTCCTTGGAATCGGTTTGGTTTTGAAGATTTTGCATTTATCTATCACCATAAAACTGGAGTTGGATTAACATGACATGCTACAACACACACACACACACACACACACACACACACACACACACACACACCAAGGTTAATAATAACCAAGGATAGCATATGGGGTGAATGAACTACTAGGTCTGATCTGATAGTTTTGTAGAGTGTATTTGTGGAAGTCATCATAAGTTTCTTTTTGGATCAGGGAATGAAGGAAATAAAGAGGAGGGTAACCAAACTAAACAAAAATCAAATATGAATTATTGATGTCTATGTGATGGTGTTGAATCTGAGATAAGGCCGCCATTTTTGGGATTCAAACAAGCGAATAGCAATAGCACTTAGACTTATATACCGCTTCACAATGCTTTACAGCCCTCTCTAAGCTGTTTAAAGAATCAACCTATTGCCCCCAACAATTTGGGTCCTCATTTTACCCACCTTGGAAGGATGGAAGGCTGAGTCAAATTTGAGCTGTTCAGAATCGAACCTCTGGCTAGGGCAGAGTTAAATTTCCATGCATTCTAACCAGAGGTCCTCTTCCACTGTTGCATTGTAAAAGGAGCTATGATGCCTATGATTCATATAGCCACAAGGAGTAAGATCCAAAAATCATTGATAGCCAATTTAAAATCCTCTTGCCCAAACTGTGTAAATCAGTGTTTCACAACCCCAGCAACTATAAGATGTGTGGACTTCAACTCCCAGAATTCTCCGGATGAATTCTGGACTTGAAGTCCAAACATCTTAAAATTGCTGAGATTGAGAAACACTGGTGTAAACTCAGGGGACATCATCATCTCTGATAGCAGTTATTTACTCTATATATTTATTTATTTAGCATATGGTGATGTTACATTAGCCAGGAAACTACAGTGATATTACAAAGTAGTTGTTTGGCTGCCAATGATTGCCAGCCTGTTCTGCTCACAATCATGCGCTACCCAGAATTTCCATCACCAATGTCAACTTGCATTTGGACAAGTCCAGCATTGGTTCAATTTGTATTGCTGCTTGAAATCCAATTCCCCACCCCGCACCAAAATGGTATCTATTTATCTACTTGCATGTAGCATGCTAGATTGGCAAAAGCTGAGGTAAGTGACAGGAGCTCACTCCATCACACGATGCTAGGACTTGAACCACCGAAGTACAGACCTTCTCCAAAGTCTTTAAGCCACTGAGCCACTGTGCCTCTCCTCTGATTTTTGTATCTCCCCCTTCCCCACTTGTTTGTTAGCCGCCCTGAGTCCCTCGGGAATAGGGCGGCATACAAGTATAATAAACATACAAACATGGCAGTCAATTCAGTCATTTGACTATGTGTTGTATAAAAAAGGCCTATCATTTATAGGCCCTGAATCAATCCACAAACTTTCTCTTCCCCCCATTTCCTACACCATGCATGATTGTCTGTAGCCTCCCGCCTTACTTCTTCTTGATCCATGAAAGGGTGCCAATGGGTGTAGTTTCTCCATGTAAGAGTGCTGTTGTTTTAGTTCCGTAACATTTTTGATTGGCCATTCCTTCCTCCACATCTTTTTGCAATGCAGAGGGACATGGGGATTTAGTACATCTTGCTTTGTGTGCAGGTAAACTGAAATTGTTCTTGGAGAAGACCCCCATTCTTTCTTCCCAGAAGAACAGAATTAAGTTGTTTCTGCTCAAAGTCTACCACATTGCTGTTGTTGCTGTTGTTTAAAAGCATCCCCCGCGCTAAGAGCAATGCACTTTTCATCTTGCCTTTCTTTTAACATCAAATGGCTTTGAATTGATCCCAGGCAAACCTTATGGCATGCTTCCCCATCCTTGGCCCCGTGGTAGACAATAACTCTTGGCACCCAGTTTTCACGCAATGGCTTTGATGTGTTGATTAAAATTCATTTTGGGGGCCCCCAAAATCATGCAAGAGAGATTTACACTCAGGCAAAACATCCGAGGAATTTCAAGGGAAGCCAAACCAAAAAGAGGAGGGGGCGCTTGCAATTTCTCAAGCGAGGGTCCATATATCCTCAGCATCCCTTTTGCAGGCTCAGACCTGCTGGGTCTTGCCAAGAATCAAGGCACGGCTGAAGCCAAGGGGCGGAGTCAGGCAGACGGGGTGGGGTCCTTGTTTGTGCTGTTTTCCTTTTTGGTCTCCATCGCTTTTGTTCCAATGTTGGCTTTTTTATTTTATTTTTTGCCTTTGTCAGCCTTCCAAGTCCTCTTGTTCTATCTCTTCTTCCCCCCCCCCCGTCTCCCCACCCTCCTCTTCCCGTCCCACCCCCTGGTGTCGCAGAGCAAGCTGTTTGCTCCTGTTGGCAAGACTTGCTTGTCTTATGGTGTTGACCTTGGCCAGTTCTTGCTGCGGCTGGAGTGGGATTATACCATAAATTCCTGTCTTCTAGGAATCTAGCCTGGGAAAGCAAGGAGAATATTTGATTAAAATGCTTGACATCTTACCACATAACAGAGCCATTTGGCATGCAGACCTGAGCCTTGGGATGGGGTCTATGTACAAGCCAAGGTGGATAGGGGAGCAGCCGGGTGGGAGTGGTGTTGAGGAAAGCATTGTTGACCCATGCACAACTGGGCACTGGTGGAATCGGAGTGCTTAAGAGGCCTGGAGTTCAAAGATGGGAAAGCAGAACATAGCAAATGTTTGCATGCTGAGGCAATCCATGTCTGCTTGTGGCTAGAAGCAACCTTCTAACCCCAAAACTATCAAGGAAGGTCTCTGACTGCCAGGACCTTTGCAGTCAGACGTTCAAGCTGGGCAGTGGAAGAAATGAAAGGGAGGCAAAGGGCCATGGGAACTGATTAGACTGAGCTATTCTGGACCCAAATCCTCTATCTACTGTCTTGGGAGCAAACGCTCTTCAACTAACTAGCACATCTTTCTTGCTTGACATTATTCTCCTTTTGTCCCCCCCCAAAAAAAATTCATTGGGTTGGGTTCACATGACATGCTTAGATGAAATGAAAACAGGGCTAGATGCAAATTCCTGGGTCATCTTGCCAGGGAAACCCAGCCCTTGTCTTAATCGAACCATTACACCAACCATACCATTATCTATTTCTTTTCTTGGGCTTAACATGTGATTGATTATGGGTTGCTAATCCAGGCTGAGGATTTAAGAAACTGTGTCAGCCCAGCTACTGTGTTAAGAGAGGCTTTCTTCTTGGAATGGGGAAAGAACAGTCCTTGCGGTGGTTTCTGCAGAGGGCTTGAACCCAGCTGTGACGCAGATGTTTCAGCTTTCATTCCACCTGTAGCTCAGCCGCCAACCCCACAGCAAAGAAGGCTGAACTCAAAAAAGGAAAAAAGGGCTAAATGCTGGGATGAAGTTCAGCTCATTGAAATTGGCTGTGCTGGAGAGAAGTGTGAAAGTGTGGAATGAACATGGTTTTGACTGGGAGGGAAATTTCACTGCTGTTATTTTCTCATCAAGAATGGTGATCGACTGGCATGCTCTCAGTAGACTGGACCCTACGTGTAATAAAGCAAAGTTAGTCATAGGGGAGATATTTTACATCATGGAAGATAACATGTATGCAGTTACATTATATACATCTAGATAGACATGACATGCATTTAAACAGTCATACCCAGGCAATGCAGGGCCATGTGCATTTCTCTTATTCTGAGAAACTTGCTTTAGTCCAATTGGAAATTGATCAAGAAGATGAATAGAATAGAATAGAATAGAATAGAATAACAGAGTTGGGAGGGACCTTGGAGGTCTTCTAGTTCAACCCCCTGCTTAGGCAGGAAACCTTACACCACTTCAGACAAATGGTTATCCAACATCTTCTTAAAAACGTCCAGTGTTGAAGCATTCACAACCTCTGGAGGCAAGCTGTTCCACTTATTGATTGTTGTAACTGTCAGGAAATTTCGCCTCAGTTCTAAGTTGCTTCTCTCCTTGATTAGTTTCCACCCATTGCTTCTTGTTCTACACTCAGGTGCTTTGGAGAATAGCCTGACTCCCCCTTCTTTGTGGCAACCCCTGAGATATTGGAACACTGCTATCATGTCTCCCCTAGTCCTTCTTTTCATTAAACTAGACATACCCAGTTCCTGCAGCCGTTCTTCATATGTTTTAGCCAGTCCCCTAATCATCTTTGTTGCTTTCTCTGCCCTCTTTCTAGAGTCTCAACATCTTTTTTACATCGTGGATCATTGAATTTCATTTTGTTAGATAGCACCCAATGTTCAAGTCTGTCAAGATTCTTCTGTATTTTAAGCCTATCTTCTGGAGTGTTGGCTATTCCTGCCAGCTTGATGTCATCTGCAAATTTGAGAAGATCCCCATCTATCCCCTCGTCCAAGTCATTGATGAAGATGTTGAAGAGTATTCGGCCTAAAACAAATGAAGAGGAAAGCATATTGGATATGTTTGCTGCCTTGAGTTATTTGTAAACAAAATAAAGGTTGGATGCAAACAAATAAATAAATACAAATTATGAATCACATCTGAGCTGCATCAAGGTCACTTGGGACTTTGGGAGGGGTGAGGGGAATGTGATAGCAAGAAAGTTGGAGCACCTGTAGAGTCCGAAGTGACCTGTGGAGCTTGGAGTCTCCATCGGTTGGCATGGAAGACAAGGAAAAGGGGGAACAAATTTGTGACAACATAAGAAAAGGTACCATGGGCCACCAAGGAAACTTTTGCATTCAGAATTCCACCATCTCAACACTTTCCATGCCCAACAAGCACTCTTGGAATGCTCTGTGATTATTCTTACCCAGTCATTCCAAGGACTTTAAGTGAATCAATCAGCCTCCTTCCCTCCCTCCCTCCCCCCCCTAAAGTAAGGGAATATCAAACTTTCAAAGCACACCTTCTCTAACCTTTTCTCGCCAATGAGAAACAAACCTCAAATAGGCCACTGCTTTCTCAACTACTCCAAAGGCAGAGTGAGGGCACCAGGGCATTCCCACTGTTTAGCTGGCTTATGAGGGAGAGCCTGGGAGTCAGAAGGCGAGTCTTGCTGAGAGTTTCCCAGCTAAGGGGAAACTGCTTCCTCCTAAGCCGTGCAGAATTCAACAGCAAAAATAGCAAAATGGAAGTTTTTCAACTTAAACAGGGGTGGGGTGGGGGTTGCTACAGGATCGCCTGGGTTTGGGAGAACCCGTAGCTAACATTATGGCCGGTTTGAAGAACCTACAAATCCCATCTCTAGCTGACCCACCCACCCATTTTGGATGCGAGGTAAGTGCAGGGCCCGTGCGGAGGCTTGGGGAGTAGGGGAAACGGGCCCCCTGGAAATTCCAGAAGGATGGAAATGGGCCTATTTCTGGCCTCTGAAGAGCATCTGGAGCCCAGGGGAGGCAGTTTTTGCCCTCCCAGAGGCTCAAGGAAAGTCTCTGGAGCCTGGGGAAGGTGAAAACCCTCCCCCGTAATGGTAAGGAGGGCAGAGAACCCATTGTTGGAATTTTGAAGCCCACCTCTGAAATTAAGATGTTGGGCAGTCGAAGGAAAATCTCAGGTGCCTAAAGATCACTCTATCAGACCCCTAGGGATACAATATTGTTCTGGGCATAGCACCCAAACCTTGTAAGGCCATGATATGGAAATCAGCCCAATGCAACTGAATGTAGGGACACGTAACTTCCATGAGTTTAAACATAGAATGGAATTGGGGAAATTACCCTTTCAAAAATAAATGGAGTTCATGGAGCACAGGAAGGAAACCTACTCCACCTCTGCCTTATCTCCCCATACTCTGCTACCTAAAGCAATTTCTTCCCCGTTTAGTGCTGATACCAGGCGCGAAGCTGACTGCGAAGAAACAGCTCCATGTAGAAGTGCACAAAAAACCAAAGTTGGTTCAGGGACAGATTTTTCCATTGAAACATAGAACGGGAAGGAAAACCTCTATGAATTTTCTCCTGTTCTTTCAAAAGAATGTAAGGAGTGTCCTGCTGGATCAAATTAAAGGGTTGTCTAGTTCTACTCTTTTGTTTTTATAATGGCCTCGGAGAAGTCACGAAAACACACCACCTTTGATTTTGAAAGTACTATAGATTTGCCATGACTCGCCTATACTGATCCTCTCCTCCATCACTTACTGGGGTTGTGAAGGCATAATAATCTCTGGCATTCACAATACCAGTAGATGGCACCCACTTCCATCCCCTCATTTGGAAATAAAAGTAAAAATGGCTGAAGTCTGAACAAATTCCTTAAGTTCTCTTTATTGTTCCATAAGAACGCATGAGATACCAATCAGCTCTGTTAATAAAACCCGATTTCCTATTTTTGAAATGAAAAAAGACAGGGCATGCGATTTCATCCAAAATCACACCATCTGCTCGAAAAGATTAATGAGTCCTAGTTTATGCCATATTTTGAATTGTTTTAAAACATGTGTTCCAATTTGTCCAATTGCCATGAAGAGTTCATCCTTCATCCTTTGTTGATGTTTTAACTTTCTGCAAAAGTCTACCTTATAATGAAACGTAGCAGGACTTTTCCCCCGATCCATTTCTTCTCAGAAGAATTGGCACAGCATGTAGAATGCCAATGCCTATGGTCAACTAGACAGACATTCAGTGGCAGGAGTTGGGAAGGTTTTGAAGGCGTAAGAAGAATGGAATTTTCAGGTGGTTTCATTTTTTAATGGAAGGTTGTTTTTAAACACAGGGTTAAGCCTATTTAATGCCGCCTGCTCCTGGGGAGGAAAGCTATAGCAAATCTAGACAGCATACTAAAAAGCAGAGACAGTATCCTGTCAACAAAAGTGTGTATAGTCATGGCTATGGTTTTCCCAGTTGCAATGTATGGCTGTGAAATTTGGACCATAAGAAAGGCTGAGCGCCAAAGAATTGGGGCCTTTGAACTATGGTGCTGGAGAAGACTCCTGCGAGTCCCTTGGACTGCAAGGCGATCAAACCGGTCAGTCCTAGAGGAAATCAACCCTGACTGTTCTTTATAAGGCCAGATCCTGAAGAGGAAACTCAAATACTTTGGCCACCAAATGAGAAGGAAGGACTCACTGGAGAAGAGCCTAATGCTGGGAAAGATTGAGGGCAAAAGAAGAAATGGATGGCAGAGAATGAGATGGCTGGATGGATGCATGAAATGGTATAAGGTCTCCTACCTGGGCAGAGTGTTGGACTAGACTCTAAGGTCCTTTCCAACTCAGTTGTCTGTAATTCTGCTTTGTTGAAAGTTGAAGGATCTCGAGAATCAGTGTTAAGGCAAATTGTTGAATAATTTGATTTATCATAGGACAATTCCTTAGGATAATATCTGTTTTGCTTATACATTTGCTCAAACATTGGTACACCTGGCACCTCTATTTGAAAGGATCACACCAGGGACCTTGGAAAGTTTCTATAAGGAATGTTGCGTCATATATACCAGGAGATTGATGAAGGGTAGGGGGTCAGTGGACATTGTGCTCTTGGCCCAAGGAGGCAGCTAATAATGCTGCTGTACTCCTTTGATCAGAATGGAGGGAGCTTTCTGCTAGCAATTCCCCATCCAAACAATAACCCAAAGCAAGGAAAACTGCATTAAATGCTTGTCCCTGCATCTGAGAGTTGGGATTTCAAATGTGTAACTGCTAAGCAGACGAGGCTTGGCAGCACTCATTAAACAACCGAAGAGCTGGGACTCACTGATAGAATTCATCCAGTCCTGCACTCAGTCCAAAGCTGATCTTAGAGACTTGGCGCTGAGCCCAGGTGACTGCCAGCTTGAATTAATTCAAAAGAAAAGGCTGAAGGCCTGAAGCGCAGGCCTGGGAAGGGACCGAGCTGGCATGAAATTGATACATAGACCATTTGGCCTGCTAGAGAGAAGTGATACTGAATAGTCTTTGTTAGTATTGACTCCCGTGAGGCTCTGACAATTAAGGCCCTGGGATGGGATTTCATGATCTGGTGACCTTCGGCGACTTTTGAAACAGGCTGTGAAAATGGTTGTTGAAATGTCCCTCTTCGGGCTTTTGTTCCAGACCTGTGGAAATGCTGTCTCCCATAGCAATAGCACTTAGACTTATATACCGCTTTACAGTGCTTTACAACGCTCTCTAAGCAGTTTATAGAGTCAGCCTATTGCCCCCAACAATTTGTGTCCTCATTTTACCCACCTCGGAAGGATGGAAGGCTGAGTCAACCTTGAGCCTGGTGAGATTTGAACTGCCAAATTGCAGCCAGCAGTTAGCAGAAGTAGAACTGCACTCTAACAACTGTGCCACCGCAGCTCATGCGCCACCACAGCTCCCTGCGCCAATGGATGTCATCAGGTCCCGGCTGTGGCAATTGGCAACAGTGCCCAAATCCAGAGCTGGAGAACAGTTGCTGAACTCAAGATGCTATGGGCTAGTTGCAACATGAAGTGGGCCAGGAAGAACGTGCTCCATGGTTTGCCCAAATGAGGCAGGTTGGGCTCTGCTTCTTCATCACAGGCTTCTGTAATCCAGAAGCTGCAGGCTTTTCCCTTTCCTGCTGACATTTCCAGGTGGCTCATCAGCTCATGGCAACCATGATGATCCAGGCACATTCAATAGTCAAGTGTCCGATGATGCTGGAAACATCCATCAATGCTCTCTCAAAGAGCTTTCAGAGGTTTCCATGGATGGCTGGGAATTCAGGGAGTTAGGACCTTGTGGGAAGTAGGCTACATGTTGAAAGCCCATTTGGTGCAATGGTAAAGGGAGTGACGGAGTGGCTCAATGGCAGAGATGCTGAGCTTGTTGATCAGAAAGATTGGCAGTTCGAATCCCTAGCGCTGCATAACAGAGTGAGGTCCTGTTACTTGTCCCAGCTTCTACCAACGTAGCAGTTCTAAAGCACGTAAAAATGCAAGTAGAAAAATAGAAACCACCTTTGGTGGGAAGGTAACAGCGTTCCACACGCCTTCGGCATTTAGTCCAGAGGTGGATTGCCAATTTCTTTACTACCAGTTTGGGCGCGCTTCCGCACATGCTTGCATACACATGTGATGCTTCTGTGCATGCACAGAAGCATCTGGGTGGGTGGGCGGAGCCTCTCGCTGCTGCTACTACTGGTTTGGCCAATCAGTGCCAAACCGGCAGCCACCCACCTCTGGTTTAGTCATGCTGGCCACATGACAACGGAGACATCTTCGGACAGTGCTGACTCTTCAGTTTTGAAATGGAGATGAACACCGCCCCCTAGAGTCAGGAACAACTAGCACATATGTGCGAGGGGAACCTTTACCTTTACTGTTAAAGGTAGTGAGTTAGGAACAGGGAGGCCTGAGTCTTTCCTTAGGCATGGAAACCAACTGGTTGATTTTGTGTGAGGAACTATCTCTCAGTTCTAGGAAGGAGGGCAAATCATTTTTGAAGAGATTTGCAAGACAACACATGGACTTGTCCATGAAATCATCAGGAGTGAAGCCTGACTTGAAGGGACCCCCACAACCAAAGAATGTATTTTAAATAGGCGCGTATCGCAGAAACCTACTTTTATAAGGCAATTGACTACCAGCTTTTTAAAAACTCAAGCCAGACACAAATTGAAAACTTGCCCATGGCATATGAGTGACTTTTGTGAATCTTCTGTGTATTTTCTGACCACATTGTAAACTGTATGCTTCTTCCTCGGCAATAAAATACCTTTCAAGCATGTGCAGAATATCTTCTGATTCGTATCTCACAATGGATGCAGACAAATTTTATTTTTCAGCGGTGAAGTGTGTGGAATAATAACAAGGTTGAAGACACTGGAGATGAGCAGAGCCCTTTATCATTGAGTAGACACATTTAGGCCAAAACTAACTGGAAATTAAAAAAAAGGGAGAAGCACTTTTTGGTCACATCAAACCTGAGAACCTGAATGAGGAAGAAGCAGAAGAGGAAGAGAAGAGGAGTCCTTGGTGCTCTCTGAGTTTGGTTGTTTTCTTGCAGACATTTCATTACCCAAACTAGGTAATATTGTCAGTGCTACAGTTTGGGAAGCCAGACTCTGCCTGTCACAAGCCAGGACAAAGGGTGAGTGATGGAGGAGTAACACCTCCTTAAAAAATCTTGGTCCAGCTGGCCTAGCTGGTAGCACCTCATAAGGACCCCTTTCCAGGCTTACAGGAGAAGACGGACAACAGTTTTGAAGGCAGAAGAGGACAGATAAAGCGATTGAAACATCTTCCAGGAGAAGGGAAACTCTGATTACAAACTTCCACTGCCTTGTGGCTCTATCCACTACTGGAAAAGACTTCAGGAGTCAACCTCGAGGCAAAATCGAGTCCCAGAAGCAGTTCGTGACTGTGTATAACCATGTTCTGGTAACTCCTGTGATGGAGCTGGGACCAATTGTATCGGCTCTGGCATTCCATTGGACTATTTCAGCAACGTGGAGAGGGGGGGATCTGCTGCTTGGGTAACAGTCTATCCTCCAGATTAATCTACCCAAGCTTCGTGCTCTGGAGAGGATACTCCAGCCTTACCTCTTTCCAGAGCATAGTCTTTTGAGACTGATGGTCTTTTGATACCATAGTCTTTTGAGACTGATGGATGCTAATGCAACAGGGCTGATGATGTTACCCTATTGGTAAGAAAACAACCAAGCTCAGAGAGCATCAAGGACCCCTCATTTCAACCCTGAGCCAGAGATATTCTCCTTTATAGGAACATAAGAAGTAGCAGGAGCAGCAGGTTTGGGAGGGTGATCCTTTGTTACTTGTTCCAACCGCATTCAGTATAATTAGGTGTTTCCAATGGAAGGATCATGTCTAGCTTAACATGTAGCACTCACGAGGATTATGAAAGCAGCAAAGAAATGAAACATGTTGGAAGGACGTGTTATAAGTAAGGGCGATTCAGTGGATTAGAGGGCTGGTTGGATGAAAGCAGCAGTCTTAATGAAGACAGGGTGGGATGCTTCCTATCCAAGTTTGTCTGCCAGGACTTTTTCATTGGGGTTTCTAAATTATGCCATTTTGTCTTGTCTCCCCCACTACCAGGGACTGTATCTCTAGCTGATATTAGCTGAGCGTGCAGGACAACTCATCGAAGGGATGAGAGGCACAACAGAAAAGAACTTCCCCAACTCCCAAGGGTCCACTTAAAAAGTGGAGCAATCTGGGGACGCTGTGTTATCAATTTTACAAGCCAGCCCCTCACCAAAGGACTGGTATGCATAGATGGATGTTAATTGAAACCAGAAAGGCTGGATCCAGGCAGACAAAATACGGGGCTGAGTCAAAGCAAAGAAGACCCAGCCAGCTCCTGGTTGACAAGTCCAATTGGATCATGGCTCACTGCAGTCAGGGGAGGGGCTTCTCCTCCAGATTCCCACCTGCTTTTTATGCAGGCTGGGCCAAGCCTGACTTTTCGCAGGAACCCAGTTGTGGCTGGTATGTACATTGAGTTCTTAGAATGCTGAGCTGGGGGTTTCAAAGCTGAGAGCCTCATTCTTTCACCCTGGAATGCAGCGAGATTCTACCATGGAGAACTATAAGACAACCTGAGGACCTCCATTGAAGCCTCTTCTCAATCCATGACTTATGCAACTGTTAGAGATAACCTCCGTCAAAAAGGTTGACTAACATGGGCTTGGATAAAGTTTCCAGTGAATCTAAAATGACCCTGCCGACTCAATCCTATGCATGAATACAATACAATAGCAGAGTTGGAAGGGACCTTGGAGGTCTTCTAGTCCAACCCCCTGCCTAGGCAGGAAACGCTACACCATTTTCAGACAAATGGCTATCCAACATCTTCTTAAAGACTTCCAGTGTTGGGGCATTCACAACTTCTGGAGGCAAGCTGTTCCACTGATTCATTGTTCTAGCTGTCAGGAAATTTCTCCTCCGTTCTAAGTTGCTTCTCTCCTTGATTAGTTTCCACTCATTGCTTCATGAAGCTAAAGCTTGCCTTGGCTTTTTTCCAATCAGCCTTTCTAGGATAGGTAATTCTGCAGGATCACCAAATTAATCCTCATCCAATGTAGAGGTGGGATTCCACTTACCTTCCCTCCGGGTCACAAATGTGACTGCACATGCCCCATCTGCGCATGCACACCACCTTCTGTGTACGCACAGTGCTTGCGCAATATGTCGGGGCGGGTGGGAGGAGCGAACCGGCGGAATACTACTTCAGATCCAGTGTAGAGATAAGGCAGCACAACCCCCTCCAGCAAAAGCCGACAGGGGGGGAAAAAAAACCCCAATGAAGGCCAGGACTGGAAATCATAACAGGGAACTTCATCTGAAGATGGATAATTCTGATTCTCCTTCTGGGGTGCGAATGGCTGCAGCGTGTACAATGACTTACCACACCCAACCCAATTACAGACTAGAACAGCTTGCCTTCATAGGAGGATGTCTGTGGAATTTTAACAGGAGACTGATACTCGTTTCAAATCGGAAACGGACAGAGAGTTTGTAATTTTAATTCACAAAGAGCATGCTCGTGATGTTCGGAGTTTAGGAAAATATTCTTAATAAACCCAGCGATCCTGGGCCTGGCCTCTTCGCCATGTTCCTTGCACCTTGGTGCTGTTCACTCTGCACATAGCATGGCTCTCAGTCAGACACAAGGCGGGCTTTGTTTCCCTGTGCAGCAAAGGCTCCGTCCCTGTGTTTTTGACACCTTTGATCTGGCACTCTTGCCGCCTTCACTCTCCTTTCCACTTGCACGGCCATCTTCCTCGCCGAGGCAAAAGGGCCTGCCTGTTGCTGGCAGGTGCACCGTGGCTTGTCTCTGGTGGCCAGACCTTGTCCATGGAGTTGCATTCCTGTGGGTGGAGGCAGCTCCCCGCTGCTTGGCTGCTGGAGCACTTGCTGTGCAAAAGCAACTTGTGCCAGGGCCAAAATCTTCCAGGGAAATAAAATAAACACAGTTCTAAATGGAGGCAGGAATGAATGAAGTAACATGGAAGGTATGATGCTGTTCCACCCCACTTGGCCCCGCCTACAACCCCCCCCCCGCAGCTTCATCCAAAGTCCGCAGACATTGTCCCAAGAGGGGGCTTCAGGGGGGGAGGGCGGAGTAGAGGGGAAGGGAAGATTGTCGGGGTAAATCCGGGTGGCTTGGCCTTTTTTCAGAAACAGCCTCTCTTAGCAAATGTCATTTGTGGAACTGGTGGTGCATGAATCTGCGCCAATGTCTGAGATTGTTCTAGAGCAGGAAAGTCCAGGCTGACTGCGAGAGTTATTCAGGGAAAAGGCACTCTCTATAAGCTTAGAGGATCTCTCTCCTTCAAAAATGGGAAGCTTTGAGCTTCCGCAGAAGAAGTTGGGATATAAATCTATCCTCACTTTCATCTCATCTTCCTCTCCTCGCTGCTTTTGTAGGAGGAAGAGGAAGGGCAGATCTTAACAGCCCTCCGGGATAAACCAGGCGGATGAGCTAATTCTACTTTATTGTAAAGCTACATTCACAGAATCTTGCAAGTTTGCAGGTACAACTTTCTGCTGCCATTTTTAACCATCTGTTCAATTAGGGAGTTGATCCTCAGTTTCTTTTTCTGACTGTTTCTGACTGTTAAGCCACTGGGGGCTCCTGCCTCTCTTATCTAATTATTCCCTAAGTCACCCACATTTTCCATTACAGATCAGGATGTCTCTGGTGCAATGTCATCTGTCGTTTTCTGCTAAAGGCCTCCTATTCTATATCCCCAGGGCGACTCATAGACCTGAACCCTTTGTTGTCATTTTAGGGCAAAACTGGGTGATACACCCCCATTTTGGAGTGGGAGATACATGAAGTAGATTTAGTCCGACCCAGCAGTATTCTCATTATCATGAGTTAGAAGTGAAAATGATACATTCTGAGACAGCCTTCTGCAGAGTATCAATTACAGGAAAGCAGAAAACAACCAGAGACCTATTATTTTCAAGGCCTGTTTGTGAGTTATCCAGAGGCCTCTGGATGACTTCTATAGGAACACAGATGATATATTTGATGGGCCTTTGGTCTCCTCCACCAAGATTCTTCTTAAACTTTTATACCAAAGTTCCATCCAAGCCAACAAAAATAGTAAGAGACCTTGGCGTAAAAATAGGGATTTACAAGTCCCAATGAGTGTCAACAATTTGTGAAACCAGGAGAGAAACAGTGATTAGTTCCAGAAACCAGAGTTGTGAACGATTTTATTGTTTGCCTAAAGGAAGCATCAGAGTTGGCCTTCCCAGTTCTCTCTCTCAAGCGTAGACATGATTGCAACTCCCTCTTCCATAGCTCTTCACTTTGGATGGTAGCATCCAGAACCTTTTCTCAGGGACTCAACCCACATTTAGACTCCTCTGCTGACATCGAGCCTTCTATATGCAAGGCTCCTTGTTCAAGTTGTCTCCTAGACTTCCCTCCCCATCCTTGTGCAGGAGACAAATTTGGTGTCTGTCCTTTGTCCAAATTCTGCCTAAGTAACATCCTGCTTGGGTGAAGGAAACTCCTTAGCTTCTTACCACTGATGCAACTCACAATCTATGATCTCATTCTGAATTACCCAAGTTCACATTTCCATTTGGCTTCTTTTCAAGTCTCTTCTATATAGCATCAATGAGGAATTTCTGCCATACACCAATCTAGCCTAATAATCAGGAAATTCCAAGGAAAAGACTTTGTAGAATTTTCTTTTTCTTTTTAAATATATTTTTATTTTTTACATATAAATATATTGAATACAGTTTAATTGTCCTGGCATTCCACTTGCCATGAAACAAAGGTAAAAACAAATAACATACTATATATACTATTTTAAACAGTGCTAGTGTTGTACATTTATTTTTGACCATCATATTCTAGAATGTCAACTTATCTATCATTCTAATACATACATAGTATCTCTTTCCGTGTCCACTTAACCAGATTCTTTCGCATTCAAATGTCTGCCTCGTGTTTCTAACCATTGATAGAATCTATTCCATGTAACTTAGTATTCTATATCACCTTTATCTTTTAATTTTAGTGTTAGTCTGTCCATTTCTGCACAGACTAGTATCTTCCTTATTGTCCTCTGAGGATGTGTTTTCACTCTTCCACTGCTGCGCATACACAATTCTTGCTGCTGTTCAAGATGTGTAACATTAGGTATATTGTCCCTTTATCATAGCCATCTGATATAATGCTTACTAAAATTTTCATACACTTCATATTGTGAGATGATCAGGCGGTTGCATAAAACCCATAATTAGTAATGAAGGGAATGTTTGAATGTTTGAATGTTTATTTCATTTGTATGCTGCCCTTTTCCCCCCGAAGGGGGACTCAGGGCGGCTCACAACTCAAACCAGGGAAGGGGGATACAGACAAATTAACAACAACACAAAACAATACATAATTTAAAACACGCAACAATCATACCATTCGAGATAGGGGCAACGGTTCTTTAGCCCCAGGCCTGTCGGAACAGCCAGGTTTTAAGGGCTTTGCGGAAGGCCTGGAGGGTGGTGAGGGTGCGAATCTCCACGGGGAGTTCGTTCCAGAGGGTCGGAGCAGCCACAGAGAAGGCTCTCCTCCGGGTAGTCGCCAGTCGACACTGGCCGGCGGATGGAATTCGGAGGAGGCCTAATCTGTGGGATCTAATCGGTCTGGTGGAGGTAATTGGCAGCAGGTGGTCTCTCAAGTACCCAGGTCCAATACCATGAAGGGCTTTATAAGTGACGACTAGCGCCTTGAAGCGTAGGGAGGGATGGAGGGAGGAATAGATAGATTTTGGAATTTTCTAAAGTGTTTCTTTCAACTCCATACACCTAGAAGTCTCTCAGCTTTTTGAATGGATCCATTTCCCCCTTTAAATTCTTCCTTAAATTGTACCACCCCTTGACTTTTGTCATGAAAGTGAAACTAACTGCAAAGATGTGGTGTTGTTCCTGCACATACATACCTTTCCTCATACCTTATTTCCCTGTTCTTTCCTTTCTGATATGGGTTAGCAGCTGCAGATTCTTGGGCCAAATCCAGCCTTCAAAGGAGATTTTTGGAACAGAATTTAATTCACTGGCAAATTAGTTTAAATACCTTTGTCTATTATTTAAATGGTAATATAGATTCCTTGGAAAAGTAGATTAAATTATAATAAACAATGTTTTCATATCCTTTTATGTTTGCATGTATACTTTCCTTTCCCTTCCAATAACTAAGCTCTAAGCGGCTCAGGGAACAATTTAATTGTATCATCAAATCATTACCAATCATTTAAAAATCCAAACCAAATTAAATAAAAAAAAAAGATTCAATAGCTAGGACGAATTAACCAATTAAATTAAGAAATATAATACAACTATTCCAAACATTCAATTAAATCTTAAAGTACAAATGTTTGCATTATTAATGGAATAATAGACGATTAAAAGACAAAATATGGCTAAAAGGAAGATGAAGGATGACCTTGGAAAATACACCATAGCTGACCTGCTACAGCAGGGCTGTCCCTCTTGGCCCACGGGCCAGAGGCGTCCTGTGCTGGCCATGGCCACGCCCAGTTTAGCGAAGGGGGGAAATGTCCCCAATATGTCACGTGATGCCGCTGTGATGATGTGAGTTTGACACCCCTGTTCCTCAGCCTGACAGTGTTTCTCAACCTCAGCAACTTGATGTGTAGACTTCAACTCCCAGAATTCCATTCCTCTTAAAGTTGCTGAGATTGGGAAAGATGGCTTTAAGTTAAAGGAGAGAGCCAAAGAGCTGGAAGGCAGGTATTGGTGAGATTTCCCAGTCTCCAGCTCCATGAAACTCCAACCCCTCCGATTACAAAACAGGAGCTTGGGGGTGCAAGCATGTGCATCCAGGGATGCAATCGCCCAGAAGGAATGGCGCCAGGATGTGTGAAAAAAAGTACTCTAAGTGTTCCAAAACTGGCATGAGCACAGATGGGGCCATTCCTTCCAATGAAGGAGTTTGTCAATACTAGTGGCATCCTATTGTCCTACCATTAATTTCGACATGATATAGGAACATCTGTTTCCCATATTCTGTGGTGGATATTTCTGTCCTCTGTGAGTCCTTCCCTGCCACAGCCTCAAAAGGGTATCTGTTTGCTTTCTCTGAATCTACTCCAAGGAGATGAGGAACAATAAGGGGTCATTGTCCCTATGCCATTGCCTTTGGATATACTACATGCCACTCTTCCCCAATAGACAATCTTAATTTACACTCAGGGCTTTTTCTAAATAATTGTTTGAGTCCTTGGCTCTTTCTCCCAAAGTTCTCAATCTACCTCATTCCTTCTGCGTGGCAAGTATAAAGCTCGTCAACATTCCAGTGTAATAAAGATTTGGGAGGTAGGGCGGCGGGGGGGGGGGGAGGTACAGCAAGTACTGATATAGTTGGGAAAACTACTTTGCTGGAGCTGAGTGCCAATACAAAACTTGGGAGTTCTTTGACAAACCAGCTGCAGGCAGAGCCTGGCTCAAAAGTTCTGGATCCCCATGATGTGTCCAGATGGGGCACTTGCTGGCAATTCCTCCCCCCTCCCCCGGCTCTCTTGGCCAAATTATCATGTTGGGTTTTTCGTACATGCCTAATCAACACTCATGCATGAGAGTTGTGTTTTTTTTCCTAATGCTTTCATGCTCCCTGAGCAGAACAGTGTTTCTGAATCTAGGTTCTCTGTGATGAGAGAATGCAGCCTCAAATAAGTATATATGCAGTAATAGCAGACATAGTGTATGGGCTGATCTTTTTATTTATTTATTTATTTATTTATTTTATTATATCCTATGAATTCTAGTTGTGCTCATATTGTTCTTCAACCTAGTTTTTTTTTTAAATTCCTACCTCATGTAGGGTAACTTTGGATATGAAAAAAACTGTCTGAAGGTCACCCAGCAAACTTCAAATCCTGGTGTAGCCTTGAACCATGATCTCCTTGGAAGATACAGAGATTGGCTGTGTGTCAGGTATGGGGTAGAGAGGCCTCTACCTCAATGGTTCTGTGTTGATGCTGCCCTGTAGACTAGCAGAAAGAACATTATAGAATAATCATGCTTTGAAAATTTAGGAATGACCTGATTTCTAATACTCTAATCAGTTTTTTATTTGTTTTGCAAAGTGGTTTTTATTGTACAGTATTCTATCATCTCTCTCCATCCACCCATCAATCCATCCTTCTAACTATCTGTCTGTCTGTCTGTCCATTCGTCCATCCATCCATCCATCCATCCATTCATCCATCTTATCTATCTATCTATCTATCCATCCATCCATCCATCCATCCATCCATCCATCTATCTATCTCTCTATCATCCATCCATTCCTTTTCCCTTCCAATCTTT
Source organism: Thamnophis sirtalis (assembly GCF_051295495.1). NCBI lineage: Eukaryota > Metazoa > Chordata > Lepidosauria > Squamata > Natricidae > Thamnophis > Thamnophis sirtalis. The sequence continues at coordinate 19,754,542 of NW_028261386.1, read as the reverse complement.
TTTGGACTTTCTATTTTTTCTTGTTTCTATTCTCCCTAGTTTGTGTTCGTTTTCTGTCTTTATAATTTAAACTTCAATAAAAAGTATTATTTTTTTTAAAAGAGAGAAAAGGATTCCATGACAGACTAAAGGGGAAAATTGTTCACTTTTAAATGAAGCCAATTTTATACTATAAGATTTGCGGTTCCCAAACTGAGCACCACAGTACCACTGGGTGCAACAGATGACTCACAGGGGTGCTGCAGGATATTTTAAATTGGGACCTAACTCCTTCATAAATGGAACAATGATGTATTTCTTTTGGCCTAAGGGCATCATGAATAAATTACTGAGACGCAAAGAACACTGTGAATTGAGAAAGACTGAGCACTTCTGCAAAGGAGCGTTGTTTTTCGAACAGAGTTTCTGAGATTTTTTTTAAAGTGAAGAGATTCTGCAGCCTGAAATAATGTAACAATCCTACTTTAATCAAGACCAATTATATAGAACCAACTCTTAAATACTGCAAACACCTGACAAAAGACATATTCTAATTCCTTAGGTAAAATGTTTGTTTCAACTTTAGCCTAGTTCTAGGAAAACTGAGGACACGAACATCTTCATCTCTTGGAGCTATTTTGGAAAAAAGGGGGTGGCAATAGAATTCACCATTACCAATTCTCATCATGGTACAGAATTTTTGCAGGCCGTGCCCATCCTGAGGAACCTGGTCTAGATATCTGTTGCCCAGAGATGAAGAAAGGGACCCAAAATTGCCAGTGACAAAGGGCTAAACACAATAGCAATAGTTCTTAGAATTGTATACCACTTCACAGTGCTTTACATCCTTTCTATGTGGTTTACAGAGTCAGCATATTGCTCCCAACAATCTGAGTCCTCATTTTACCTACCTCAGAAGGATGGAAGGCTGAGTCAACCTTGAGCCTGGTGAGATTTGATCGGCCAAACTGCTGGTAGCCAGTGATCAGCAGACATAGCCTGCAGTACTGCACTCTAACCACTGCGCCCCCGCGGCTCACAATCTTCTTTTGGCCTGTTTATTTTCAAACTACAAGGGGAGTAGTAAACCTAGAACTAAGGAGAAATTTCCTGACGGTGAGAACAATAAACCAATGGTATGGTTTGCCTCCACAAGTTGTGAGTGCTCCATCACTGAAGTTTTTTAAGAAGAGATTGGACGACCATTTGTCTGAAATGGTATAGGGTCACCTGCCTGAGCAGGGGGTCATACTAGAAGACCTCAAAGGTTATCCTACCTCCATCTGGACAAGCTTCCAATAACTCATATGCATTCTTCCCAACCTGCATTCATGAATGATATAGTCCAGATACTTTGCTCTGAATGAGATCTGATTAAACCTTGTAAACCCAAAGGACAGATAGGTCTGAGGAAGTATGGGTGTAACAGGACTTTGATGAAGGAAAGTTATTTTTTAACTTATAAGTCATTGAAGGAAATCTATCTATCTATCTATCTATCTATCTATCTATCTATCTATCTATCTATCTATCTATCTATCTATCTATCTATCTATCTATCTATCTATCTATCTCTACCTACCTACCTACCTACCTACCTACCCATCATCCATCTCTCTCTCTCTCTCTCCCTCCTTACCTACCTACTTACCATCATCTATTATCTATCACCCTTCTCCCTCTCCCTCTCCCTCTCCCTCTCTCCCTCCCTCCCTCCCTCCCTCCCCCCCCCCTCTCTCTCTCATATCTTATATGCTACCCATCCTTTAGTGCTCTTGCCAGGAACTTAAACAGATTAGGCCTTGTTTGGAAAACAATATTAACATATCTCTTTGGAGTAGGGAGAGGATTCATTTCATACCAAGTCAAAGATCTGAAGATGAGGTCAGTAATACCATTAAAAAGCCCAAAGCAAGAAGAAGACATTCCTATGAGAAGCAGATGGCTCTGGTTCCCTGTATTTTGTGTCTTGTGATTACAAGACATGCTCTGACTTTCTGGGTTGTTGGCACGAGAGAACTAACAGTTAGTTCCAATGGAGTGTTGGTTTTAATTTAAAGGTCTAACCAGAAGAGCATTGGGATCCTTTTGTATGGGGGCAATTGATTCAGCCCCCACGTAAAGCAGCAGCATCCAAACATGTTTTAGTGTTTGAAATATTCAGATGGATCAAGATTTTTAATTCAAAGCTAGAAAATGAATCAGTGGAAATATGATCACAAGCATTATTTCAGTATGTTGTGATTCCTCCCACGCTCCCATTTACTGGACCATTGACTTCAATGAGCAAAACATCATGAAAAAAGGGGGGGGAATCCATTGGCTTAGATTGCAATGAAGGAGGTTTGCAAATAATAAAAAAAATCTGCCCAATTCTCCTCCAGACATTTCAGAATTTTAAAAAGTGCCCCATTGACAATCTGATGATAATTAAAATCAATAGGAATATCCTGTTATCCAAAGTATTGGGAGACAGAATATAAATTAGACTTTTAAATATTCAGGGAGTTAGCTAACTCTTTATAAGACAACAAACTACTTTTTATGTTTTTATGTTTATATATTATGGTTATAAGCAAGAATATGATCCTTCAGTGTGTTTTTTCTGCTTCCAGTTCACACCTTTAGGGTGTTATGTTTATCCATTGTGTTTATCTTGTGTTTTACTTGATTTTAAAAGTTGCAGAGTTAAATCAGAGTCTTGAGGGGCAGAGTTGTTTTTGTGTAACAGTCTTAATGTCTTTTCCTTCTCAAAAATATTCCAGAAATTGCTATATGTAAAATAGTCGTTAAAAAAAAAAAACTAACAAGGGAGCAAGACCAAAAACTAACAAACAGCTAAGCAGCGGAGAGCAAAGAAAATAAGCAGGGAAATTCAAAACTGGCACTCCCTCTGTTCCTGTCAAAAGTGCTTAGAAGCAGAATGGTTTTTGAACCTTTCTCCAAAAATAAGAATGAGAAGAAGTTGGATGAGGCTCTTCAGGGAAGGGAGTCATAAACTCTGGGTACCAGCTTTGAAGAGGAAAGCTACAGGCGATGTGGAAAAAAAGACTTCTTAAGTGTTAGGCACACATTTATACCAATATATTGCATAAAATAATGGACCAATGTTTTTTGATTCTTTGCAACCCAAAAACATGTTGGAACAAAATTATATAAAGGGACTCAGGACTCGAATTCTCACAGTGCATTTACTGCAGCATAAAATCATTTTTAGCTATTTCTAAGACCTAGTCAGAACTGAAGAAGCTTCTGGGATGAGAAGAGAAACTTAAACTTATCGTATTCTGGTAAAGGTTTTCTCAAAACACTGTACAAAATCTATATAGGTGTGTGTGTGTTTGTGTGTGTGTGTGTGTGTGTGTTCGTTGTAGCATAACTCTGGAACGCCTTGAGCAATTTCAACCAAACGTGGTACACAGATGACTTACTCTATGGAAACAAATACTATGGGGGTAAGGCACCCCTAACACCCCTTGGGGGGCATGCAGCCTGTTGTGCCCTCAAATGGATTCTACCGTACTGCCATAAAATGGCTTCTACTGTACAGCATAGTAGAGTTGCCATGGTAATGGCTTCACAGTACTTCACAAGGGGCTCTCTCTGGTAAGGGGGAAAATTCAACATTAGAAATTATGTTTGGCCCAGACATTGTCCCCCTATAAATAAATACTCAGGCAACACCAGGTTGTCAGCTAGTTAAATATATAGAAGTGAGAACAGTAAACCAGTGGAACAGCTTGTGTTCAGAAGTTGTAGGGCCTTCATCACTGGAAGTTTTTAAGACTGGACAGCCACCTGTCTGAAATGGTATAGGGTCTTAAGCAGGGAGTTGGACTAGAGGACCTCCAAGGTCCCTTCCTGCTCTATTCTGATTAAGCAGGGAGTTGAACTAGAAGACCTCCAAGGTCCCTTCCTGCTCTATTCTGATTAAGCAGGGAGTTGGACTAAAAAACCTCCAAGGTCCTTTCCTGCTGTAGTCTGATTAAACAGGGAGTTGGACTAGAAGACCTCCAAGGTCCCTTCCAACTCTGTTATTCTGAAGTGGTAGAGCGCTCTTCCTTTTAGGAGCAACCATATCAATAGCAAAGGAAGGAGCAGTCAAGAAATATGCTTCAGACTAGCACTTGGCAGAACAGCCATGAAAGCTGAAAGATATTCAGTTGCTTATATGGGCAAAAATCAGAATCATGCAAGCCACAGTATATACCCTGTGACAATCTACAGAAGTGAAAGTTGGATTTTGAAAAAGCAGGATAGAAAGAGTATTGATGCTTTCAAATTTTGGTGTTGGAGATGATTTCTGAAAATACTATGGAGAGTCAAGAAAACAAATGGATCATCAAACAAATCAACCCAGAGATCTTACTCAAGGCACAAATGACCAGGTTCAAATTGTCCTATTTTTGGATATATTATGCAACGATCTCCCTCTTTTGGAGAAGCTCCAGTGTTGAGACAGGTGGAAAGAAAGAGAACAACCAGCAGCAAGGTGAATGGCTCCCCTATTTGAAGAGCTGAAAGACTCAAGTTAGGAACTGGCCATCAAGGAGAAAATCTACCTATGTAGTCACCAAGAGTTGACACAAACCTGATGGCAATGTTCAATAATCAATATTTTAATAATTCAGGCAAACTGTTTTGACGGGGAAGGATATTAATGTTGGCCAAAGAATATTAATCTTCTATTTCTCCGACCAGTCAAATCAGACCCATTAAAAGTGTTCACAGATGCTACTATCTAGGTTTTGCAGATTAGTGCAAATTGGATTCAGATTAATTCCTACCTCCAACTCAGTAAATAATACAAATTAAAGCCAAATAATTAAATAATAAAGTCAAACCATGATCCAGGTTCAGAAGATTGTGTTTTCTGGCTGGCTTACTAATAGGGAAGGGAAATGACAACATGGAGTGCACCAATTGCTGCTTAGAAACTATCACATATGAAATTGTGTGAGGACAGCAACACTGCCCAGTGTCACTGGTGAGAAGTGGTAAAGCTAGATTGTGGGAGCAGTATAATTTATGTTGATATAATTTCCTCTACCCTAACCCTAACCCTAATTCAAGAATGGGAAAAGGATAATTTATGGCTGAATTAATACATACCTGAAGGGAAAAGTAGCCTCCATTTGGACATTGAATTTTAATGTTGGCTATATCTTAAATCAAGCCATTATATCATCTTCTCTACTGTTATGTTTGAATGGTAATGATTTCTAAGCAATTCCTAGTAGAAATTGGTTTAACTAGAGTTGCCAGGCCTCAGACCTGCTTACTGGAACATTGCATTGGGTTATGCCACTATCACCATCATCTTCAACTCAGAAAACCATGACATAGATTTTTGTCAGTGCCTTATGACAAATATTATCTTCCAGCGTTCATTGAGTTCACGGCTTCTTTGAAAAGATAGGAATGGAGTGGCATAAAAACTCCATAAATTAATAAAATGAATAGAATGAAGGAATGAACTACTATCTCATATTAAGCATCCATCAATTATTATTTGTTATTTCTTCAGAGGCTCAGGGCCTAAACGCATCGCATTCTGGTACAGGTTTTCTCAAAACACTGTACAAAATCTATATAGATGTGTGTGTGTGTGTGTGTGTGTGTGTGTGTGTGTGTGTGTGTGTGTGTTAGCATAACTCTGGAACACCTTGAGTAATTTCAACCAAACTTGGCACACAGATGACTTACTCTCTGGAAACAAATACTGTGGGGGTAAGACACCCCTAACACTCCTCGGGGTGTGTGTTCTTGTTAAGCTACAGCCTGTTGTGTCTTAAAATGGCTTCTACTGTACTGCCTTAAAATGGTTTCTATTGTACTGCCTTAAAATGGCTTCTACTGTACTGCCTTAAAATGGCTTCTACTGTACAGCACAGTGGAGTTGCCATGGTAACGGCTTCACAGTACTCCACAAGGGGCCTCCCTCTGGTAAGGGGGGAAATCCAACATTAGAAATTATGTTTGGTCCGGACATTTGTGAATGTCTAATACAGGATTGGGATAAACAAATAGAAAGGCAACACCAGGTTAACAGCTGGTTTAACTATAAAATATTGCAGTCTAAAGCAGTAGATTAGTGTAAGTAGAAATTATTTTTAAAAAATGTGTATGTTCTTCTACATTACATTCCTAGTACATAGTATTTATGAAGAGTAATGAATCCTTTGAGCACAGGATGTAGGTAAGAGAATTAATGCGCAAAACTATTTGATATGATATCTTTTTGTTGGACTTGTACCAATTTGGGTTTTTATATGTTGGAAATTATGGAGAGTGGTGACACAAAGCTACAAAAGAAAAGCTTTCGCTCAGATCAACTTGAGTTGTTTAGTCTGATCAAGATGGTTGTGTTTGACAGGGGAAATGAAGCGAACAATTATAAGTCATACATAAATGATGAAAGGTTCGAGCGAGTAAATGAATTTCTAGACTTGGGTAGAATGTTTACTAAAATGTGAAAATGGATGGAAACATTCTCAGAAGTTGAAATGCTTGCAGAAAGGTAGTAGGTAGTTATGTGGTCTGTGGTGAGGAACGAAAGAACCAAACATGGCTACATAGGATTGTGCTGCTGCCCACTTTGCTATGTGGAAATGAGAGTTGGGTGTGTAAAGAAAAATACAGAAGTAAATTAAATGCAGTGGAAATGTGTGTGTGTGTGGTAAAACAAGAAGGGATAAGGGCAAGAAAGAGCGGTACTGATGGAATGAACACAACAATGAATTAACGGTAAGAAAGAAGCATATTGAAGTGGTTTGGTTATTCAGAAAGAATGAGTGAAGACAGAATTGTAAAATAAATATATAAAAGAAGAGTAAATTGGTTAAGAGGAGATATAAGACTAAAAATATTATAATGAGACAGGTGAACAAATAGTCCATGACTCAGTGAATGGATGGAGTAGAACCTGGAGGCTATCGTGGTATTCTTCTGCTGTGAACTATTGGCAAAAAGGAGAAAAGCAGCTCAACTGATGACTGGAAAGACATCTACCATCACTTACAAAAATTATCTCACTGTGTTTTATTAGCTTAATCAAAAAGGTTGGCCCGCTCCAACTGGCAATCTTGAGTCGATCTCAAAAATATTGGCTGCTTCTAAAGTCTCGCAGACAACCTCATTTTCTGCATATTCCTATTGTAAAAGGCTACAAACAGCTTGTACCTCAAAAGACTTTGAAGATTTATGTCATCATATCACATCAGAGTGTCATCTCTTTAAGGAAAAGGTTCACTGGCGACATTCCTGTTTTTATTTCAAGAATTTGTTGAAATTTCTGTGGATGAACTTCTGAAGTCAACTGTTTTCCATGTAAAAGAAAAAGTACCTCTGGAAGATGTTTGAGCCACTAAGGGCATCCATCTCCTTCTCCCTCTCGCTCTCTCCTTCACCCTCCCTCTCCCTCTCTCTCTCTCTCTCTCTCTGCCTCCCTTCCTCTCCCTTTCTCTTTCTCTCCACACCCCCCCTCTCTCTCACACACACAGACACAGACACAGACACAGACACACACACACACACACATATATCAGGGGTGCAATAGATACCACAGTCCTCTTAAGTCATCTCTATTTCCATTCTAAACTATTATTATTAGTTAATAAAAGTTTTTCCTGTTCCCATAATTATAATATGCCTTTCTCTGTCAGCCGCTTCCATAAATCCATTCAATTCTATTAGCCAACAAAGCTCCATAGGGAATATGTGATGTGGAATGATTCTAGGTATCCAAATATGGAGCTTTAGTCTCCATCTCATATTGAGAAAGCCACTGCTGAACACACCAAGAATCCTTCTGATCTAAGAATCCATTCTTATGCATTCTAGCTAATTCCTGAGAACTCACAAGCAGAGGAGGAATTGTGTTGCTGCTTAATTTCAGCCTCTTAAATTTAGGAACAGATTACCTTCTTATTTACGGCTGCATTTAACTCTTGTAGCATGTATTTTTCAATTTTTGGTCCCAATGTTTCCAAAACAGCTTTCAGATCAATAAATAAGGATGTCCTTTAATTACCATCTGTAAAAAACAAAACAGAAAGGTGGATAGAATTATTCGGGAGAGAAAAGGCAAATTAATTCTGAATTATTTCTAAGAAACATTATTGGTACACATCTTCATTTCTGTAAGATGGAAAGAAGAAAGGTTTGTAGAAATGGTAGACCCTTAAAGCTTTAATTTTGGAACAGGACAATAATACAATATGAGGAAGGAAAGAAGGAAGGAAACAGATGTCTGGTAGAGAAGAGATGTATATGAATATTTCATATTACAGTATTACTATAATAGTGATAACGGGGAGTACTATAAATCCTAGACATAGGCAGAATGTCTTTTTTCGCTTTAGGGGACAATTTTTAGACCAATAGAGACCACAACAGTTTAAATAGGTTGCTAAGTAGGTCGCACACTCCTTTCAGAAACTAAATATTCTTCTGTCAACTGAAAAAGACAGGGAATCTTACTAAGCCTCAAATCTTAACCCTAAAGAGGCCCAGGGGATCAATATATCTGTAGCTGAAGATGACCCTCCTAGATTTACTCTATACATTCATGCATACATGCATATAATCTTTCCTTCTCCAATTGTTTCATCAAAAATTCCACTGCTCTATCAGCACAGAATTACCCTTGCTTTCCGTCCCCACCTCTTCCCCCTAAGCTATTTATGAGTACATTCTTACACTAGACAGGACACACTGGGGCTAAGAAAGAAGAAAAGAAAGAAATCTTAAACATGACACCATAGCGGTATCATTTTTCTAAACATTTTGCAAATATTTCAGAGCCCAAAGGGCTTGCAAATGTTTTAAAGACATGCTAAATTCCACATTGAAAGGCAACATTTCAAAATATTCTTCCTCTCAAAAACACATTTCCAATTGCACTTCAGAGGTGGTATTCAGCAGGTTCTGACCAGTTCTGGAGAACCGACAGCGGACATTTTAAGTAGTTCGGAGAACCGGTAAATACCACCTCTAACTGCCCCCCCCATCTATTCTCTGCCTCCCGAGTCCCAGCTGATCGGGAAGAAATGGGGATTTTGCAGTAACCTTCCCCAGGAGGGGAGGGAATGGAGATTTTACAGTATCCTTCCCCTGCCATGCTCACCAAGCCACACCACGCCCACCAAGCCATGCCCACAGAACCAGTAGTAAAAAAAATTGAATCCCACCACTTCTCTCAAAATAATGAATCTCACAGAGCTTTTGCTGGGGGCTATTGTCATAGGAGGAATCCTTTGTCTGGTCTCTTAATCTCTTAGTTAATGATGATTATTGGGACCAGAATTTCTGTTGCTAAGAGACTTTGCCATGGCAGTTCCAGCAGTTCCTTGTTAAGCAAATCCCACACTATTGTGAAGCCCAAAGTCATGTGGTCATCATTTGCAACTTCCTGCCAGATTCCCCATTGACTTTGCTTGTTAGAAATCAGAAGTGAAGCACTCAAATGACGATCATGTGACCATGGAACTTGTGACATCCTGATTGCGAGTTGGTCGCTGAGCCTCTGGATTGAGATCACGTAACTGTGGGAACATTGCTAGCTCGATCAAGTACAAAAGATAACGTTTCAGTCCAGCGGGGTTGAATTTACATTAGATTCCTCATACTGAAAAAAGAGAGTTGACGATCTCAAAAGAGATCTTTCCTTGTTCTGTTGTTCTATAAAACATTGCTAGTTTATTAAAAGTTATGAATTTATTTGCATTTATGTCCTGTCTTTCTGTATCAGGTACCCATGCTATCTAACAAAAACCAGATGCCGACAAAATAAAATGCTTGGTAATTAATAGTAGCTGCTTGGCTACTACTGTGGCCAGTAGTCTACTGGCTACATTTGCACAATACATGTGCAACACACACATTTTTAATTATTCTGTTTTCTGGATTTGCATTTCACATGTAACAAAAAACAGGCTGGGTTAATATAATGTACCAAGGCATAAAAACATATGTATTTGCTAGATATACACATTATCTAGTTGACAGTGTGGTGTGAACATAGCTTACTGGGAAAAGTGCATTAGCAGTGGCGGTATACAACAATTACATAGTTATTGTATTATTCAACGCCAATTTTCCATACTGTTGTATCTCTACATTGGTTAAATATTCTTATCCCGTTTTTCTTCCAAATGGTTGGAGTAGGTGACAGACAGGAAGAGCTCTTGGGAAGAGACCAACCCCAATTACTTAGGTCATGATAACACAGTACTTACTGTACAGTAGATTTTTGCAAAACACAGTACACCTAGAAGACTGTTCTAGCAATATAACTGATTTAATATATTAAAAAGGTAAAGGTTCCCCTTGCACATAAGTGCTAGTTGTTCCCGAAGGCCAGTGGTGGGTTGCTATTTTTTTTACTACCAGTTTGGGTGTGCTCCTGCGTGTGCTCGCATGTGACGCTTCTGCGCATGTGCAGAAGCATCCAGGCAGGTGGGCAGAGCCTCACGCTGCCACTACTACCGGTTCACCTAATCCGGGGCGAACCGGCAGCAACCCACCTCTGCCGAAGGTGCTTGAAACGCTGTTACCTTCCCACCAAAGGTGGTTCCTATATGTCTACTTGCATTTTTACGTGCTTTCGAACTGCTAGGTTGGCAGAAACTGGGATGAGTAATGGGAACTCCCTCCATTACGCAGTGCTAGGGATTCGAACCACCGAACTGTTGACCTTTCTGATCGACAAACTCAGCATCTTGCCACCTGGAATGTATTTGCTATTGTTCAGACAATTTACATAGTTTCTAGTAAATCTCTGTTTTAGAAAACTCTACCAGTAGCAGTTAGACATATACCGCTTCATAGGGCTTTCAGCCCTCTCTAAGCGGTTTACAGAGTCAGCATATCACCCCCACAATCTGGGTCCTCATTTTACCCACCTCGGAAGGATGGAAGGCTGAGTCAACCCTGAGCCAGTGAGATTTGAACCGCCGAACTGTAGATAGCAGTCAGCTGAAGTGGCCTGCAGTACTGCACTCTGCCCACTGCGCCACCTCGGCTCTACCAGGAAAAAACCTAGCTGAAATTCCAAAGCCAAGATGTGCAATTGGGCTGCACAATGTTTGTAACAATACACCTCAATATTATTGTATTATTAACATGTGGAAGCGGAGAGAAGATACAGTAAGTCACAGCTAGGGGACCTTGTCATATTGTTCCCCCCCACCTTCTTCCCTTCCTGATGCTGAACTATGGGAAGATCTCAGTCTTTCTCAACCATGACACCTTTAAGAGGTGTGGACTTCAATTTCCAGAATTCTTTAACATGTGAAGAATGTTGGGGAATTCTGGGAGTTGAAGTCCATGCCTCTTAAAGCTGTTGAAGTTGAGAAACATGATCTAGGTACAAAAGGCACACAGCATTCCTGGATTGTGGAAACCTTTCCTTCGTTTATTTTGAAAATACTTCATCAACTCACACAATTGGAAAATGTTAGGGATGAGGAGGAGAACCTGATTCTAATGAAGGAATTCAATCCAAACAACTTCTTTTATGCATTGGGTTAGCTGGTTCTTCAACAGTGTTTTGAAGGCATCAAGTCATTCCAGAAACATGAGATATTCTTTTCATGGAGGAGGAAGTGACTTCACATCTGACCAGAAGTAGCCATTGTCTGCTTGGAAGGCATTTTTGGGTCAGAGGCTTCCTGGGGACTTCGATTGTTTCCAGGGCACTTAACTTCTTTCCCTCAACAAGATTGAAGCACATAGAAAATATCCCCATTCTTTCTCCCTCTCTCTCTCTCCTTCCAAAAAGAAATGAAGATGTTCTTGATTAAAGGAGTTAGCGTGAAATTAGCTCTAAATGGTTCAGTGTGTTGGAATGGACAGAATGCTGGCAACAGCGAAGGACAACCATCCCTTCCCATTGTTCTCGTGCATGGTTCCTTTGTCCATTGCCTTCAAGGCATCTCTCAAGGCTGGATGGGAGCTGGCACATGCACTTACCTCTGGTTACCTCTCTGCAAGTTTTCCTCTCAGTTGTCATCAATTGGAGACATCTGTACACCAGGAAGCTCTGCAGACGGCATCAAAGCATGCCTTGTCTGTCATTTGATTGCCAAGAAGATCGAGCCAATCTTGTTCCTGGATCTTATCTTGTATCGAGCAAGTTATGGATTGTTAAGGGTCGTGCAGGCATTTGTATCTTTCCTGCCGCATACATAAGTTGAAAAACAAACGAAAAGGCCACACACGTGGGCACAAATATGCATGGAGGATTGCATTGTTGGGCTCGAGACTGTGCCCTGGAATCTATTCAAAAGAACATGGTGTAGATCAGAACATGTTCGACATGAATAAAGAAAATATTGGATCTAACCATTGAAGTGAAATAATATATTCTTGATCCAGTAATTGGATTGTTCATATATGCATACACAGTCACTACTGTGGATATATTGTCCAGACTTCAGTGTGGATCAAGAGTAGCCAAAAGCCTTAAAACGTCTTTAGCGTTTTTTTAACCCCCCCTTTCTCCCTCTTTAATCCCCAACCGTGTGTGTGTGTTTGTATGAGAGAGACAGACAGACAGACAGACAGACAGACAGACAGAGACAGACACACACACACACACAGAGAGAGAGAGAGAGAGAGAGAGAGAGAGAGAAACACACACACACATACACAGAGAGAGAGAGAGAGAGAGACAGATGAAATAAATTATCTTCATTGCATTGAGGAATGTGAAGATGAACCCCAAAGCATGATATCCTTCAGGGGTGGGTTCCTGCCAGTTCTAACCTCTTCTATAGAAGAGGTTCCACAAATCTACAGTGCTGTTTAGAACCGGTTCCAGCTCCCTCCCCCCACCCATCCGCACATCATCAAGATGAAGAGCAAGAGGAGGAATTCTGGGAGTTGAAGTCCACAAGTCTTAAAGCTGTCAAGTTTGAACACCCCTGGTTTTTTTTCTAAAGGATTAGGGTGCAAGGGCCTTGTAACTTCACAGCTTTAAGACTTGCATACTTCAATGCCAGAGTTCCTGAGCCAATATGACTGGAGGAGGAATTCTGGGAGTTGAAGTCCACAAGTCTTAAAGCTGTCAAGTTTGAACACCCCTGGGGTTTTTTTTTCTAAAGGGTTAGGGGTGCAAGGGTCTTGTAACTTGACAGCTTTAAGACTTGCACGCTTCAATGCCAGAGTTTCTGAGCCAACATTTTGGTTGCTAAGCAAGAGCGTTGTTAAGTGAGTTTCACCACATTTTACAAGTTGGCCACGCCCACCCAGTCACATGGCCAGCAAGCCACTCCCACAAAGCAGGCCATACCTACAGAAGAGGTTCTAAAAAAATTTGAAACCCACCACTGATGTCCTTGCACTTCACTGTCCTCAAATCTAGACAGAACCAAACCAGTTATTTTTAGGGACCAGAAAACAAGGGCAGTTGGAACATATGAGAACATGTTACAAAGCTGGAGGGAGAGATGTCCTGAATGTAAATTATTTTAATGAGAAACAAGAAGCAATAGGTGGTTAGAAATGGAATGAGACTTGGGAACACAAGGTGAAGGCAGGTGAGAATAAAGGAAGATGCTACTCCATAGCTAAGGTATTTGGCTCGTTGTAGCTTTTGCTGTCACATCAACTTTGTGACTTGGCAACCTTAAGTGGGTCAAGGAGGGCCAAGAAGACGGGTTGGAATATGTATATTGATTCAAATTAACTCTCCCGTTCTTTGGCTATAGATTTTTGTTTAACTCAGATAGAATATAATTAAGACCTTAACCTAATTCCAAACCACAAAAAACAAAGGGAAATTCTTGAAAACATAAAAAGAAAACTTTTTGAAATCTTCTTAGAATCATAGAGTTGGAAAGGACCATTTAGGCTGAGTCCAACCTTCAGCTCTATGTACAAGTCCAAATTAAAGCATCTCTGAAAAATGTCTATAAATCCTTGAGAGTTTATATCTTTTATGATGTTGTTCCTTTCGTATGGCCAAATCGTATTCCAATAACTTCCAATACTTCAAATCCACTGGGATATGCTTCCTTTGTTTAAGGATGCAACAAATCAGTTCTACCTACGAGTGAGTCACAGAATGAGGACATTAAGAATGACATGGGTGGGTCCATTCAAAAGCCCATTTAGCTCACCAGCCGGCTTCACTCAATGGCCAACCAGGTGCCCTTCAAGGCTGCTGCAAAGCACAACACTTTTTTTTTCATTTTCCCCCTTCCTGTATTCAGAAATAGATTGCTTTCTGAACATAGAAATTACATTCATTTTATTCTTGCTCTTGGCTGCTGACAGGCCTCCTCTCCTCCAGAAATCCATTTAATCCTTTCTGTAATAACATAAGAGAAGCCATGATGAGATAGATCAAAGGGGAATCCGGCAATCTACTTCCTATGGCAGTCAGCCCGATACCTCTACAAAGCCTACAAGTACTTCAGGAAGGCAATAATCCTCTCCCGCTGTTAATTATCCACAAAAGATAAATGGGAAGCCCTTTCACGCTTTCAAAAACCATACAGATATAAATGCTTATTAATAATAATAAACATTACTCTGCCTTGATTATTTCTCTGAAAGTTGTCCCAGTTTTAGACAGATCTTCATGCTTGATTAAGGACCTGTAAAGTAAGGTGCTGGCCAACTCCCATCATTTTCAGAAATGGTCATCTGCTTGGAGAATTCTGGGATTTGACGCAGTCCGCACAACTGGAAGTTGCCAAGATTTGAAAATATTGTCCAAGGCCCACACAAATTCTTTGCCTTGATTTCAAAAGCTCTTCGCAAGCAAATAATTGGGGCCATCCTTCACAGGACACCTGTCATGTGAGAAGAATATTCTGTCAGCAAAAAAATAGAATAGATACCCCACCTAGTTTTGGAGCTCATGTCATCCCACCCCATTACTATTGAAAATTGATGCAACTTAAACAGATTACTTCTGAAAGCATATCTGATGGGGGGGAAAGGTTGCATATGCCTGATGTAGATTACTTCTCATGTAAAACTTGAATCTTTGTCTACATGGATACCAGGTTGCACCTTAACTCTGTTGTGGTCCACCAGCAGACTCGGACAGTGAGGAGGTTGGGGAGGAACATGGGCCAGTCCTGGAGTCTGGGGAAGGCTAGGATGAGGGCTCCATGTCGGACGCAGAGAGGGAGCCAGGGCCATCTGGTAGTTATATGTTGCCTCCGGGGCCTCCAGAGTCTGACATCAGCGAGGCAGAAGAACAGTGTGAGCCTCTTCTCACTGCGCACATGCACAGAGCTTCTAGAAGGCAAGAACAATTAAGACAAAAAGGGTGACTCAGGAGTAAGGCTTGGAGATGATTGGCCCCTCACATAAGACATAAAAGAGGAGCAAACGGACATGAGCCTTTGCAGGAAGAAGCTTTGTTCATTGTGGTCAGTTCAAACTCTGAGAAGCTCTGTTTGATTCTGTGCTCTGCTTGGCTTTGCAAAACTAATTGGCAATTAGGTCTCTGGCAGCGTTTCAAGGGAGATAAAGGTGGGTGCTTATCAATATTACACTAAAAGACTGTGGCAGACATCTGTCGGACTCTTCACAGACTGTTTGTGAATCATTATGGGCTGTGAATGACTATAATTCACAGCCGTTTTATTAAAAAAGAGGGTTTTTGGGACTAAGCATGTGAGTTATGCTTGGCCCATTACTGAGGGGGGACAGTAAGATATATTCCAGGACAGTCACCTCCTCGGGGCACTTTAACCTGGACTGTATTCAATAATGATGACGTTGATGTTGTCGCTGCTTATGTTATCCAGTTGGGAACTAAACGTCTGCAAGCAAACAACCAAGATCAAAGAGCATCAAGATTTTCGTTTTACTTACTAGCCTAAATTAGTGTTTCCCAATCTCAGCAACTTTAAGAGAGGTGCATTTTAGTTCCCAGCATGACGGCTGGAAAATTCTGGGAGTTGAAGTTCATACATCTTAAATTTGCAGAAGTTGGTAACTACTCACCTAAAGGCCCCCTTCCACATCTAGGATTCTATGATCTCCTGCTTCTACCATCACGGAGGCTCTACTCAAAGGTTAAGGGGAGGAATGTAGTTTACAGTTGCAGGAGGGAGGGTCCAGGGGTGGGTTCCGGCTGCCGCTACTGTCGGTTCGCTCAGGGACTCTTCATATGCAAGCACAGTGCAACAATAGTGATGTGCGCATGCTCAGAAGTAAAAACAAGATGGCGCCACCATAGGTGCCACCGAGAGAACTGGTTCGGGGGCATGACATGCCTGGGTCTCCGGTTCCAGCAACCCAGGCCACCAAGTTACTACCGGTTCAGCCAAACTGGTCCGAACCGGTTGGAACCCACCTCTGGGGGGGTCCCAGACAGCATAGAGGCAGGGAAGCTTGGAGTCTGAGGAAAGAGGTGGAGGTGGACCCTTCCTAGCAATTTAGAGACTGTATTTTACCAGACTACCTTAGTCTGGCAAAAATGTGTATCAGTAAGTAAATGCAATAAAGAAACTACTCAGAAGTAACGCCACATGCTGGTTTTGGGTTCCTTGAGTCAGATTGCTTTTGAAAGAGCAGTTCAGACTATTCTTCTTTGAATATGAGCACCATACCTTGGGATCCTCAGATCCAAAAAGAAGAGATAGAGCGAGGGAGGGAGGGAGGGAGGGAGAGGGAGAGAAAGGAGTGGGAGAGATCTATAGGAATGGGAAAGAGGATTGGCAGGTCCTCAGTGTTGAAAATAGGATTACAAATTTGCAAAAGTCAAGCTGGAGAAAATTCAAAAAATTACCATGAACAGCAGACATATTGGAGTTATATAAATAGCGGAGGGGGGTGGAGAGAGACCAGCTACCAAGCAGGAATTGGTGGAGAAGGCTTTGGGGCCAATCCCAAATACCTAACAAATGGGGTTTATTATTTTGTCTTATTTTATTTCTACCAGCGAGGACAAAATTATGGAAGGGAGCCACAGTCCACAAAGCATGCAATGGTTCTGTCTGTCTTTCTCAGATTCACAGCTCTTTTTCTCCTGGTATTAGGACAGGTAACAGAAACAGATATTTTTTATTAAAATAAATTATCCATTAAAAAGCTATTAAAATTCATGGGGAGCTGATTCATTCTGGACTGGGAACAAGCAGAAAGGATTTGTCTTAATTTGTGTGCTTTCACATAATTTTTTTGTTAAGCACTTCATTTGGGTGACATGTTCTTTACTTTACATGATCCCTGTTTGCTGATATTCTGCATTGAATTGGCTTAAGCAACACATTTGGTGTTGTTGACAAGGAGAGGCGGCTTTAGGAACACCAGCAGTGGAGAGCATGTTCTACCATGAAAATGATGTTGGGAAAGAACCTGGCTAAAAGCCAGAGTCTTCCTTTGATACAGGGCTGGGAATTATGCAGATTGGAGTCTAACCTATCTGGAGGGAACTATATTCAAGAAGGCTGATTGGAATGTCATTGAGTGCTGGATCGGACAATAGGTTGGACAACGGTACTGACAACTTCCTAAGATGTGGGATATTACAGAGGTTCTTATTTGTTGTTGTTGTTAGTTGCGAAGTCGTGTCCGACTCATCGTGACCACATGGCACTGGTGGGTTTCAAATTTTTTTAGAACCTCTTCTGTAGGTGTGGCCTGCTTTGTGGGAGTGGCTTGCTGGTCATGTGACTGGGTGGGAGTGGCTTGCCAGTCATGTGACTGGGTGGGCATGACCAACTTGTAAAATGTGAAACTCACTTAACAACGCTCTTGCTTGGCAACCAAAATGTTGGCTCAGAAACTCTGGCATTGAAGCGTGTAAGTCTTAAAGCTGCCAAGTTACAAGACCCTTGCACCCCTAACCCTTTAGAAAAAAAAACCCCAGGGGTGTTCAAACGTGACAGCTTTAAGACTTGTGGACTTCAACTCCCAGAATTCCTCCTCTCACTCTTCATCTTGATGATGTGCGGACAGGCGGGGGGAGGGAGCTGGAACCGGTTCTAAACGGCACTGTAGATTTGTGCAACCTCTTCTATAGAAGAGGTTAGAACTGGCAGGAACCCACCCCTGCCCCATGGACAACGTTCCTCCAGGCCTTCCTGTCCTCTACCAGCTTCTAGAGTCTATTTAAGCTCACTCTATTGCTTCAGTGACTCCATCCAGCCACCTCATTCTCTGTCGTCCCCTTCTTCATTTGCCCTCAATCTCTCCCAGCATTAGGCTCGTCTCCAGTGAGTCCTCATTAGGTGGCCAAAGTACTTGAGTTTCCTCTTCAGGATCTGGCCTTCTAAAGAGCAGTCAGGGTTGATCTCCTCTAGGACTGACTGGTTTGATCACCTTGCAGTCCAAGGGACTCGCAGGAGTCTTCTCCAGCACTATAGTTCAAAGGCCTCAATTCTTTGATGGTCCAACTTTCACAGCCATACATTGCAACTGGGAAAACCATAGCCTTGACTATATACTACTGAAGGGAGGAAGGTGAAATGAGGAATAGAAATGTTCGCTCAGTTGTTCAAGAATGGCGTCACTGCCAAGCCAAATGCGGCAAGGGAAGGAAAGACCAACAAAGGCAAGTAAATAGCCTGTGGTGGTGTCGCAACAGTAAATGGGGAAGCATTACTCAACCAAACAAGACAGATGTGTTGCATGTTTGGCTGTTTGTTCTTGTGGTCTTCCCTGGAATGGATGGGTTTTCAAGAAGCACCAAATCTACACGTCGTGGGCACAGCATCATGGAAGTATGGAGAATCCATCTTGAATCAGGATGCTACAGAAAATCTGGATGATATAATCACAGCACAACTTTGAGCCAGCCTGTTTCTCAAGAGCCCCCCAGATGTTTGAGGCAAGCCTTTGCATCCCATGGTGTGCATCTCGAATAATGCATAGGACCACTCTGCCCAAGAAATCATCTGGGTGGGGCTGTAAACGGAGTGGGGGGGGAAGCTGCCAGAGGCAAATGAACTCATATCCTTTGGAAAAAATGAACAGGCAACAGCTGTTTACTCATTTGCTTAAGGCAATGGACATGAGGGCACTCATAGCTAACTAATTGCAGATTTTGAATGAACAAAAGGAACTGGATCTCTTTCTTTTACCACAATTGGCTTGTAGAACTTTTTTTTCCTCTTTCCTCTCTGAGCAGTGACCTGCTGAGAATGTTTTGTGTGTGTGTGTGAGTGAGTGAGTGAGTGAGTGAGTGAGTGAGAGAGAGAGAGAGAGAGAGAGAGAGAGACAGACAGACAGACAGACAGACAGACAGAGACAGACAGACAGATTTCCTGAATATTGTTTGTGTGTCTGTGAAGCCCCAGAGTCAAATCTTCATAAGAATTGCCTTAAAAGATTGATCCATCTTGCCTGGCCCTGTCCTTGTAAAGCCTACAGCCACCAATGTTCCTGTACATACCTCCCTTGGTGCCCGTTAAGAGTCCTCTCTCATCTGAAGTAGAAAAGGGTCTGTAACAATGGCTGAGACTGTGCATGCAAACAGCTTCATAAATTCTGTGAGTTGGAACTCTTGTTCTGTTAAGCCAGTATTTTTTTTTTCAACTTGGCAATTTGAAGATGTGTGGACTCCGATTCCCAGGGCAATTCCCAGGACAGAATTTTCAATTCCCAGGGCAGCATTAATCAAAAAAGGAATACGCTCCATTCCAAGTGTTTTGGGTAGGGCAGTGTTTCTCATGCTGGCTGGGGAATTCTGGGGGTTGAAGTCCTTATATCTTAAAGTTGCCAAGTATGAAAAACACTCTGTTGAGCAAAGGAAGAACTTCATCGTATTATTCTCCCCAAATCTCTGAATAAGAGACTGCAGATTTCCCATCAGTTCCTCTCTAAAGCAAACTGATCCACCCATTTTCAAAAGATGATAGGATTTTGCAGCGATTGCACTGTAAATACAGGTGAGGTTTCCCCTGTATTTTTGGAATGCAGTAAACTAGCACAGCCAAGGGGTTACTCTTAGATGCCAACATTTACAGCACGTCACTATTTTGATCACCCAAAGAAGCATAAAAACAAGTATGCTCCCTCTTTGAAATCCAAAATCAGCTCCACTGATTCTGCAGTACGATTGACCATGTAAGTTACAAACCTAATAACTGTTTGCCCAGCATGGTAGATCTTCATTGTCTTAAACCGAGTTTGGTTAGTTTACAGCTCAATGTATTATGCAAATTCAGAAAACGGATTAAGACATAACCAAGTTAAGCCGGTTATAAAAATATTTCTTACCTTTCCATATTGAGTAATATGTGGGTTTGTTTTTCGGGAATATTTGCAGCAGAAAGAAATATGGTAGAGCTTTGAAGGAAAGGGATAGGCACAGGGGTAGGCTGCTGGGGGTTCACAGGGGTTTGGGAGAACCTCTAGCTAAGATTCTGTGCAGTTCGGAGAACCCCTAATCCCACTACTGGCTGGCCCTGCCCACCCCACCCCACCCCACCCCTTCCAGGAGTCCCCACGTAGCCCGTTTTGGATGCAGATAAGTGCAGGGCGCGCACGGAGGCTCAGAGAGGGTGAAAAATTGGCCTACCAAGAGGTTGTTTTTGCCTTCCTGGAGGCTCAAGGAAAGCCTCCAGAGCCTGGGGAGGGCAAAAACCCTGCCCCCCACTGTGGTGCAGGAGGCTGACTAGGCCACGCCCACCCATTAACCTGTCAGAGGACCCATGACTAAAATTTTTGAATCCCACCCCTGGATAGGCAGTACCATTTCCCAGTGTAGGGGTGTTTATGGGATCCATCTATTTAGATTATTGTTGATCAAATTGAGCAACTTTAAGATCTTCAAGTTGAGAAGACTTGAATATTTCAAGACTTCTGGCTGAGGAGTTCTGGAAGTTAAAAGCCCATACAAAATTGCCAAGGTTGATTTAGACAAACACAAACAAATGGCAGTTTCTTTGGAATCCTGCCTAGAAGTCATTCTTATGTGCTGATGATTTGTGGGGAAGATTTTGGCATAAGGGAGCATGCAGAAGTGATCTAGTCTAGCTCTAGTCAAAAATGGTACTGTCCAACCTACCACCTCAGCCATCCTGCTTCCATCTCTTGCCAGGTGTTGTCCGAAGATGGAAGAGCTTTTGTTCTTCCTCCTAAGAGGAGCCATATGGGCCTAAGCTCTAGCTTGGAAGCAGGCCCTGTGAGCTTGAGTCTCCTCATTGCTTCTCCACGTAGCTGTTCTGGCTGGTGGTAGATCATCCATCTCAAGTCTTGGCTCTCTTTCCTTCCAGATTCACCCAGCCAAGGTTAATCCGCAACGAATGAGCGAGTGAGTGCTTGGGCTGTGCGTATGTTGTACATTGCACATGCCAGGAATGTCTCACATACTTTTGAGGGACTGCAGCAACTTAGAGAAGTATATGAGTCATGCCATCCTGTGCCAGAAACCGTTTCCATGCAGAGCTGGGAAGCAGGAGATCATAGAACAGCTGAAGGTCCACCTAACTCAATATCCAGGAGTGGCTAACTACAGGTAGTCCTTGACTTATGACCACAACTGAGATGGGACAATCCATCATTAAGCAATTTGGTCAGTGAGTCATCATGTATCTTCACCTGGTTTTTATGAAGTTTTTGCTGTAGTCATTAAATGAATCTGGCTTCCCCCACTGACTTTGCTTGTTGGAAGGTAACTGGAAAATCACAAGTGCCAGTCATGTGACCCGGGAACATTGCAACTCTTGTAAATACATCCCAGTGGCCAAGGGCCCTCATCACCATTATGTTACTGTGGGGATGCTATCAGTGCGAAGATCAGTCGTAACTAGTATTTTCAGCACTGTTGTAACTTCAAGTGGTAATGAAAGGTTATAAGTGAAGGTCTACTTCAGGGGCAGTATTCAGCCAGTCTGTGTCAGCTTCTGCTTTGCTATCGCTTCAGCTGCCATGAAACGGGGAGGGAGGGCATGGTATTTGGGAGGGGTTACTCATTGTGCTGGTGGAAGGTTCTGGAGTTCACCGACTGATCGGCCTGCGCATGCGTGGGTGTTTCCCGCCAGGTCTAACGGCACTGACATTCCATCTTCATGATGCCTTTTGAAGTTATCTTGCACCTGACATTTGGAAGACTTATGATTGGGCTGGGACTGTGATGCCAAGGGGTGGGGAATGGGCTATTCTATATATCAACTGCTTTCACGCCTAATTAACCAGACTTCGCTATGCATTGCCTTTAACCATTTTTAATTAGTAAAAGTACATTTGATTTCTACGCATGGAGTCTCATGGTCTTTCTTTCCTAATTAACTAATGGAGAGGAGCTGACAGTCTGGACCAGTTCACTCGAACCAGTAGTGGAAATCGCAGATGAGAGAGGGTTGGCAGGAGGCTGTCGCAGCCAAAAACAGAGTTTGGGAGCCCATTTTGCTGGCAGAGGCACCTTGGGCTGGTCCTTCCTTATCTCCAGGGTGGACCTGTAGGCCGGATCTAAGCAGCCCATGGGCTGGATCCAGCCCCCCGGGTCTTGAGTTTGACACCCTTGGTATATACCATGCTATTCTTGGTTATTATTAACACCAGTCACCAATTTTGGTAATGGGATGTAGAATGACCGGGGGGGGGGGGAGAGAGATTCTGCCTAGGAAATGGTCAGATAAGGGAGACCATAGACCACACCTGCATAATAGGCAAGAAAATAAGGCTCAGAAAGTCCCCATACACACCAGTTCTCAGGTTGTAAAGAAACCAGCGGGAGGTTTATACTTTCTCTTAATGTAGCCTTGCAATAAAGTAGAATTAGATCATCTGGTCTTGTTTCCTGTCTGGTCTACCTGGGAAGGCTGACAATTTTTTTTATTGTTTATTGTAGAAACCCAACCCATCTTATTAGTTTTTGGATGAATGTTTTAGGCAAATCTAGAAAATGGGATAATGCCATCAGAAGACTCAGTATGCTGTGTGAATGTAACCCTTATGTATCAGAACTTTAAAACTTTCAGAAATTTCTGGAGGAGTAGTTGGAGAAATACAGAATTAGGTAAGGAGTTCAAATCCCACCCATATGAGGCCAAAGACATGCAACAAGTTTTTCCTTTTCTGATTAGAAGACACTTTATAAATAAATTCTCCAGCCATATCTCTGGCCAGCTTGTCCAGAGGGAAAACCAGGATCTAATTCAGGTAATAATGATCCTATAATTGCTCAACAATCTCTGATTTCGATCCATTTAAATATTCACAATAGGGTCATCATGTTGTGTTCCATTACAATTACTCATCCTTTTTTCTGTTGCTGTTCTTGCATCCTCCTTCCCTTCTTAAACCCAGTTCAATGCTTCAATCCTCACTGCCACAAACTCCAAATAAACAGAACCATAGATCTCTCAGATCAGGGCTTTAACAATCCAGTCAACCATTAGAGGGCAGCAAAGAGATAGTTTTTCTGTGTGTCTTTGCTGCCATCTAATGGTATCAAGATATTTGTAGCTCAACACTTGCAGCCACATAGAAATAGCTGGTCAAGTTTTATTTTTATTGAATTTGGTACAGGAAGAACAGCAATATTTGCATTTAGTAATGGGTTTAAAATTACAGCAAAAAAGTTCAGTATTTAGGAATATATGTGACAAAAATAATAAAGATTGATTTGAAAACGTATCAAGCTGGAAAAGTTGAATAGCAGATACTTCTAAATGGAAAAAAACGAAAACTGTCATGGTTAAGAAGTACTTCAGCCATTCAAATTATTTTTTTTACCAAGTCTTAATTTGTTTTTCAAACAATTCCAGAATATATTGACAGTAAGGTATTAAGTGACAGGAATAAACAAGTAATGAACTACGTTATGTATAGTCCAATAAAAGATCAAGGTTTATATTCCAGATTTTTTCAAGATTTGAAACACAGAAGTACATTTGCAATTGCAAACCTTGAACTGTATTACTATATGAGTTGTTTGACATGGGTCTCAAAATGGATTAACTCTCTTTATGCCTCAGCTACTTTTACAAAAAGGGCAGGCTTTCCAGATAATCTCTATAAATATCTTCAAGCTGATACAACAGGAAAAAATATAAGAAATGATACAATCTTGGACATCTGCGATAAATATAGAAAATGAGTAACTCCAGATCTTTCCCCTCTTCTTCATTAAGTGGCTATTTCCATGAAGAGGAAAAGACTACAAAATTTGATCAGTGGAAGATTAAGTAACAAAAGTTAATTATCAGTAAAAAAGATAAAAACTGTTGAAACTCTTATTTTGTGATGGTCCAATTTACCTAATTTCAGTAACTTCAAATAAATAGCACCACACTAAAGGAACTGAAGGAATAATGAAAGACTTGACTGATTCAAAAAAAATTATAATATGCATGCAATTTGGAAATTGTTGATTTGTAAATATGAATCTGAACAAGTCAAAAGATCCCATGATTAAATGGATGCAGGATTGAATGAAGTAATAGAGATGTAACAATGAGAACTTCGACTGAAGAAGAATATTAAATTTGCTTTAAATATAATTCTTAGAGAAAATTGGTACATGTTTTGTTTTTATTGAGATATCACTTCATTCTTAATTGTTAAAATGAATAATCAAATCTCTAAAATGTACTGAAAATACATTGTGGTGTAAGGTTTCCTGCCTAAGCAGGGGGTTGGACTAGAAGACCTCCAAGGTCCCTTCCAACTGTGTTATTCTATTCTGTACTGTTCTAAATATAATGAGTAAGTCAGTTCATTTGTTTGTATTTGGTGGTGATTTAAAGCTCAGCAATTCTGGAAGATGAAACTACTGTAGAATGAAACTAATTTTAAAAAATGAACAGCAATCTGCAATATCGTTATTAAACCCTATTAAACCATGTATTCTTTCTAAATATACTGAACTAGCTTTATATACAGTATATATCTATATGTTAACTGCTACAAGGATATTACATGCTTTTTATTAGAGCCGAGGTGGCGCAGTGGTTAAATGCAGCACTGCAGGCAACTTCAGCTGACTGCAGTTCTGCAGTTCGGCTGTTCAAATCTCACCGGCTCAGGGTTGACTCAGCCTTCCATCCTTCCGAGGTGGGTAAAATGAGGACCCGGATTGTTATTGGGGGCAATATGCTGACTCTGTAAACTGCTTAGAGAGGGCTGAAAGCCCTATGAAGTGGTATATAAGTCTAACTGCTATTGCTATTAGAAAAGTAATCTGGTTCCCTCTTTGGACAAATTTTTAACCAAGTTGTGGGAGCATAGGTCAATATCCACAATAATTCTCTATTGTTGTAAATTTAAAATAAATTTAACACAACATAACTCAAAGTGGAAATCATGCCTGCACTATAATTTAACATATATTTTAACATATCAAAATTTTGGATTTTATTGTCAGAATTCATAACTTCAATTTCATGCTATATTTAAAGCTGAACCAATAATCAGTTTTGACTCAGACTGTTGAATAACATTGTATGTAATATTGTATCATTTTATGTAGTGATTTATATTGCATTGATCATTATTCCCCATGTCTGTTTAGAGCCCAATAATGATTTTAGTCATTTTAATGACTAATGGATCACTTAATCTAATCATTCATAATTTACTAATAATACACCAAAAATTATAATTTCCCCAACATTTTAGGCCCCTTTTTATTGATTTGTGTTTTATTTTTTATCTCCTATTTTTTTGTTTGTGTTTGTTTATATACATTTTTTTAAAGTTGAAAAAATCCTTTTTATCTAACTTTGTTTCTATCTTTGTTCAACTGCCATTCATACATGTTTGGTTATGTGCCATAATGTCAGAGTTGACTCTTACTGATGATGTAGATCACAAGTATGGGAGGTATAGTCAAAAAAACATTCCTTTCTCAGAGAATCAAGGACATTTTGCCCTGCACTTGGAGTGGTGTGACTGGGAGGCCTCTCCAGTTGGGACAGTGCCTGATTGGGCTATGTGACTGACATGTGGGTGCTGGGCAGGGCCTGAAGCCTGGAAACTTTCAGATTTGGGTTTTCCCAGAGGTGCCAATATGACATCTCTAATAAAATGGTACTTTGAGACTCTCAAGCCTCGGAGTCTTCTTTTGTTAGGGGTGTTACTTGGAACCCTGACATTATCCCAAACTCTGGGGTGCTGTCCGGGGTCCTGAGTCCCGGTCGTCGACCCAAAACTGGGTGGCGTGAAGACTCAGGGACAATGGAGGTGACAAAAAGATGCTTAGCTACTCCTCAGTAGTACATTGAGAGCCATCTAACTTGAAGGGCACATCATCACAATCTTCCTATATAGGTGCTGCCCAATGGGATGACCCAACCATTCTGGGGCAGCATAGCAGAACTTTGGGATATGGGGAAGTCGTACATGCACAATCAAAATTTAGCTCCTAAGGAAGGCCCTGCTGTTTTTTGCATGCCTTGTTTGTTTACCTGTATCATGATTCTTTCAGATTAATCTATAGCCAACCAGTTTGCACAACATGCTAAGCTACAAAAACATTAACCGAGATTGACATTAACCAAACTGAATATATTATGCCGATGCATCTGTTCAATTTTCCCTTGAATTTAAACAATAGCTAGGCTTCCATAACTTGGCTGAGGAACATGTATGGTTAAATTCAACCCTCTCTGCTTCCAATGCTGATTGTGTTTGGCTGTCTGTGCAATGCACTGCTTCTTCTTCTCTTGATCCAGTTAAGTGTGTCATGGAAACCCAACCATAAGGTCAAGAATGGATTTAGAATTGTTGCCTATTGTGCATAACCTTCTCTAATTGCTGTGTCCAATCACCACTTGTAATACTTTCAAAGAAAAGGGGAATCTTGGATTGCTTTTGGCGGATCTACATTGTAGTGTTCAAGGTTGGAGAAGGATTGAGTAAAATCTAGGCCAAGGATCCAGATGAGAGCATTTTATTTTATATTTACATATGCATATGTTTGTGTGGGGGGATGTGTATGTGTGTTTGTCTCGAGAGAGTGAGAGAGAGAGAGAGACAAAGGGAGGGAGGGAGGGACGGAGGGAAAAAAGAGAGATAAATTTTAATTTAAAGTGTTTATCAAGTTTTTGCCACATTTCCTCCCATCCTTTTGCTTTAATTTGCCTGCTGATCTTCATCTGCTTTCCCTATAGGATCCAGGCTGTCCCTTCACATCTTAAGGAGGCATTCCTGTTGTTTCCAACATTTCAGGATAACCTTGTATGACAAAAGCTCACATATGTTACTCCGGTTTTCTTGGAGGAAAGACAGCTTGTCACATAAAATATGTGGAGACCTATGAAAATGTCACTGATGTTCTCCAGGCATATCTTTTAAAAAGTTGGAGCAATCAAGATCTTCCTAATCACCTCATGCAACCTAGCAATGTGTTAGAGAAGGATTGCTTTTCTATTGATGTTATTTATTATATCATCGTTGTTGTTGTTAGCATAAACATGAATAGATTTACACTGCTGTGCTTCAATTCAGAGGCCTCCAAGAATGACTTCCAATAAAATAAAGCAAAAGTAATTTCTGACTGTAGATTTATAGTCTATATGTCTGGCTGGCTTCAACAGAAGGATGGCCCACTTACCATTTTGGGAGGACAGGAATGCACATTGTTATCCTTAACCCACCCCTAACTTGCTGGCAATCTCCCCCTGTTTTCTTCTTGGTGACTATCAAAAGTTGTGTTTTTCAACTTCTGCCAGTGCAAGAGGGGCTGCGTGAGTCTGTCTGCTACACTTCATCTTGGGCAAATCCCTCCATTCCAATTGGCTACTCTATGCTGTTGTGGGCGTGCCCCCAAACTTCTAGTCACTGGTCACTGCCCAGGTTGAGTGCATTTTGGATCTGTGACAGGCTGGTCAAAAGGACCAATAAATTGGTGGACATATCCATACCAGAGGTGGTATTCTACCAGTTCAGACCAGATCGCCTGAACGGGTAGTGGATATCGTGGGTGGCTACGCCCACCCGCCCCCAACTCTACAGCATCCCACTTAGGCCATTTTCTTTTGCCAAAAACGCATGCACGGAAGGATCTGCGCATGCGCTCACATTTGCAAACAAGTAGGGAAGGTAAGTGTATACCTCCTCTGATCCACACCCACATCCTGCTCACATCCTGATGGAACATTAGAATAGTAAACTTTCCTTTTTTTTCTTTTCCATTTTCTCTTTGCTTTCCTTCTCCTTTCCCTTTTCATTTTTCCCCTTCTCTTTTTCCCTTTCCCTTTCCCCCCTTTTCCTTTCCTTCTCTTTCTCTTCCTCCCTTTCCTTTCTTTTTGCCTTCTTTTTCCTTTTCCTTTCCTTCCCTTTCTTTTCTCCTTCCCTTTTTCTATTCTTTTCTTTGGGGTGAAATTGATGAGAGTTTCCCCATTCTAACTCATGTGACAGTAACCATGGGAAAACTCTACACATTTTTCTGTAAGACTGGTAAACTTCTATCTAAAATGGTGGGGGAGCCATGGAAAAGGTCCATCAATGTCCTCAGAGACCCACCCACAGGAAAGAAGATGATTGGTGCTTGTTTTTCTGATACAGATGGGAGGGGGTGGAAGCAGCAGGGCCCAGGACAACTATTGTCTGGACAGATAAGTTGGCTGACATCATTGCCAAAGCCGTGGAACAGATTGAACAAATGGGACAGCAGTGTTTTAAGCCAACTTCTTTTCCAGCCAGGTATGACATGGGATACCAATAGCTAAAAGCTAGGACAGAAAAGTAACAAAGAAAGTCAGGCCAGAGGAGGAGGGGGAAGATGAGAGAGAGAGAGAGACAGAGTGGGACACACACACACACAGGGAGGGAGGGAGAGGTAGAGAGAGAGAGAGAAACTAGGACGCTGAGTTAAATATCATAGTAATTCATGATAGGAACTCTTAGAATTATTCAATTTATGAAAAGATGTACATGTTACTTTTCAAAACAGAAGCTTTCTTAAGGTGACTTAACATGGAGTGTTTGAATAGCACATTAAATCAAACATGCCACTTCATTCTTAATTGCTAAAATGAGTAATTAATTCTCTAAAATGTCCTGGAAATACTTATATTGTCTGAGTCTACTTTATAGTTCCAAGAATAATGCAAAATTAGAAAAGAATTTGAATTAAACATAGTTAAGCATATTGAGTAAAACAGCCAGTGGTTTAACCAACTCTGATAAAGACCCAGTAAATCTTAGTTAGTGTGATCTATTAGGATTCCCCCCCCCCCCGTGGATTAGCATGTTCTGAAAGCCCAGTTTGTTCAGTTGATTTATGGTTCTGTGTATTCTATGAACCCAGAAAATGAATTGGGTAAATATGCTGTTGAATACCACCACTGAGTTGAGCTCATGTGATGATGGTGTCAGCGTTCCAGATATCATCCAGAATTAAATCAGAGTTCAAGGCATAGCTTTCATCAAAGTTCCAATTTAATAAGAGAGACATGTTGGTACCTCTGTGGAAAACCCAAATCTGAAAGCTTCCTGGGTTTTCCACCAGTTGAAAGTTCAAGACCTTGCCCCCACACCCACAAGTTCATCACATGGTCCAATCTTCCACTGCCACGCTGGCAATTCCACCCATCCCCTTCCGGTCAGGTGCAGAGGTGCAAAGACAAAGGATGACCTTGGGCTTCTAGAAAGGAATGATTTATTTTGACCACAACATTCTGCTTCTTACTATCTCCCCTCCCAATTCCCCACTAATGAAACAGCATAGTAAAGAAAGAGAGTGTGTGTGGCAGGCCAAAGATCCTAAAAAGAATATGACTGCAGGCCTGACAGATGGTCTCTATGGAGATTTTTAATCATCCAAGTCACGGTTGCCCCGAAGGTGCTTTTTCTAAAAGGCAACTGGAATCCCTTGGTTTTTAGAACAGAAAAAGCTTCTTGGATGAGAAGTGAACTGTTTTTAAAGGGGGAAAAAACGAGAAAGTCCAGTTGCTTTTTGGAAAAAAGCACCTTTTGGACACAATGAGGGTTGTTTTTCAGCTGATTAAGCTGACTTTCCTTCTTGATGGTTTAGAAAAGGGTTCAATTAGAACCACGTTAAGTACCTAGTTTGAATAAATACATCTGCTCCTATTGGAGTTGGTGGTACTCACTGTTAATGGATAGAAGGGGGAGAGGAGAACACGTGAGGTTTGCACTGTGTATTTACACATTTGAATTTATGAATATAACCTAGAGCCAATGGGTCCATCATATTCAGAATCCTAATTTCCAATCAGACAGAAACTGACAGAAACCCCCCCCCCCGGTTAGCTAAATGAATAGCTATGGACTCTCTATCCAGGGGTCTATCACCATATCTTAGGGCTGTGATGGCAAACCTATGGCACGCGTGGCCAAAGTAGCACGCAATGCCATATTGCCCAGCACGTGCAGCCTTGCCTGTTTATCTTCCGGGTTTCTGGTGCGCATGTGCGGGTAACAATCAGCTGTCCTTCACGTGTGCAGCAGTGCTGAAAACCTGCCTGCACATGCACGCCAGCCAGCTGATTGTGAGGTGCACATGCATGCTGGAACCCAGGAGCTTTGTTTGCCATCCCTGTTGTTAGGAATATAATCTAACGGTTGGGTTGGCAATATATAAGCCATGTAATAATGCTATACCTGTTTCTTTAAATCATACTGTAAAATGTGATTGGTTGCTGTTTTCCTCAATCGGCCATAAGAGGGAGCCAGAATGACTGTTAGCTCTCTGTTTTGTTAGATACTGGGCTGATCTGATCTGAGTGTTTTGGAAACTGGCTGTTAGAAAGTGTCGTGAGCTATTGTAAGTTTTGCAACTGCTAGCAAACTTTGAGTATTGAACTTATTATATGATACTGGACTATGTTATTTGGATTATCCCTTAACTGAAAGACATTGATGACTGACTGTCTTATCCATGTATGATTTGGACTGTTTGATGGACTCTGATACCTCTATTTTCATGAAAGTAAAAGCCTATTTAAACTGCAGTGTCTCTGCATGCTGGTTTGTGTGTTCTCCAACAGCACACAACACTTCTCTGAATGTACTCGGTCTCCCAATGGGGAGCTTACCTAACACCTGTCTTAGGGCAATGGATTCTATCAATATTATGTTGCACACTAGAGACATGACAGCTCTCTCTCCCCACCTGCTAAGATTTTGCTACTGGAAAACGGTGAAATATTCCACTTGGAACATTTTTATCCAGGATCTTAGCCCTTGTCTGAGCAGGAGAACAGAGACAGCATTCAATCAGAAATGCGTAACCACTGCAAAGAGTCTCAATAAGGATTATGGAGTTGAAATGGAGAAGTGTTACAGAAGTGATTTAATAATGTGGTTATCGTGACTCATGAGGGCTTAGTCTACCCACCTAATTCTTGGACCACATCTTGGGAACCTTTAATTTGTGCTTCTTGCCCAGTTTTCTTCATCTCCAAGGGATCTGCAAGGCGGGTTAATCCCCCCAATATTTCCTACTGCAAAGCCTCACGCAACAGGTTCACCACACTTCTCCACATCTTCTTGTCAGCTCTGTGTGTTCCACTTACGCCTTCATGGTCTGTAACATTTCCTTGGCAGACTTTGCTCCCTCCGCTTCAAACATTATTTGTTTTCTGTCTTCGGCTATTTGTTCCTCAAATTCCTTCTTGGCCTGCATCACTAGGGGCTCACTTGCCAAAATTCACACCCTCTTTTTCCCCCCTTCAAGGATACCTTTGCTATTTGTAATAGCTGCTTATCACTATGGTGTGATAAGACAGTGTGGTTCTTAATTCTGTAATCTCCTTATAATTATAGTCACCTGCTCAACTTGTGGTTTGCTAGGTCGACACTTCCTGAATGACCAGAAGTTGGGAAAGTGAAGGCCAAGGTCACATCTTTTACCCCCAAGGCAGCTCATCCCATTGCCATAGCCAGCACCCTTCTTTGCCTCCAAGTTGATAGAAGTGGGGAAGGGAATCCTTGACCATATTTCAGGGCCAGTTTCAGTACCAAGGCTCCTAGCTTCTGACCCCTTGTTTTATTTTGAAACATAAACACATAAACAGATTCCTTTTCTTGTAGAATCAGGTTACTTCGTTGGGTTTTTTTACTCAGTACTTTCAATTCAGAAGACATTTGTTATCATTTTAAAACACGTTTAATATTTAAAGAATTGGAAGCTTGAATGCTTAAGCTACAGAGTATTCCTGCAACTATCAGGATGAGTGATGATTTCTTTGAGACTACTTTTATTAGTTGGGTTTGGTTTTGTAT
This sequence comes from Thamnophis sirtalis, assembly GCF_051295495.1. NCBI lineage: Eukaryota > Metazoa > Chordata > Lepidosauria > Squamata > Natricidae > Thamnophis > Thamnophis sirtalis. Next base: position 19,722,454 of record NW_028261386.1, on the reverse strand, counting down.
GAGATTGCATGGGGGGAGGGTATCTTGCTTTTTTTGACTGCCTTCTGGGATGAATCCCTATGGAGGCTCCAAAGCGCTGGACAGAGTCTGCAGGTGTTGTTTTTTTATAATGTTATCATATGGCATTATAAAAGTTCCTTCACAGTGAATGCAAATTGCTTGCTGCCCTTCAAATTACTACTACTCAAAGTCTCTCCTGACCATGTTTGTGTGGTCAGAAATGATCTGAAGAGTGATGGGCAATATACTCTCAGTGAGATCCAATGTGCCCATTGCTGTTTCACTTGGCAAATGTCAAGTTTAATGACAGACTTGACTTTTCTTTTGTAAAAAAGAACTACAAAAATAATTTTTAAATGAGAAAATTGGCTTGCTGAAAGAGCACTTGGGGGAGGGGTGGTGGTGGTAAAACATCAATATAGTGGCTATGACCATACAGTCAAAGCTCTGCCTCTTTTTATAAGAGTTTATACAGTATATAAAAGGGCAGTGGAGGTTTGATTGTATGGGTACAGTTACAGTAACTGTTGCCAAGTATCTACTCATCTACTCCCTAAAAGAGAAAAGTTAATTGAATTATAGAGAATATCCTAGTCATGGTGATGTCTAGAGGACACCAGTTTGTTTTCTAGAAAATGGTCCCTGTATTTGTAAATAATCAAGTTCTCCATGGCCAAACTATTGAGAGAGAGAGACTACAGCAGAAGGGAAAGCAATATTCCTTCTTGCCTTCTGTTGCTTCTGATCACTACTGTGTCATACACCTTCTCTGTCTCCCATTATATGGTTGTCCATCTCATTTAAGTAACTCTGGGTGGGAAAGGAAAGGAAAAAGTTCTAAAAAGATAAGCTAAAAGAAATTCTCTAGAAACCTTTTGGATGTACCTAGCAGTTCAAAAGCATGTAAAAATGCAAGTAGAAAAATATGAACCACCTTTGGTGGGAAGGTAACAGCGTTCCGTGCACCTTCGGCATTTAGTCATGCCGGCTACATGACTACGGAGACATCTTCGTACAGTGTTGGCTCTTCGGCTTCGAAACGGAGATGAGCACTGCCCTCTAGAGTTGGGAACAACTAGCACATATGTGCAAGGGGAACCTTATCTTATAATGGCTCTGCAGATCCATGCAGACTGTTTGTTGGTTTTGGTTGATTGATTGATTTGGTATACGGTATTTCCTGTGTTTTCTTCAGGAGCTCAAGGGTCCCGATTGGATCTTTCATTTTATCCCCACAACAATAACCCTAGATTAAATACTAGATTGCATTAAAACAGGGTTACTTCCCCCTAACTACTCAATTTCAATTTGAGTTTTCTGGTCCTAGTCCAACAGATCTCATTCATCATAAACTGCAGGATGATAGAACAGATTCTAAAATTTGGCTAGCCTAGAACCCGCACACCTGGAATGAGATTTCCCATGCTATATTCCTTTTGAGTATCCTATAGAATTCTCCTCCTGCTTCTCCAAAGAGAATTGTTCTGTTCACAAATAGCAGAAAAGGTGGTCGGCTCATGTCCTAATGAGTCATAATTCTTCATTCTCCCCACCAATGAAAAAGTGCTTTTTATATAGAAAATCAGAGAAAAGCATCCTACATATTCTGCATAGAAGTTATGGACCAGTAGCTTCATCAACAATGAATGGGAAAGCTCGCTATTTTTAAATGAAGAGTTTTCTACTATGGAAGCCCTTCGTCATGCTTAGTAAAGTGGGACAGCTAGATAGAAAGCTGGATCCTCTCATTCGCTCAAGCAGGCAAAAGAATCTAATTGAGTCAATTGTACATTTGAAGATGATGAGGTTAAATCTAAGGCTTCTTGAATAATATGCGGAATAAAAAGGGATTTGAAAGAAGTGAAATCAAGTATAAGGGTCTCCAAGGGACAACGGGTTGAGTCAATTGAGGGAGCAGGAGATCAAAAGTTCTGGATGATTTCCCCACATTTTAAATCCACCTCTCTCTCTCTCTCCTTTCTTTGCAGATGCTTGACTCCTGATTTATGGTCTGCAGATGCTTGACTCTTGATCTATGGGTTGCATCAAAAGCACTGGATTCCATAGAATCCAACATTTGGCTCATTTTGCTAAATGTAGCCTTCTCAGATGAATAGCACCCCTCCAGAGATTACAAATGTATTTTTCAACTTCGCTAATTAAAATGCTTTAATTGAAGATACCGAGAAGAGGACTTGGGGATCTTTGGCATGTCAAGAAGGTGTTATAGATTTCTCTTCTATTTTAAAGCAATTTTCCCTGATTTTGTAACCCAGTGAATCTCATCAACTCTTAAGAGGTGTGGATTTCATTTCCCAGAATCCCTCAGCTAGCATGAAGTCCATACCTCTTATAGTTGCTAAGATTGAAAAACACTGATCTAGATGGATGGATTGAGACTGCTACTTCCCAAATTTCTAGTTAATATACAGTTGCAATCACAGCACAACTGGAAGTTAGCAAGTCATAAATGCTGGATCTCTACAGTTTACTCTTGCAAACTGATGGAATAAGGCAGAATCCCTCAAGGTTAATTGAGGGCATCTTCAACAGGCTTGAGATTCCCGTCTCCTCCTACTAAGTAAGTATGTTTGTGGGCAAGAGAGCATCTGCCTGTATTTATGTAGAGTTATATAGGTTTATTAATTTTGAGACACTAATATCCTTTGCCTTTGTTCCAACTTTAGACTGTAAACAGGATGGAATAAGCAAAAATGCTCTGTGTATGTTGCATAGAGACAGTGAGGAACAGAACATTAAGAACCAAAACAGATATTTAATCAAGGTGTCTCAAGGACCAAGGACCTGTTTATATTTGCATTGTACATTTGGGTACAAAGGTTCAGGAGGCTAATTGGCAAAGCACAGGCATGGGTCAGTCATTCATACATGGAGCATTTACATGAAATGAAGTTTACTTTTCATACAGTAAATTATCCATGGGTTGGGAGGAAAGAACCAGACACTCATTAATTTTAACTAAGAAAGCTCTCATGACAAGGAGAGTGATGATTGGATCATATTAAACTGCAGAACTAATATATGGAGTGGAACATGGATCTTTTTGGAAAAGCAGAAAATCTCTGGGTTGTCCAGATATTGGAAAAGTATTAGTAGTGAGCTTGCAGATTTAGAACATTTCCACATCATTTCTACTCCATATTATCCCAGGAGCTTATTCTTATTAACAATCATCTTCATTTCCGCTGACCTGATCACATTTCTGTCCCAAATTACAGTGGTCCTGGAATAACAACCTCAATGGCCTATCCCACGCGAACAGAAAGTTTTAAAAAAATGTTCCGCTTCCTTCCTCCAGTCCACATAATTATTTCATAGTGTCTGTTTCTTATATATATATATATAAGCTGCAAAACTGTCAAGCCATCATTCCCTTGAAAGGCTTGCTAGGATACCAGACGGCTGGAAGCCAGAGGTCTAAGTGAAGTGAGCATTCCAGCAGATTGGGAAATGAATTATTTAGGCATGCCAGAGAATTGCAGTCTTTTGAAGAAAAGATTCGTTTCCGTGGGCTTCCCAGCCAGAAATATATTGCTTCAGCTGCCAAATATAAATGGTGACCGAATGAAATCATTACAGGTACAGAGATGGGTTTGGAATGGGAAAAAAACCTCCATGCAGAAGTCTGGTGAGGAGAAGAGAGTCTCCGGACTCCTTTTCGGAATGAACTTCAAAGTCTCACAACTGGGCTTACTTATTTATTTTATTCATTTGTTAGATCTTTATCTCACCTTTATTAATTTATAAGTAACTGAAGGCAGTGAATGTACATAATAATCCTTCCTCCTCCTCTTTTTCCCACAACAAGCACCCTATGAAGGGAGTTAGGATGTGAAAGAGAATAACTGGCCTAAAGTCACCCAGCTGGCTTTCGTGCCTAAGACAGGACTAGAACTTGCAGTCTCCTGGTTTTTAGGCCAGTACTTTAACCAGGAGAGGGCTGCTGGGGGTTCGCAGGGGTTCAGGAGAACCTCTAGCTAAAATTCTGTGCAGTTTGGAGAACCCCTAAATCCCACTCCTGGCTACTCCCACCCACCCTGCCCCACCAAGGAATCCCCTTGTGTCTGGTTTTGGATGTGGTGGAGGCTCAGGGTGGGCAAAAAACAGGCTTACTAGAAGTTCAGGAAGGCTGGAAATGGGCCCAATTCTGTCGTCCAAAGAGCCTCCAGAGCATGGGGAGGCCGTTTTCGCCCTCCCAGAGGCTCAAGAAAAGCCTCCAGAGCCCGGGGAGGGCAAACCCCCCACTCCACCATGGTGCAGGAGCCTGATTAGACCACACCCACCATGGCCACGGCCACCCAGCAACCAGGCAGAAAACCCCTTGTTAAATTTTTTGAAGCCCACCTCTGCCTTAACCATTACATCAAGCTGACTCTTTTGCATTATGCCCTGTTGTAATTTGCTTAACCATGATTTCAGAATTGACCGGATTCAAACAATTCACCGAGAGTCCAAATAAGTCATGTTATAAGAGCTTAATGAATGGTTCTATCTCTGGAAATGTAAAATCCTGCTATCAGATCACAACCACAAACTTTCTATCCTTTCTTTCTTTCTTTCTTTCTCTCTCTCTCTCTCTCCCTTTCTTTCTTTCTTACAGAGATAATAATATATATTGTTATTAAGCAACTTCTTCTATTGTTGTTAGACTTTCTATCCTATTTCTAAGAGAGGTGGCTAAATTGCCTTTGGGAAGCCCACAGGATGATTTTCCCAGGAAATGAAAACTGGGGGCAAGTTGCCCTCGAAATGGGATTCTGAGCTGAATCAGACATAGATCCAGTAGCTACCTTCCATGACTTGTTCAGGCTGCATTGTAAACATTCAGCATTAAAATGGTAAAGGAGTGGGCCTCCATTCAAAGTCTATTGCTGGCTAGGGAATTGTGGGAGTTGAAGTCCATACATCTTAAAGCTCCCAATGTCGAGAAACACTGAGGTAGGAAGAACCTTCGTGCTGACATATATGTTCCTTATTAATATGTTCCTTATTAATCTTGAATATCCCCTTTGGCAAAGAAAGACATGACCTCTTGTTCTGTAAAGTGTAAAAAGGACGAAGCAGCTCTTAATGTGGAAAGATGTGATTCTATTTAAATGGCACACGTGACTGTTTCTCTCCTTGTGCACATATTAATAATAACCCAGCCAGAGAGCCAAAAAAATCAGAGGGATCAAAGGAGTTTTAATTGATAAATATCTAAGATTTTGCTTGCATAACAAGCTTCTCAAGCCTCCCTTGGAGGCTTCACCTGGTCTTAATTTATTTCTTGGTTACCAAGGCGCTTGTTTGTTGATGAAACTGGGACCAGAATTTGGCCTAGAAGTCTCCAAAGATCTGGATGATTCCTTGAATGGGCAATTTGGGGGTGGGAAATGAGGTGCCAAGAGAGACACCTGCAATGAAAAACTGTTTTTATTTTTTACAAAGCATCAGCAGTAAATTTGCCTAAAAGCTTTTCCCACTGGCCTCTCCTTCGGGTAATTTTCTCTTTGAAAAAAAGTTGCTTGCCAAAAAGTGTCTACTTTCACAAAGTGAAGAAAAACTCTTGGGAATGGCATATTGAGGTCACGGTGATGGGAAAGGCAGGGAGGGGAATATAAAAATATAAAAATTATTAGTGTACAGCTAGAAACTGGGAGGGAGGTTAAAAGTGGTAATTTAAATGTGGAATATTAAGACTGTCTCCAAATCTTATATCAGATAATCCCAGAGTCAACAATAATTAGATGGCATCTACTGTCCTTCAAAATTTTTTAAAAAGTTATATTTTTAGAAATATAGCTTTTCCTAAATGGCTAGGGAGTCTCATAAGCTAATCAAAGACTCCAAGATTTCAGCGGCAGTTTTACAACTGGCACCTAATAAACTTTATTTAAATAAAGGATACAAGGCTGCTAACCAGAGGTGGTATTCAGCCAGTTCTGACCGGTTCCAGCAAACTGGTAGCGGAAATTTTGAGTAGTTCGGAGAACAGGCAAATACCACCTCTGGCTGGCTCCGCCCCCATCTATTTGCTGTCTCCCAAGTCCCAGCTGATCGGCTGGGTCTTCTTTTGTTGCCCTTCACAGGAGCTGGAAAACAAGTTAGTGGGGTAAGGAGGGAATGGGGATTTTACAGTATTTTTCCCCTGGAGTGGGGTGGAAATGGAGATTTTACAGCATCCTTCTCCCAGGAGTGGGGAGGGAATGGGAATTTTGCAGTATCCTTCCCCTGCCACGCCAATCAAGCCACGCCCTCAGAACAGGTAGTAAAAAAATTTGAATCCCACCACTGGTTGATAATTCTGACTGACAAGTTGGAATCTGGGGCTCTTGCGGTCTCAGAGAACTTGTTTACTTGAAAAAGTCCATAACCAGGATTTTGTGTCTAATGACTAAGTATAGGGTGCTAATTGGAGAAATATTTCCATTCTTGTTCTGCATAATAAATTGGGGGTTACAGCTGAAGTTGGGAAGAATTTGAAGAGAATGTCTGTGGGGTAGAAAAGTTTGTTCATGTCACTTTGAGGAAACAATTTTAGTGAGAAGTCATTGGCCCTGCCTGCAGTCTAGTTTCTCCAAAGATCAGGGAAGAAAAACTACACACACACACACGGTTCCACCACAAAACCACGCTCAACTAAACCGCGCCCGACTAAACCGCGTCGCTGACATAATCAACAGGGCGACAACAGCGCGGAGACAGAAGCACGTTGTAAACCCTAAACCTAAAATTAACCCCTAAACCTAACCCCCCTAAACCTAATCCTAAACCTAACACTAAACTTAACCCTTAACCTAATCCTAAACCTAACCCTAAACCTAACCCTTAACCTAACCCTTAACCTAACCCTAAACCTAACCCTAACCCTTAAGCTAACCCTAACCCTAACCCTAACCCTAACCCTAACCCTAACCCTAAACCTAAACCTAACCCTAAACCTAAACCTAACCCTTACCTTAAGTTGAATTGGCTTGCTTTCAAAGCGCTATTTAAAGCGCCCTTCTTTCTCCGCGCTGGCTGTTGTCGCCCTGTTGATGACATCAGCGACGCGGTTTAATCGGGCGCGGCTTAGTCGAGCGTGGTTTTGATGGGTCACGCACGCACGCACACACACACACCACAACTTATAACCATTCATTTGATGACCATTCAAAGTTACAAGATCACTGAAAAAAATGACTTTTTATGACTGGTTTTCACACAACCATTGTAGCTTCCCCATGGTCACATGATCAAAATTCAAATGCTTGGCTACTGGCATGTATTTATGACAGTTGCAGGGTTCCATGGTCATTTTGCAACCTTCTGACCAGCCAAGTGGGGAAGCCAGATTCATTTAACAACCATGTTATTAACTGCAGTGATTAACTTAACGTTGTACTGAGACAATGGTTAGCTTTTCCCAAACATTGAGTCACCAACTATCCAATCTTCTTTAGTCTAGTACAGTGTTTTTTCGCTGGCTGGGGAATTCTGGGAGTTAAAGTCCAGACATCTTCAAGTTGCCAAGGTTGAGAAACACTGGTCTAGTATGTCTGTATGTTGTATGAAACCACCTAGAAACAGTCTGAAAAGGCCTCATATATCCAAATAAAAGGCTACTTTGGACTAGTTTGATTGCCTGATTTAATAAGTATGAGTTTCTCATTTTGTTTTGAAAAGTTGAATTAAAACTTAACAAGACATATGAACTCTGCAGCATAATGTAAGGGCCCTTTGTCACAATCACAGTGCTACAAAATCTGGGTTACTGAGAAAGGTGTGTTCAAGCCATTCAGGATATGCTCAGAAGAACTCTTATTAATAACCATGCACTGTCTGTTGTGGCTTACATTGATGTGGACTATTTTGTGACTCTGTTAAGGAGGGAGATTGATTGTTGTGCTGGAAAATTGAATTGGTGGACTCTTAAGGGCTTCAGTTCATGTTCCATTACCTAAAAAAGCAAAACACACTTCACAGATGAAGCAAAGACTGGCCATAGTAAATTGCTAGGCAGAAGAAGGTAGAATTGCTAGGTAGGTTTAGGAGAAGATCTGACTGAGTACTCAAAGTCCCTTTGTGAGTAGTGGAGTCCTAATCCTAGACAGATATAAAGCAGAACAGTTACTGGCAGAATTCAGGCCAGAAATAAGGTTTACATCTTGGCATATCTTCTTTCTGTATAATGAGAATTAATGTGTTGGGTTTAGATAATGGGGATGGAGGAAAAGGCAGAGGTGAATTTCCTGTTTACTTTTCAACCTCATAAAATGAAACTGAACCAGCAACTTTTGCAAAGCCCAAGCAATCTCAAAAGGTTGTGAAGAATGATGGAGGGGGAGGGGATGCCCCTGTGTTCATCATTTCAAGAATCTTGAGGGACAAATGAATCTACAGCATAATTGATAAATACCAAAGTATTTTAGACTCTTCTGATTGGAACAACATTTGCTTTAGAAAACTCCAAGAGGAGAAAAAAGACCAGCTGAAATTCCGGAGTGAAGCTATGCAATGGGGCTATATTTTTAACAGTACAACACAATATTACTCTACTATTAACATGTAAATGTGGAGATGTTCTCATTTAATATCTCAGAGCAAGGGAACTGTGCCAAATAATAGAATAGAATAGAATAGAATAGAATAGAATAGAATAGAATAGAATAGAATAGAATAGAATAGAATAGAATAGAATAGAATAACAGAGTTGGAAGGGACCTTGGAGGTCTTCTAGTCCAACCCCCTGCTTAGTCAGGAAACCCTACACCACTCCAGACAAATGGTTATCCAACATCTTCTTAAAATCTTCCTGTGTTGGAGCATTCACAACTTATGGAGGCAAGTTGTTCCACTGATTAATTGTTCTAACTGTCAGGAAATTTCTCCTTAGTTCTAAGTTGCTTCTCTCCTTGATTAGTTTCCACCCATTGCTTCTTGTCCTGTCCTTGGGTGCTTTGGAGAATAGCTTGACTCCCTCTTCTTTGTGGCAACCCCTGAGATATTGGAACACTGCCATCATGTCTCCGCTAATCCTTCTTTTCATCAAACTAGATACCCTGTTCCTGCAACCCTTCTTCATAGTCCCCTAATCATCTTTGTTTCTCTTTTCTGCACTCTTTCTAGAGTCTCAGCATTGCTTTTTCCCATCGTTTCATCCTGATGCTGAATTACAGGATGATGTCCTCTATCTCAATTCTCAACCCTTGACAAGTTTAAGAGGTGTAAAATTAACCTCTCAGAATTCTCCAACATGCTGATGGGTTAATTCCAGGAGTTGAAATCTGTGCCTCCTAAATTGAGAATTACTGTTCTACAATATTTACTAGGTTCCTTCTCCCTGCAATGGGAGTTTCTGGCAAGAATGTGAAAAATGATGGAGAGGTGATAGATATAGGGCTGCGAAAAATGCCAAGAAACCCAAGTAAGAGTAAATATTCTCTTGGGAAGGAAGGAAGGAAGGAAGGAAGGAAGGAAGGAAGGAAGGAAGGAGAGAACTTCAATGGTAAATAGAGGCAGTTTGCTCTAGTGGTTGAGACTTTAGGCATGAGAGCCATTGGCATTAATTGACTTTGGGCCAATCCTTTTTTCTCGACCCAACTCACTAGTTGTTGTGGAAAAATAGGAGAAGCAGGAAATATGAGGCATGTTCACCATCATATATTTATTAAAATAATAAAGGTGGGATTAAAAAAATCTTTTAAAAAATATGTTTTTGCCCAGTTTAGGAATTTAACAAAACAAAATATAAAAAACGTGGACAAAATCATTACTGTTGAATTGTTTCTCAAGTGTTTGTGTGTGTGTATGTGTGTGCACGCATGCATGTGTGTGCTTGGTGTGTGTGTGTGTGTGTGTGTGCGTGCGTGCGTGCGTGTGCATACATGTTTTTATAAAGCATCACCAGACCCCATATTTAGAGGTTGATTCTAATATTGTCCTGAAATGTTGAGCCTGTGTAAAGCTTTTCAATCACAGGAAATTCTACTCCAAACATCTTTGCAAAGCTCATTACTTGCTCACTCAAAATGGGTCCATTCCTGCAGTCGGTCTGCTCAGCCCCTTAATGAGGCTTCTTTTAAAAACAACAACATTGAATTCTCACATAATTTTTGCCTAAAGCAAAATGTAAGACCTATTTCAATGGACAAAAGAGTTTTTTGGGGGTAGGGGGAGAAACGATTCCAATAACGTTAGTAAGATTTCCTGGGGTGGCTCTAGTTTTAAGAGAAAACCCTTTATATTTCAGGCTGAAGAAAAGTACACGTTGGAAAATCTTATTGTTTAGATGATTAACTCTGGCGTGGGGAAAATAGAGAGAATGTTTTCTCCCTTTCTCATAAAAGCCAAATTTAGGATTACTCAGTAAAACTGACTAATAGTAGATTCTGGAGAGACAAGAGGAAATACCTCATATACTGCATAATAAAAAAATTGTTAACAAGACATGTAGAAGTGACCCTGGCCTAGACGGGAGGATTTAGCATACTCACAGAAGAGGAAGGGGAGAAGGCCATTAATGGTAACAGTTAGTCATTATACCTAAATGAAACCTCCCCAATCAATGGCAGTCTGTGCTTCAATCCCAATCTTTATGGAGAGAAGAGAGAAGGAAACATCTCAGGGGCATTTGGTGGGTACCTGAGGAGCAGGCAGTTCAAACGTATCTTTCGTGGGGACTAGCTAAAGAATCTCTCTCTCTCTTTCTCTTTCTCTCTCTCTCTCTTCCTCTCCATCTCTCTGTCTCTCTCTCCCTCTCTTTGTCTCTCTCTCCGTCTGCCGGTCTCTCTCACTCTCCCTCTGTCTCTCTCCTTCTCTCTCCCTCTATCTGTCTCTCTGTCTGTCTGTCTGTCTCTCTTTTCCTCTCCATCTCTCTGTCTCTCTCTCCTCCTCTCCCTCTCTTTGTCTCTCTCTCCGTCTGTCGGTCTCTCTCACTCTCCCTTTGTCTCTCTCCTTCTCTCTCTCTCTCTCTCTCTCTGTCTATCTGTCTCTCTTTTCCTCTCCATCTCTCTGTCTCTCTCTCCTCCTCTCCCTCTCTTTCTCTCTCTCTCTGTCTGTCGATCTCTCTCATTCTCCCTCTGTCTCTCTCCTTCTCTCTCCCTCTATCTGTCTCTCTGTCTGTCTATCTGTCTCTCTTTTCCTCTCCATCTCTCTGTCTCTCTGTCTCTCTCTCCTCCTCTCCCTCTCTTTGTCTCTCTCTCCATCTATCGGTCTCTCTCCCTCTGTCTCTCTCCTTCTCTCTCCCTCTATCTGTCTGTCTGTCTGTCTGTCTGTCTCTCTCTCTCTCTCTCTCTCTCTCACACACACACACACACACACACACTCACTCACTCTCTCTGTAGATACCTTCAAACCAGTGTTAACTCTTAGTGACCAGTCAGGGCAGTTACTCTTGGCAACATTTTCAGAAGCCGTTTGCCATTGCCTACTTGCTAGGGCCAAGAGACAGAGAGACTGGTCCAAGGTCACCTAGCTGGTTTTATGCCTAAGGCAAGACTAGAAATCCCAGTCTCCTGTCAACCTTCCCAGGTACACCAGACATGAAGCATGACCACATGAGCTCATTCTATTTTATTATAAGTCTGCATTTACATAATTTTGTAAGTCTGGAAGTACAGCTCTTCCGCCGTTTCCTTTACAGTCTGAGAAACTAGGGAGGGTCCTTCCTGAGTCTCTTTTTCCACCCGTTATGCAGATTTGGGCTCTGCCCTCTCTTATTTGACCATTCCCTAAGAAGCATTCCTTTGCCCCATCTCTCAGGGGCTTTCTCGAATACCGTTACATCTCTCTTCTACTTTGGTGCCCTTAACCATTACACCTCACTAGCTGTCAAGCTCAACTTATAGTTGTATATTTCTTGGGTTGCTTCAACTTGCCATTGTTAATTTGAACATCTGTCACTGCCATCATGTGGACCTGGCTTACACTCACATTATAGTCAATCAAAAAGATTTCCTGTTATACACTTTTTAAAGGCTGTGATTAACTCATGATCTAGAGCATATAAAATAATCAATAAGAAAATTGAACAGGTCCCTATTAAAATTAAAATTAAAAGATGACTGAGATTTTATTCCATGTGACTTAAAATTTCTTAGGCAATGTTTGGTTAACTTTCTAAAATTTCTAAAGTCATCAGACAAACTCTTCAAAGATGGGGAACATGTCACCCCATAGTGTAGCCCCTTCTTTTCCCTGTCATTAGCAAAATATTTCTAATTTATCCCATGCACTTCCTGAACTCAGAACCCTTACAAATCTGTTGTCATCAGCATCCAGTAATGGTCATTCTGGTTGGGGAAGTTGGAAATCCATATATCTGTAAATCATCTATGTTAGTGATTAAAATATAGAGCAACTGTATTGAACTTCCATAAATTATTGGGATAGAAAATATAATTTTCTGATAGAAAATATAATTTAATGGACAAAAAAATGTTTTTCATTTTTTTCACATTGTCTATGATTTTTTTCCTTGATTTTCAGAATCTCTTCAAGATGAATATCCCATTTCTTCATTCAAGTTTTATCTCTCCTAGGGCTACTAAATTTGGGCTGCAAAACATAGGGTGAGCACAAGAGGACAGCAAAGCACTAGATTTTAATCTACTTCTTTGCTGCCATCTGATGGATATCTGGATTTTTGCAGGCCGGTTTTCTATTAATTTCTCCAGCAGTCTTTAAATTAGGCACTCTGGCTTCACAAATGATTTTTCTGATCAGGAAGTTAAGGGTAGGAGAATGATGGAATCATGTGCAGTGGATGAAAAAACCCTGCTCTCTGCTGCAATTAACATAAAACAATCGATAGAAAACTTAAATACCTTAAGGGTAACATGGAAAATCAAAGCCTCAAAGCAGAAAAAACAAAATGATTGAGAGACAGGGAGCCAAATATGGCATTATGTTAGCTTGGCCTTCTCAGATCACTTAAAAACCTCAGTGGCTGTCTTCACACACATTAAACTTGGTTGGTTATAACATGGGTTGGGTCATTTATTTTATAGGTTAGTTTCCTATTCTGCCTTTCCTTCAGGAAGTCAGGTCAGTTTGTATGGGACCTCCCAAAGACCCATTAGACCGCACAGGGTCGGCCTCCTCCGGGTTCCATCCACTAGCCAATGCCATCTGGCTACGACCCGGGGGAGGGCCTTCTCTGTTGCAGTTCCGGCCCTTTGGAACGAACTCCCCGCGGAGATTCGGACCCTCACCTCTCTCCCTGCTTTCCGAAAAGCCGTTAAAACCTGACTGTGTCAGCAGGCCTGGGGTTGATGAGCTCCCTTCCCCTCTCGACAGGTGTGGTTGTTGGTCATTTTAAATGTCTATTTTGTACTTGTATGTTTCCCTTTCCCGTTTAAGTTGTTCGCCGCCCTGAGTCCCTTTTTGGGAATAGGGCAGCATATAAATAAAATAAAACTTAAACTTAAACTTCATTATGCCCCAAAAACAAGAATCCTGTAAAATGAATGGATTGAAAGAATGCAAAAAACATGTTCCAAGCTTTCTTCTCCCAGTGAATTATCAGCTATACCTTTCTACATGCCAGTGCTAGAGCCTGGCTTGCACAACTATATAGTAACACTTCACCCTACAAGGGGAGCCTAACAAAAAGGAATCTGCTGATCATAACATGGATCAGTTTAAACCAATGTGCTAATTGGCAACTTTTTCTTTTGAAATAAGTTACCTCCAGTAACTTATGAAAACAGTTCCTTAGGATGTGGCCACAGAGCATCCGACTTCTCCATTCTGCTGTTTCCACATGTGGTCAAATATGTCTAACTGGGAGCCTAGAGGAACCCACAGGGGAGGAAAGAAGGTTAAAGAAAATCAATATGGCACATAGCCACAACCATATAAATTATTCTCCTTCAACCTTCTACTCTTTCTCCCCACTTTTTATTTTCAATCTGAAAACATAAACTGAGATTTGAGTAGAAATTTACTTTGCATACACAGACATGAAAATCTGTGTACTGCATTTCAGTGTTCTTGGCAAACCCATAGTCATTCAATCAAAATTTGCTTGGCCAGCCTTTATTGCAAGGGCTTGCAAGCTATACCAAGTCAGACCCGAAACTGTATGAAAGCAGGTCAGATTTGAGAATGCAGATGTGGTGATGCACTTGTGCCCCTTGATTTGAAAAAGGGTATATTGAGGCCACAGATGGGTGCACCTTCTTATCTTTTGAGATCTGTGAACGATGGAGAAATCTTGTTTCTAGTCTTCATAGCTGAGAATGTATGCTGTGAATGCGAGTAATTAGTAATGAATCTGAAAACAACAGCAATGGGATTTCCACGGCAGGAGTAAGGCTTTCTTTGATTATGCTGAAATGTTCTTTGCCTCCTGTGATTGAAAGAAACCAGCTGAATTAACCAGGCCCACACAAATATGCTTAGGCTCACTATTCTCAGGATCAGGAGCATCCACAAGGAACAGTCAAAAAAAGTCAAGATGGCAACTGTTGCAGTGCAATTGAAACTCCAATTGGCTTTTCTAGCAGGACTATCAGATTCTGTAACAGCTTTGATCCCTATGCCATCCGTCTGGTAAACTCATTAGATTCATTTTTCCCACCATGTACATGTATACATCCAAACTACATTGTGTTGTTTCTCTGTCTTGTGTATTATATGTGGGCATATATTGGTGTTTGTTTGTTTGTTTTGTTGTCCTTATGTAGTGTATATTGGAGGAGGTAACCCTTTGAGAGCTGTATGCAATGAAATTTCATTTTAATGTATGCTGATTAGTGTACATTCAAAGTGACAATAAAGTGATTTGATTTGATTTGATTTGATCCTATCCTATCCTATCCTATGGGTACCAGACAGGGCTTCAATTGCATTCTAGCAGCCTTTTTTGAAGGCAGCCCCAACTTGAATCCTGCTCTGTAAGAGCCATGGAAGTACAGTGTTGAGAATGCAGTATTTCAGGCTAACTCTGCTGATAGCCAGCAGTTTGATCCTGACCGATTCATGGTTGACTTGGTCTTTCTGAGGTCGGTAAAATGAGGACCCAGATTATTGGGGGCAATATGCCTACTCTGTAAACCACTTAGAGAGGGCTGTAGAGTACTGTAAAGCAGTATATAAGTCTCTAAGTGCCATTGCACTTTGCAGAATTGTAATCAGTGGTGGGATTCAAATAATTTAACAACCGGTTCTCTGCCCTAATTATTTCTTCCAACAGCCAGTTCATCAAACTGCCCAGAAACTTAACAACCGGTTCTCCCGAAGTGGTGCAAATCAGCTGAATCCCACCACTGATTGTAATCCATTTGAGCACCGAGTACCCACAATTCCAGAAAGGGGGTGTAAAATGTTGCCGTTAAAACCCTCCTACAGATCCTGGAGGAAAGGCTCTCCTTGTAGGGCTGAAGTGGATTGTGGAAAGGGCAATCTGGTTCACAAACAAGTCACCCTAATGGGAAATCTAGGCTCTGTGCAAGGCTCACTCGCCTGGAATGTTGGCCGGAGCCAGCAGCGAGGAAGAAAGAGACGAAAGAGAGAGACATGGCAAATCGGCAAAAGAAAATAAACTTTTCCCCTCCAACACCATAAGGCAGCCTTAGCTTAAACAAAACATGATGTCAGCCATTGTTCTTGCAGCAGGAAGACTGCCAAGGGTACTGGACCCTTCCCAAGCCTCCCTCGAGCCTGTCTTAGACCCCGAGCTAGAAAGACAGATGACTGCTGCTGCCAGAGAAGCCAACTTCGCAAATTCAAAGCCTTTGAAGGATGGAAAGAAACAAACCTCTCTTCTGGATGGATTTGGTGGTGTAGTTGTCGCCCGTACAACATTATCCATGTGTCTTCTGATGGACCTGTTCACACAACATGTTTAACTTGGCTAATTAAAACTGAGTGGTGGCATTTGTGTAGGGTGCCAAGCTTGACTGATTGTGTGGGTCTGTGCGTGCATGCGTGTATGTGTGCCTTTGGCTTAGTGTGTTGTGGTTTGTTAGTTCTGGATTCAGCGTACTCTGTAAATTCAGATAATGGGTTAATTCAGGAAATGGGTCAAACACGTTGAATAAATACAGGGACAATGTAACCTCAGCAGAGGTGTCTGCAGGGTGTGGTCAAAAATGGCAAAATGATGGCTGCGACACAGATTTTAAAAAACAGCTGGAGGTTCAGTTGTGCTGTCCTGGCCAGCATACTGATATTTTTGACCATATCTTGGAGACACCCCTGAAGATTACTCCCAAACAGTGAAGTCATACTAAAATCAGCTCTGCTAGACCATCACACATCAATATTTTTCATTGCAATTTTAAGATGTGTGGACTTTATCCAGTGGTGGAATTCAATTTTTTTTTACTACTGGTTCTGTGGGCGTGGCTTGGTGGGCGTGTAAAATCTCCATTCCCTCCCCTCTCCAGGGGAAGGATACTGTAAAATCTCTATTCCCTCCCCTCTCCAGGGGAAGGATACTGTAAAATCTCCATTCCCTCCCCTCTCCAGGGGAAGGATACTGTAAAATCTCCATTCCCTCCCCTCTCCAGGGGAAGGATACTGTAAAATCTCCATTCCCTCCCCTCTCCAGGGGAAGGATACTGTAAAATCTCTATTCCCTCCCCTCTCCAGGGGAAGGATACTGTAAAATCTCCATTCCCTCCCCTCTCCAGGGGAAGGATACTGTAAAATCTCCATTCCCTCCCCTCTCCAGGGGAAGGATACTGTAAAATCTCCATTCCCTCCCCACTCCAGGGGAAGGATACTGTAAAATCTCCATTCCCTCCCCTCTCCAGGGGAAGGATACTGTAAAATCTCCATTCCCTCCCCTCTCCAGGGGAAGGATACTGTAAAATCTCCATTCCCTCCCCACTCCAGGGGAAGGATACTGTAAAATCTCCATTCCCTCCCCTCTCCAGGGGAAGGATACTGTAAAATCTCCATTCCCTCCCCACTCCAGGGGAAGGATACTGTAAAATCTCCATTCCCTCCCCACTCCAGGGGAAGGTTACTGCAAAATCCCCATTTCCTCCCAATCAGCTGGGATTCAGGAGGCAGAGAATAAATGGGGGTGTCACATGTGGTATTTACTGGTTTTCCGAACTACTCAAAATTTCCACTACCGGTTTCTCCAGAACTAGTCAGAACCTGCTGAATACCACATTTAACTTCATCTTCCAGAATTCTTTAGCCAGCACGGTATTTCTAACGTGCAGCTCTTTCAATGAATGCCTTGATCAAATTATAAGGAGAATAATTCTCTGTTGTATACATTGCATCCATTTGATTCAGGGAAGGTAAAAACTAAACTGTCTTTTTTCCTGTATATACAACAGAGGCTTTACCTGCAAAAGTGATATTTATCCCTGGGGTGTGACAAAATAATTTATTTGCAGATTTCTATTTTCTATCTAAAAATATCCAGACAGCTGCTAGAGGGAAGCAAAGAGAATAAGAACATCAACCTCTTATCGAGCCAAGGTGGCGCAGTGGTTAAATGCAGCACTGCAGGCTACTGCTAGATCAGCAGGTCAGCGGTTCAAATCTCACCGGCTCAGGGTTGACTCAGCCTTCCATCCTTCCGAGGTGGGTAAAATGAGGACCCAGATTGTTGGGGGCAATATGCTGACTCTCTGTAAACCGCTTAGAGAGGCCTGAAAGGCCTATGAAGCGGTATATAAGTCTACTGCTATTGCTATTGCTATCGCCCCCTAATGTTCAGTTGTATTTTGCAGTTCAGATCTGGCACTCTTGTGCATCTCCAACTTTGGGAGTTTATCCAATAAATAATTTAGAATTGTTTTTGCAGGGTGTCAAGACCATCTAGTGGTCACTTGGATTTTTGCAGAGCAGATCCAGTTGTCGTAACCTCAAGCCGCTATAAATTAAAGTATTTTCCTCCTTGTTGCCTATTTAACCTGTCAGTAATGAAGTTAGTATAGTGCACTGAGGATGTAAACAGCGCGGGAGGGAGGGGGCAAAGAGAAGTGGCAGCAACAGCCTAGAGATTGGGTCTACTTCCCAATTCATTTTATCTCCTTACTCTGGAGCCAACACTATTTAAATGCACTTGTTCAGGAAGAAGCCATTCCGGACAGAATGATGTATGCTACTGCCCACTGTTTTATAGCAGTGAGTTCCTACTGAGTGCCATAAGAGAGGCTGAAGTCAATGTACCTTGAAGACTTGACAGTTCTTGGATGCATCCCCCAAGCCTATTTGCTCAAATCCCCTTGGCGATTTTTAAATGGGCTTCTTACAATAACACATCATTTTCTCATCAAGAGCTTTGCCAGTTTGAGATGCACCCTGGCTGCTATTTCTTAATTCAAGTTACACATAACAATTTCTCAGGATTTCGGGACAGTCCTCCATTCTATTCTTCGTTGGTGCCGTAGTGGGCCATTTCTCCTTACTCCACGCCCTGTTGGCCTTGAAAGCTCTTGGCTGGCTCTGTTGCTGAAGATAGCATGCAAACTTTGGAAACCTCAGCTCGATCCTGCACGAGGCAGATCTGATGTTCTTAAGATCCACTCTGCTGAATTGGGAGACGGCATTATCTCCTTCCTATGTATGGTTCCTGGCCTACTTGATATTTTTTAAAAAAACTTGTTTTTCTTCAAATAAAAAAAAAAAAGATCTGGCATGCTACAGAACAATGCACAAGTCTGCAGCAGCATCTTTAACTTCAAATTTGCCACCATTCCCACACAGTGGGAACATCCTGAGGTGATTTTCGTTCTTTTTTTTTAAGTCAATTGGTTTGTTTCCTTGACGATGTTCTCAGGAGTCTTCTCCAAACATAGGCCCATTTAGGAAATTAAAAGGGGACTTTGGAAGTATGTCTAATCTACCCAGAGAAAAAGTTGGGGTGGTACAGAGCATCTGGGGCAAGGAGAAGAGAGAAGTAATACAATACAATACAATACAATACAATACAATACAATACAATACAATACAATACAATACAATACAATACAATACAATACAATACAATACAATACAATACAATACAATACCAGAGTTGGAAGGGACCTTGGAAGTCTTCTAGTTCAACCCCCTGCCTAGGCAGGAAACCCTGTACTGTTTCAGACAAATGGCTATCCAACATCTTCTTAAAGACTTCCAGTGTTGGGGTATTCACAACTCCTGGAGGCAAGCTGTTCCACTGATTAATTGTTCTAACTGTCAGGAAATTTCTCCTCAGTTCTAAGTTGCTTCTCCCCTTGATTAGTTTCCACCCATTGCTTCTTGTTCTACCCTCAGGTCCCTTGGCGAATAGTTTGACTCCCTCTTCTTTGTGGCAACCACTGAGATATTGGAACACTGCTATCATGTCTCCCCTAGTCCTTCTTTCCATCAAACCAGACAAACCCAGTTCTTGCAACCGTTCTTCATATGTTTTAGTCTCCAGTCCCCTAATCATTTTTGTTGCTCTTCTCTGCACTCTTTCTAGAGTCTCCACATCTTTTCTACATCGTAGTCACCAAAACTGGATGCAGTATTCCAGGTGTGGCGTTACCAAGGCATTATAAAGTGGTATTAACACTTGATCTTGATTCAAGTAGAGAATAACCTTTTATAGTAGTTATTTGGATTTCACATTTGTTGTGTTCTGTGACATCCGCTGTGATGGCCTCTTTGTGAAGGCAGTGTAATATGCTCTGGAGGACTTTCCCAGCCCATCTTCTGACATAGCTGGCTGGCTAGGGAACTCTAGGAGTTGAAATCTACACATCTTAAACACTGGGTTAAAATATTGGACTAGGTTCAAATCTGTTCTCAGCCATGGAAGCTTATGTGTGGCGAATTTATAATTTGGCTGGTTGTGATAGGGAAAGTAGGAGTATTGTGTATGCTGCCTTGAGACATCAGAGAAAAGGTGGGATATAAATCTAATAACTAAAATAAATCAGTGGTTCCTCTGAAGCAGCAGAAGCTTTCAAGCTGAACGGCCATGGTCTAGTTTTCTTTTGTTCTGAGGTTTGGCTGTTTGAATTGGCTGGCACAACCATTCAAACTGAAAGCTCATTGTTGCTTCATTGATGCCAGCCGTGGAAAAACTATACCAGTAAATTGGTTGCCTTCTTGAATTGCTTTGTCTGGGAATTGGAAACTCCCTAAACTGCAGTCGAAATGTGACATTCTATAACTTAAGGGCATTACTCTGTTTCCTGTAATTAAGAGAGCAGGTTCTTGACCTTTATCCATGTGACAAGTTTCAGGTACTTGAAGAAAGTGACCATACTATTCTTTTCACAAGATTAAAAGAGTAAAGAATATAGTAGAATTATATCATAATGTTATATGGAAATAATATGCCTACAGTGCCCTTAAAAATTGTACTTGTCTTTTGAGCAGCCAGATTTCACTGCTGATTCACGCTCAATTTGTGATTTGCTGTGATTTCACAAAACTTGTACACAGACTATTAGCGTGCCAGGTATCTCTCTCCCTAACCTTGAATTTTATTCTTTCAGTAAAGAGCTTTGAAAATGATTATAACATGGTACATTCTGTTACTTTTAGCCCACTCTTCTAAGCTATGAAGAATTTTGTTTCTCTTACTTGGAAACTGTGCTATCATGCCAATTTTTTTGTCATCTGCAAATTTCCCCTGCTATCTCTTCCAAATGACTAATGAAAGTAGCTGTTTAAAGAGCCTGGAGGCAATCCACTTGATATGCCTCTGGGCTTATGCAGAATTTATATTTTCACTTTTTGAGCATTACTTTTACATTTGATTGAGTATATCAGGCAGAGATCTTCAGACCAGACTGAGTCCTGGCTCATGTACCAGAAATGAAGCACCAATCTCTGTGGTTAAGGTTTGGGGTTTTTTTGCCTTGTGGGCCTACCAAAATCAAATCTAGAACATTTATCTGGCTTCTACATAGTAACTCTGGGGTGGAGGGGGAAAAAAACCCTTTAAAATTCTAATCCTTCCATATTGAATTTCATGTTACGTGAACTATGTATCAATTTGGTTTCATCCCAATCTGTGTCCCTGCAAAGGATTGAAACTATGAAGCTCAACAATTTTAAATTAAATCTAACTGCCCAGAACTGAGGAGTTGATTTGCCAGAACCAAGGTGATGAAAAGAAAGTTCTGCACATCGTTTCACTTTAAACACTCAGAGGGATCAAATGTTCTTTTGTTTTGTTTTAGCTATTCAGAAATGCACCGAGTGGACATTTTGGGGGACTTGTTCCAAAAAACGCGGCTGGGTGAATCACCCTAGTTACACTGGAAGGCAGAGAATTAGCATCCAAACAGAGTTGCTGGCAATTGTTGACGGGATTGTATCATCAAAGACGATAATAGATTTTCAGAGCTATGGAGATGAAGAGTGTGTGGGTTGAGAACTGTCATGAAATGCGGTTCTCATCCACTTCTCTAAGACGTGCTGATGATTCCTGTCTTCAGTGGTGTTAAAAGTCAGATGAATTTAAGGCGACTGCGCAGACAATCTATTGATAGCTATTCAGCTTCTAGACTAGAGTTTCTGCATGTTGCCAAGTTAAGATACACTACCTAGCCTGACTATACAGTCTCTGAAAACAATGGGAGGGATAAAATGGGGAAAAGCTGTCACACCTTCCAAGCATCAGGCCTGGAAGCCATCTTTTGCACTGGGCCTTCAGGCCTATCACATTTAATGCTGAGGAAAACTGGGGGGGGGGATTATATGGCGTATGGGAGATATAGTCTAAATAACATTCCTTTCTCAGAGAATCAAGGACATCTTGCCCTGCACCTGGAGTGGTGTGACTGTGAAACATCTCCAGTTGGGACAGTGCCTGATTGGACCATGTGATAAACAGACATGTGGGTGCTGAGCAGGGACTTGAACTTTCATTTGGGTGGGGAAAACCTGGAAGCTTTCAGATTCGGGTTTTCCCAGATGTGCCAATATGACATCTCTAATAAAATGGAACTTTGGGGAAACTCAGGCCTCGGAGCCTTTTTTCGTTGGGGGTGTTACTTGGAAACCTGACACCAAGTTTCTTTAATAAATCCAGCCAGCGCTAATGAAAGGGTGACAATTAGATGGATCTAACCCAGCAAGATAGTTTATACAAAAGCATATTTATTAATCATCATGAGAGATAACCTTTGGCTTCCATGTTTAAATGCAGTATATTTCTGCTCTCCCAGGATTACTGGACCAAACAAGACCTTTGGGCTCAATTAATAAGGTTATTTATAAACATTCTAATGGGGGGGGCTCCTGTTTTCCATTTGAATTCTATATGGCAAAGTAATTCAAAACTGAAAGTTGAAAGATGTAAATCCTCAGATCCTTATCCCTAATACGGTAGTGTCCATAGCTAATTGAAAAATAACTTGGAACAATAATTAGGAGCATCAGATCTTTGAAGCTTCTGTTTACTAATTTATTTAACAGGAGAAGGATAATATTAAAAATGATCAAGAAGTAGGAGAGGAATTTAGAATTGTTGTGCACTCAGAAGTGAACCCTTACAAACAATGAATCTATATAATGTACTATCATGGGAGGGAGGGAGAGAAAGAAGGAGGGAGGGAGGGAGGGAGGGAAGGAAGGAAGGAAGGAAGGAAGGAAGGAAGGAAGGAAGGAAGGAAGGAAGGAAGGGTAATGCATGTAAAATGGGGGTTGGCTTTAGTTATACATCTTGACACACACACAGAAATATACACAAATACCTATATGGATCTTAGGTCTGATCAAGCATAGAAATATAGCGCTGGAAGAGGTTTTTTAGTTTGTCAAGGGTAATGGCTTTCTTACTGTAGGAATTCAAATTAAAACATTGTGGACAAATGAATTTATTTATTTTTGCCTTTCGCTAAACTCATCCAGAATGGGAGAGTAATTGGTTGCACCATCAATTGCTGTTATTGTTAAAGTTATTTCCCCCCCCCCTGCAATGTTTAATCTGAATTTGGCTGCCCGTAATTTAAACCTATTCTTCTATGTCCCCTTGACCTTCTTCTGTGTGACAACTTTTAACACACTTGTATTGTATTCCTCCTTGGATTTTTTCCCCCCTGAAGACAAAACATGCTCAGGATTTTAAAGATCTTAATTTCTAGTCTATCCATCACCGTCCCCCTGTCCTGTCTCCCCCACCCTTCTCATTATCCTTTTCCAATCCTGTTACCCTCTATTTATTTGCTTATTTTGTAAGTTTTTCATGCCACCTATGTCCCAAGAGTCTGGATGGCTCATGACAATCAAAACATCATAAAACTAAAATCATAAAAGCAACGTTCACTAAAAAATCAAAGGAGAATCAACCCATAGCGTCTAGCCATTGCCTACCTGTCAGCACTCTTACTGTCTGCTTCCCCAAAGATCTGGTGCTTATTGTAGGAAGTTATCACCCAGACCTCTCCCAGAAAAATGAAATATCCTAGGAAATATTGAAAAGGCAGAATATTTCTCTGGATGTTAAAAGAAAGAAACATGTTTTAAAAGACAGAATAGCTCCCTGTAGCTTCCTGCCCATCCCCACTTTGTCAATGGGCCATTAAGAAGGCCATGCTAGTCCACTTTACATAATAAAGAGTTCTCCCCTTCAGCTCCAGTGGGATAGGATTAAGGCATGATTATATTGACCCTTAACCCAACTCCCCACATGGCATCTGAGAACTCAACCAAACTTGGATTCAAAATGCAGCCTAGAGAGTTGCCCCTGTATAGCTCCATGGGAGTCTGACAACCAATCAGAGCTCAAGATCAAGATCAAAGGCCAGAGAGGGCATAAAACCAGGGACTCAGCTTCTCTTCCTGGCTTCCCTTCTCCACCAACATTGAAGCATGTGACCACCTTTTCTGTTCAGGACTCAAGCCATGTGGTCCTGCCCTCCATTAAACCATCTTTCCAAGCAGCCTCCATGTCTCCAGTGTCTTTTTCCCCCACTTGGAGCCGAACCCAGAAGGACATTTCTTTCATCACTATTTTTGAAGCAGAAGTAAAGAAGGGCCATCATTACAACTTTCAGGGGAGGAGAATTTCAAGGGTTAGATCAGCCACAGAAAATGCCCTGAGAAGAGAGAAGCATGCAGGCAAAAGGATTCAAGTCTATTTTGAGCCATGGAGTAATTTATCTGAATTTCAAGGATATAGTGTACGAAAGCACCAAGTAATTGAGATGTCCTTAATGAATGCAGAAAGAAAGACAGTGTTACCTCCCCTGACTTGGAAACTATACAGAGAGTCCTTTGTTTAGCTAACAATCTTACTTCATCTTTCCTTTGCTTTACCTGTGCGCGATCTATCCTTACATTTGCGACCTTCACGGGTCTGTAAAGCAAAGGGAAGCTGAAGTAAGGTTTAAGCACAGTCACTGTTTCACGTAGCAACTGCTTTGCTTAAGGATTGAGGTTTGCTTTCTCCCCAGGTTGCCCTCTCCAAAGCCAACTTCTCCCATCCTGGGATGGATTGCAAGGTGCCTGCACACAACGCTTAGTTCTTCATCTTGCTGGGAATGCTGAGCAGTATTTTTTTAAAAATGCTTTCAGGCCCAGCTGTAAGCGGTATGATGAAGTTGCCTTGTTCCATCTGGCTCCAGCCCAGCTCGAGGGGAAATAACAGCTCAAATGACTCCCATTGTTTATGAAACGAAGGAACTTGTTGCTTTCATAAAGACACAATGAGACTGGAAGGGGACCAACAAGTTTCCAGGGTCAGGAGAACAGGAAAGGGGCAACTCTGGAATGGCGAGGGCATGGAACTTCACGAAGAATTCAGCAGCTCATGCAGCATCAGCATGCATTCGGATTGTTGAGACTCAGTTGTGGGACATTAGAAGGAATTAGTTATGGCACTAATAACGTATCAGGCATGAAAGATAAGGTGTACACATGAAGGTCCAATTATATTCATTTATTGCTACCCA
Source organism: Thamnophis sirtalis (assembly GCF_051295495.1). Lineage (NCBI taxonomy): Eukaryota > Metazoa > Chordata > Lepidosauria > Squamata > Natricidae > Thamnophis > Thamnophis sirtalis. The sequence goes on along the minus strand of NW_028261386.1, from coordinate 19,697,618 downwards.
TGCCTATACATAGGAACCAGGGGTGGGTTCTGGATTCTTTTACTGCTGGTTAGCTCAGGGATGCACTTTGGGCATGCATGCACGCATGCACAGCAGTGAAAAATCACTTCTGTGCATGCACAGAAGCAAAAAACAAGATGAAGCTGCCTATGGCGCCGCCGATAGAACCAGTTCTGGGGCGTGGGCGGCCGAGTTACTACCTACTCGGCCGAAATGGTCCGAACCAGTAGGAACCCACCTCTGATAGGAATCATCTCAACTAACATTAGCAACTGCTAAGACTTAGATAGGACTCAACAAAATGAGAGTTGGACTTAGTGCGCTTGTGGCTATGTAGAGATTCCAGGCTGATCCCTCTTTTAACTCCACCCCACCCAGCTTCTGTTATTCCTTCCTCTACAAAATGCCAACCTTTGGCTTTGGGGTGAAAAATATAATTAAATTTTTGTAGGAAAGACTAAGACAACAGAGCTTCCTTATATAACAGCAAGCTAACTGGATGTCTGTTATTAGGACTTTAACTTTATGAGATGGGAAGGGACTGGCATCTTCTGATTGGCTGATTGGGGAAAACAACATGTTAGACTGCTTTGAGAAGTAACAGGTATGAGTAAATTTAAGCACATGTAGGGTTTTTTTTCCCATCACCATTAAATAAACACATAAATAAATATCAAGAGATCCATTTCTGGAAGGAGAGGTTAAATTTAACCCCCAAGTTTAGCTTCATGCTCTTAATTGGAGAACAAAATAATAATAATAGAAAGTAGGAAGTGTGCACAGCATATTCATTTGAGATCTTGAAGGAAATTCAAATTTTGGCTCCTGATATAAAATACATTTCATGCTCATATGTATAGCATTTCTATCAAATATGGGGAAGATTGACTCCATGAGTCTTAGCCACTTCCCTAGTTGATTGGGTTTTGGGGATGGCAAAATACAGTATTAGGGCTATCATATCTAGTCTATGATATTCCAAATGAACATGAGATGTCTTGGGATCCTTTAAAGACCCATCAGATTTACTGAGGTCTAAATAGAAAAAGAATAGATTGGTGTGTAAAGAGTTGATTATAGTAGCAATGACTCAGTGGTGGGTTTCAAAAATTGTTCGAACCTACTCTGTGGTTGTGGCCTCCTTTGTGGGAAGTAGCTTGCCACCCATGTGGGTATGAAGATGCCGACGACACTTGTCAGAACCACCTTAAATTACCTCACACACAGCACTGGCATGCATAAGAATATGATGTAAACTTGTTTTTTAAAAGGCATCTTTGGTTTGCGTTAAAACAACTTCAACACACGCAATGTTCTGATTGCACCACAAATGCAGTAGTCATCCTTACCTTTCACAGAGGCACTGGGTTTTATAAATATGAGCATGATAGTGTAGAATAATCATATCCAAGGACCAGTGGTGGGTTTCAAAAAATTTTGATACATCTTCTGTAGGTGTGGCCTGCTTTCCGGGTCCACTGGTGGAACCTCTACTAACCGGTTCGGTAGATTTGACGAACCGGTTCTACCGAATAGGTGCGAACTGGTAGGAACCCACCTCTGCAATGAGTGCATTGTTGGATTATTTGAAGTGGCAGACCATCCTGGAGAAGGCCTATCTATATGGATGCTGAATTGCAAGTTATTAAGTTGAGTGATGCTTAAGTGACTTGATAGCATTTAATCCAAAACATGGAACTGGGCTGCAAAGGTAAAGATGACTCACAGATGGCAATAAAGAGTTGGATAGTTCTATACTGTATTTTGTTGCCGCTTGTAGTAATCCACATTTTCTCAGCCAAGATAGGATGGTGGTTCAATCATATTTGACTGTTTGTGACTTACAAACATCATTTCACTACAATTATCCACCAGGTAGCCCATGACTAAGTTGGAATACACTGAGCTCTATTCTTTCAGTATTGGGAAATTGCCGCCTGCATCCTAGCCATTGCAAATACATTTGGAACAGAGGTGGTATTCAGTCGGTTTGGATCGGTTCAGGCAAACTGGTAGCGGAGATCGCGGGGGGCTGTCCACTCCCCCAGCGTTATGCCATCCTATTTAGCCACATTTTTGAAGCTGGGTGCATGTGTGGAAGGCACACAAGAGAGCAAAGTGCATGCGCGAAAGGCCAGGTGTATGCACAGAAAGTGCACATGCGAAGCAAGCGTGCACATGTGTGGTGAACCCATGGTAAAAATAAGTGCAACCCACCGCTGATTTGGAACCCAAAGACCCTGACCCCGACTGGAAGTCTGATGAGGTCTGATCTCTTCCACCTTCGCAGATAAACTTTCAATCCTCCACCCACAATCTTCCAACGGAACTCTCCCCGCTCTCTTTCTGTCTGGTGTGGAGCATTAGATGCAAACAGAAGGGAGACGTTTGGACAAACAAAATGCACCACCCATTTCCCACCTCCCTGGGAAAACAGATGGATAAATCTGGCTTTGTGGAATTCAGGTAAGGGAATAGATTTATTTCCGTGGCTTTGGTTTGAATTAGGAAGAATTCAGGCTTTTGTTTTTAAATGCAAAGCCTCTGGGGGTACAAAAGTAAACTAATAGAATAGAATTTTTGATTGGCCAAGTGTGATTGGACGCACAAGGAATTTGTCTTTGGTGCATACTATGCTCTCAGTGTACATAAGGAAAAAATAAAATATATTCATCAAGAATCATAAGATACAACACTTAGTGATAGTCATAGGATACTAATAAGCAATCAAATCATACTAGGCAATAATAAAATAATATAAATTGTAAAGATACAAGCAACATGGTTATAGTCATAAGTGAAAAGAGATAGGTACTAGGAAGGAAGAGAATAATAGTAATACCGTCTTAGTAAACAATTTGATAGTGTTGTAGGAATTAGTTGTTTAGCAGAGTGATGGCATTCAGGGAAAAACTGTCCTTGTGTCTAGTTGTTCAGGTATGCAGAGCCTTATTAATGGCATAAACCGTTAATTCAGCCCCCTTTTTCACATGCCTGAAGTATCTTTCAGAATTGAAAGCATATACGCACCTTGCTTTTACAGTCTATTATTAAAAAGTGAATGTATAGAGTTCCAGAAAAAAGAGGCAGTGATCTTTAATAGCAGCCATTCATAACAGTGTTATGAGTGGTCACCCTGGCCTTCCTTTCCTGTTTAAAAATGCATTGTGATTTTTAAAAAAAACACCTTACCCTGTTCTGAGTATGTGAGACAGCAATGAACACTTTTGATGAGTTGTAGTCCACCTTTTTTTGGTAGAAAGCCACTACCTTTGAGTCCAGCTAGGCGGTGGCCTCTACTATATCTTGGTTGAGCCCAAAAAGAGCTAAGCAGGGTATAACTTGGTTCCCATATAGATGAGATCTCGCAAGGAAATTCCAAGTTATTAGGTGAGACTGAGAAAATTGAAAAAAGAGATGGCTCTGTTCCCCTTGTGTAACATGCAATGGAGTTTGCCTGGCAAATGATGGCATATAATGTTTTGGAAAATAAACCGATGTTATGAAGGCTTATTTTTGTGACTGGGATGGTAATTTCCTGCGCTATTGTTGCAGGAGTAGATAGCATTATCATATCTCTTTTCTCTCTGCCCTTTGCTAAGGTTACTTCTGACTGGCAAACTGACTGTTGATTTTTTCCTCCTGTATTTAAATGTTAGCATTAACATACAAGTAGCCCTAAATAATGTAGAAATTAAACACTTTAAACATATGTATCACTCCTAATACCATCCCATTCTCTAATATCAAATTGGAGGTACTGCCTAGATTTTCACTGATGGAATGGCTCCCTTCAAATCAAGATGATTAGGGTACTGGAGGCTAAAACATACGATGAACGGTTGCAGGAACTGGGCATGGCTACTCTAGTGAAGAGAATGACCAGAGGAGACATGATAGCAGTGTTCCACTATTTGAGGGGCTGCCACTGAGAGGACAGAGTCAAGCTATTTTCCAAGGCACTTGAAGGCCAGACAAGGAATCATGGATGGAAACTGAACAAGGAGAGATTCAACCTGTAAATTAGAAGGAACTTTCTGACAATCAACCAATAGAACAGCTTGTCCTTGGATGTTGTGGGAGCTTCATCACTGGGAGCTTTCAAGGAGAGACTGGACTGCCATCTGTCAGAAATGGTGTAGGATCTACTTGTGTGGGGGTTTGGACTAGATGACCTACAAGGTCCCTTCCAACTCTGTTAATCTGTATCTGCATAATTTTCTTATTTTAGAATAGGCAGCTTTGCTGTTTACTGTTTTCTCTAACCACTTTTACTGAACATTGCTTTTAAGAGGGCTAGTTGGTTTAGTGGTTAATGCACCAGGCTAGAAAGCAAGAGATTTGTGAGTTCAAATCTTGGCTTAGCCATGGAAGCCAATTGGGCGACTTTGGGCCAATCATTCTCTCTCAGCCCAACCCATCTCACAAGGTTGTTGTGGTGGGAAAATAAAAGGAGGAAGATGTGTTGGCTATGTTTGCTGCCTTCTATTATCTGTTTAAAAAAAGGATATTAATAAGCAAAATAAGAATAAATAAAATAAAGATATTCTTTTTATTCAAGGCTCCAGGTTGTTTGATAAGAAAAATAATTTTAAAAAAACTTAAAAAGAACAATAACCAACAAAAATAATCATACTATGGAGAGCCAGTTTGGTGTAGTGATTAAGGCATCAGGCTAAAAACTAGGAGACCATGAGTTCTAGTCACTTCTTAGGCCCAAAGCCAACTTGGACCAGTAATTGTCTGTCATCCCTAGAAAGGAGACAATGGCAAACTATTTCTGAAAAAAACTTGCCAAGAAAACTGCAGTCCAGGAAGTCTCCCAGAATCGGATATGATTGAATGGAAGGGGGAAAACTGTAGTATGAGGAATGCGAGATCGAAGTGTGAAGTTTATGAATCTCTGTCCCACAATAATATTGTGGACTCTTTTGAATGTTAAGAGCACAATCACAAATTCTTTCAATTCATATATTTGAGTCCATAGCTATCAATGTAAATCTCAAGAATAAGTTGTGTCCCTTTTTAATGAAAAAAAAAACCTTAGTAATCCAAAGTAATGATGTGGGTGCAGTATACCTTGGCCTCGGTAAAGCATGAGATAGGGTCTTTCTTAAGATCCCTTTGAGCAACTGAGATAAATCTGATGAATTTACAACTCAAGAGTTGTCTGTAAATGGTTTTGCATTGTCCTCAAAAGATGTTTTGGTTCAGGGTTCTATCCTTAGACCTTTGGGAGAGTGTAAAGGAGAACAAGATTGAGGGGTCCGGTCACTAAACTTTGACACCAATTTGATGGCACATAATAATTTATTCAATCAATTGACAAGGAAACCAATTTGACAATGAGTTGATGTGTTGTCATTTACTGGATGTGTGCACGCAAAGCCTAGATAGCCATCAACTGGATGTCTCACCTTGAATTCCTGGAGAACATTAGACTTAGAACTCTATAATTCTATGAAATTAACTTGGATATCCATTCATGTGCCAAAATGCCACATAATCACTCAATTTAGAGATGATTGAAAATATTTTGATATTTCTGTAAAATGCTTTGAGTTACATTCCAGAAACAGTCTGGAATGTTTCTATACATACCAGGTACCCAAATTTGCAGGATGCTTCTTGTTAATTGCAAATGTTCTGGATCAACCAGATTGCTGTATAATCCCAATGCCAATGCCCACTCAGTTGGGTGGAGAAGATTTATCTATTGCCATCACCATTAATTACAGTATACTGTCTGGGCTCTAGTTGTAATTGGCCAATACTTCAAACACTGGTACAAAGTACAACCCCACCCTATCCATTCTGTGAATTGGGATAAGCCAGGCTTATGTTGGCAGTCCACCGAGATTTTGATAGATAGCTAGATATTGTAATATTTCATAATCATAATCATCTTTAGTTTGTATATAAGATTATTTCATGCCACGGACATTCACTAGTTGTAAATCAAATAAATAAATAAAAGCATAAAAAGAGCTGTTGAATATACTTCCTGCTAATTCCCAGCAATGAAACACTGATCCAGTTTGAAAGATCAACATTGCTTCTAGAAATTATTCATCTAAATTGGATTGCCAAAATTTGAGAATTTAAAAAGCTGGAGAGCATCTGTCTGAATGGCGTTGGCTGCATCAAGAAATCAGTGACTTTAATCCTCCACCTAGTTCATAAAAAAGGCTGGCCTAAGCCACGGATGATTTTGCCATGTTCCATCCTGCTGCACTGTGATTATTCATTGGTTTTCTTTATGCCTATGAACTTTCCCTTTCTTCTAAGAAGGTTTGACCTGTGCAATGAATATTGGCTATACCACCATCCACTCTCCTCTGCCTGTCCCCTCATCATCCCCACCCCACCATCGCCGCCTCTGTGTCCAAGCAAGGATTGACCATGATTTTCCACTCCCAACTACCCTTTTGCTTAGTGCCTCAATCAGATGCCTCTGGGCTTGGATGCTACTTGTGAAACTGGAGAAGCGTTAAAGTTGCCCAGTAAACCGCACCATAAGCCACTCAGAAACATAAGACACAATTGGAGTAGACTAGCACAGGATTTTGTTGTGGATGGAACATGAATTTGAAAAATTATCTTGAACATGGAGCAAAATTCAACTTGATTGACCTTATCGGAACTTTTCCATCCCTGGAATGTAATTAGCAAAAAATACAGCTTTTTTTTTTTTTTTAAAGGATGAGATGGAAAAGGAGGAGGAATAATAAGGCTACATAAAGCTCTCATGCTGAACCTGGGGAGAGATTGCTAACATATTTGGGGGAAGCGGGTGCTCTGCAGCATAAAATAACTAAAGAGGCTGGATTTGTACCACCAGGCTTAGACACAAAAACATCTAACTCACTCACACTAAACAGGTGTAGCATCGGGAAGCTGCAGGTGCTATTTTTTTTATCTCCCTTGTTTACATACGATGTGTGAACGCAGCCTATACTTCATAAAAAGCATGCAACTGCACAGAAATTCAAAAGAAGAAGCACAATATCTGTCTTTTAAAAAAAAAGAAATGAATGAAAAATTGGTGTTTTTTTTCTTTTAAAAAAGCAATTTAGTTGTAATCGATGATTAATTGCCAACTCAAGAGGAGGTAAAAGTTTGTAGAGATTCTCAGTCATCCAGGTCATGATTGTTCCAAGGTGCTTTTTCAGGAGGCAACTGGACTTCCTTATTTTTTCTTTGAATATAAATCCTTCCATTTCCCACTATCCAGTCAGAGTTGAAGAAGCTTCTTGGATGAGAAGTGAAACCTCCAGTGGAGGTCCGATAGGTCCGAGGCGAACCGAGCACTCTTAACTACCTGCACCAAGGACTATGTCCGAGCATTAAGAACCGCAAAAAGATCATATATTTCTGCCTTGGTTGCGTCCGCCGAGTCGCGCCCAGCCGCCCTGTTTAGGATAACCCGCTCCCTCCTCAATAGGAGGGATGCGGGAGACCCCTTGCAGGGTAGGGCTGAGGATTATGCTCAATTCTTGGCGGACAAAGTAGCTCGGTTTCGATCGGACTTGGACTCCACCGCAGTAGGTCCAGCTGAGTCACAGGAGGATCACTTGTTACATCAGCTCTGGGTTGAGTTCCAGGAAGTTGCCTCTGGGGATGTGGACAAGGCCATTCGAGCTGTAAGTGCTTCCACTTGTATTTTGGACCCGTGTCCCTCCTGGCTGGTGGCTAACAGCAGGGAGGTGACACATGGCTGGATCCAGGCGGTTGTCACCGCCTCCCTTCGGGAGGGGCACTTCCCCGCCGTACTTAAAACGGCGGTGGTGAGACCCCTCCTGAAGAAACCATCGTTAGATCCAGCCATCTTAAACAACTTTCGTCCTGTCTCCAACCTTCCCTTTATCGGGAAGGTTGTTGAGAAGGTGGTGGCCTTTCAGCTTCAACGGGCCTTGGAGGAAGCTAGCTATCTTGACCCCTTCCAGTCCGGCTTCAGACCTGGTTACAGCACAGAAACCGCTTTGGTCGCATTGACCGATGATCTCTGGAGGGCCAGAGATGGAGGCTATGCGTCCATCCTGGTTCTCCTTGACCTCTCAGCGGCTTTCAATACCATCGACCATGGTATCCTTCTGCGACGACTGCGGGAGGTGGGAGTGGGAGGCACTGTTCTGCGGTGGTTCTCCTCCTACCTCTCGGACAGGTCGCAGTCGGTGTTGGTCGGGGGGCAGAGATCGTCCCTGAGGCCCCTAACATGTGGGGTACCTCAGGGCTCGGTCCTATCCCCCCTACTATTTAACATATACATGAAACCGCTGGGCGAGATCATTCGGAGGCACGGGATAAAATACCATCAATATGCGGACGATACGCAATTGTATCTGTCCGCCCCGTGCCAACTCAATGAAGCGGTGGACGTGATGAACCAGGGTTTGGAGGCCGTTAAGAACTGGATGAGTGCTAACAAACTGGTACTCAACCCGGATAAGACCGAGTGGCTGTTGTGTTTCCCCCCCAATAATTTGGCTAATACACCAACGCTTAGGCTGGGGGGTCAAATTTTATACCCCTCAGATAGGGTCCGCAACTTAGGAGTCCTCCTGGACCCACAGCTGACTTTTGATCACCAGCTGTCAGCTGTGACCAGGGGGGCATTTGCCCAGGTTCGCCTGGTCCGCCAGTTGCGGCCCTACCTAGACCGGGGGGCTCTCACAACAGTCACTCGAGCCCTTGTGATCTCTAGACTGGAATACTGCAATGGGCTCTACATGGGGTTGCCCCTGAAGTGCATCCGGCGACTACAGCTAGTCCAAAATGCAGCCGCGCGAGTGATAGTGGGCGCACCGCGGTTCGCCCACGTTACACCTGTCCTCCGCGAGCTGCACTGGCTACCTGTTGGTCTCCGGGTGCGCTTCAGGATACTGATGACCATCTTTAAAGCACTCCATGGTAGTGGATCTGGGTACTTGAGAGACCGCCTTCTGCCGATTACCTCCCTAAATCGACCAATCAGATCGCACAGACTGGGCCTCCTCCGAATCCCATCTGCCAGTCAATGTCGACTGGCGACCACACGGAGGAGAGCCTTTTCTGTTGCTGCCCCGACCCTGTGGAACGAGCTCCCCATGGAGATCCGTACCCTCACCACTATCCAGACCTTCCGCGCAGCCCTCAAGATCTGGCTCTCCCAGCAGGCCTGGGGATAGGTTTCCAATTACCCGCCCGAGTGTTTGATTGCTGAATGAAAGTTGTGTTTTATTATTTTTTCTTTGTGCACATATTGTTTTGTTTTTGACCTTGCACCCCCCTCCCCTGTGGTTGTAAGCCGCCCTGAGTCCCCTCAGGGAAAAGGGCGGCATATAAATCCCAATAAACCTCAAACCTCAAACCTCAAACATCTTCAAAGAAAAAACCCCAAGAAAGTCCAGTTGCCTCCTGAAAAAGCACCTTTGGGACAACCATGACCTGGATGACTAAGAATCTCTTTCAGCTATTCAATTTGGGATGAACACCTTGAGTGGTGTGGGAGTAGGAATGGATTTCCAGAGGAAAAATTGCAGACTACAGGAACCAGGAGCACCACTCAGGTGACCCTGAGGACACAGATAAACCTCCAAGTGCTTCAACAGCCCTCTAAAAGGATGCAACTGACCAGCTGTCTGCAAGGAATATAAATCCTTCCATTCCCCACTATCTTGTCAAAGCAAAAGAAGCTTCTTGGATGAGAAGTGAAACATCTTCAAAGAAAAAACAAGGAAGTCCAGTTGCCTCCTGAAAAAGCACCAGTTGCCTCCTGAAAAAGCACCTTTGGGTCAAGAGGAGGTATCAAAGATTCTTTTTTCATGAAATACATTTCTGATGTTTGGTTCCACCACAAAACCGCGTTCGACTAAAGCGCGCTTGACGAAACCGCATAGCTGACGTCATCACAGGCCGACAACAGCACGGAGACAGAAGCACGCTGTAAACGCTAAACCTAAAATTAACCCCTAAACCTAACCCCCCTAAACCTAACCCCCCTAAACCTAATCCTAATCCTAAACCTAACCCTAAACCTAACCCTAAACCTAACCCTTAACCTAACCCTAAACCTAACCCTAAACCTAACCCTTAACCTAACCCTAAACCTAACCCTAACCCTTAACCTAACCCTAAACCTAACCCTAACCCTTAACCTAACCCTAAAGCTAACCCTAAACCTAACCCTAAACCTAACCCTTACCTTAACTTGAATCGGCTTGCTTTCAAAGCGCTATTTAAAGCGCCCTTCTTTCTCCGCGCTCGCTGTTGTTGCCCTGTTGATGACGTCAGCGACGCGGTTTAATCGGGCGCGCTTTAGTCGAGCGCGGTTTTGTCGTGCCACGAGGGAATATGTGCAAATAATCATTTTGAGTCAACAGTTATATAGCTGCACTAAAGGGCAATTGGGATTTTAGGTTTCATGCACTTCTTCATGAGACTTTTTTTGAAGTTTCAGAGTCAACTCAACTTCTGGGCTCCACTTTAGCTAACTCTGAGAGGTGAGTTGATTGTTTTCCTAGCTCTGCAGCCGTTTATTTGAAACCAGAACAAAGGCAGCGTTTTTCTATGCAACATTCCAAATTCATCTTCAAAAGCTTTTATGAAACACAGCAGGAATGGTTGAAAAACAACTTTGAAGTTTACAAACGATCGTTTTTCACGTAGATTTTACAGAGGCTCCCATTATAGCACCTGAGTGAAGGGAGAGGGGTGAGGGATTCAGCTAGCTGTTTAATAAGGATGATTTTAAAAAAAAACCATGCCAGGACCTGTTGGAGCTTGACGGATGACACATTGATAGAATAATTTCTTTGTGGATTGGCTTCAATAGAAGTGACAATCACAAGCCAGTATTGAACTGCTTTGGTCAGGCTGAAAAGTGAAAATGAGGATGGTGTAGAAGTGCTCATATATTCCAAATCATGGGAAATAATAGCTCCATTTTATTCTGTTCATTAGCTCTCTCAACAGGCTGGTGAACCTAAGGTTGCATGTGTTTTCTCTCTCAATTTGAGGCAAAGTAGTGGCCCAGATCGGTGTTTCTCAGCAACTTTAAGATGTATGGACTTCAACTCCTAGATTTCCCAACCAGTACGCTGGCTAAGGAATTCTGGGAGTTGATATCCACACATCTTAAAATGTCCAAGGTTGAGAAACCCTGGACTACAGTAGATTACAAGAAAAATCTTCTCCAACTCTATAATTCTATGACATCAATAGGAATACATCTTTGCAATTATTTTTGTGAGAAATAAGCTGAGAGACACTATTGGGAGACTGTTCAAGGTGGCTTATATTTTATTTTGCGCTAAAGATTTGTATTTAGTGATGCCATGTTGTATGTCTGAGAGGCTTTATCTGAGTTTAGCAGCTAATTTACCTAAGTCACATGAAATCAGGAACTAAAATTTACTGCCAAGGCTTGGTCTGGGGAGTCTAATCATTTTCCAAAATGCTGATTGACCATGACTGCATGTTCATGTATTAGGGTTTTCTTTTTAATTAAATCTAGGCATTTAAAAAGTGTGGCATATTTTAAGTTGCATTTTTCAAAATGTGTTTGAGAAGAAAACAAGAAAAGTGGCTCTCAACAGTGCTTGATAGCCATTGCATCATATGCCAATACTTAATGAAGCCTTTAAATATTGCAATGTCCTTTAGGATCCTCCATGGAGCAGAATAGAAATGATAGCTATTTTATTCACCTCTCTGGAATCTCTGAATATTTTGTCTTATGAAACATCTCTCTTGAACTTTGAAATATCAGAATGAATTGGACACATATGTCCATAAAATAATTTAAACACTAAGCCAACAATTACATCCATTTTCAAGTTGGAGGTAGAAAGTACAAACCTTTGAAAGCTATCTGAAAACAAATATATATGTATATGTCTAATACATATACATATATAACTGTATATGTCTAATACAGTTCTAGTTTGGAATCAAATGAACTAATGATCTAACTTAAAAATTAGACTGTATTATGCATATGTGTACCAATTTGTTTTCAAATAGTTCACTAATCTGGTTGTGTGTCCATTGTTGTTTTGTGTTGTAACGGCCTGGGTGTTGGGTGGGGCTTGTTTGTTGACTAGGGCTGGTTTCCAGATGTCTGGTAGTCAGGAGGTATCATCACGTTTATTCATGTTGTAGGTGTATTTCTCTATTTTGATAGCTTCATTAATTATTCTCTTGTTGAAGTGTTCAGTTTTGGAGATTAACCTGGTTCCTTCAAAATTAATTTCATGTCCTGTAGCTTTAAGGTGCTGGAAAAGGGAGGAAGTCTTTTCTTTTTTTTCTTACTGCGTTCTTGTGTTCTGCAAGGTGGCGCAGTGGTTAAATGCAGCACTGCAGGCTACTGCTAGATCAGCAGTTCAGCGGTTCAAATCCCACCGGCTCAGGGTTGACTCAGCCTTCCATCCTTCCGAGGTGGGTAAAATGAGGACCCAGATTGTTGGGGGCAATATGCTGACTCTCTGTAAACCGCTTAGAGAGGGCTGAAAGCCCTATGAAGCGGTATATAAGTCTATTGCTATTGCAATGCGTGCATTTATTCTCCTGTTCGTTTGTCCTATGTATGTTGCAGGGCAGATTTTGCATGGTATTTTGTAGAATCCTTGGTTTTCTAGCTGTATTTTGTCTTTGGGGTTTCTTAAGATGTTGGCTATTTTTTGGTCAGTGTTGAAGGCTGTCTTGATATTGTGTTTGTGGAGAATTTTGCTGATTTTATCTGTGGTGCCTTTGATGTAAGGGAGGAGAGCGATGCCGTTGTCCTGTTCTGTGTCTCGGTTTTTGGGGACAGTATCCTTTTGGATTAGGTTGGTAATTGTTTTTCTTTGGAATCCGTTGGAAATTAATACGTTTGTGAGAGTGTGTAATTCAGTTTTCAAGTGGTCTTTGTCGGCTAGGCATTTGATTCTGGAGATGAGGGTCTTGGCTACAGAGTTGATCTGTGCAAGGTGCTGATGGGATTGTGCATTTAAGTAGCAGTTGGTGTGTGTTTTTTTCCGGTAGATGGTGTGTCCTAGGGAGCCATATACATATACATACACATATACATACACATACACATACACATACACATACACATACACATATACATATACATACACATACTGTATATGGAATAGAGCAATATAAACAGAATGTGTGGCTGTGCTTTAAGCCATAGAAAAACACTACCAAAGTTAGCATAATGAAAGAAATTATCTAGATTTCTGTTTGACTCAATTAAGTATCCAGAGCAAGTAACAATCTTGGAACTCTCTTTGCTTAACATATTTAGCATTAATTGCTATTGAAATTAGTTAATACCATAGCTTTTTGTGTTGGATGAACCCAGCCCTTCTGGTTAGTTATTGTTTAACATGTTTTGGATAACCAGTTAAGCATATTTTTGGAAAGAACTCATATATTTTCCCAGCAATGGTTCATGTGCCTGCAGCTCAGCAAGGCCAGTGCTGATAAGTCAACCACAAACACAATGTCTCTCCAGAGCTCATCTATCATAGGGCTGTTAGATATGTGTTGCGGCAATCTAGACAACACTAGAAGGAGACAGCAAAAAGGTATTTTAAACTTTGCTGCCATCCACTGCTTCCAAAAATCCTAAATCCAAGTGCTCTGTCAATGGCACACACTAAATGTGTGCGTTCCCAGATATAAATCACCCGAGATGTTTAGACTCCCCCAGAGTGGCAGGCGTTTGGAGGCTGCTGCCAGATACACACTATAAATCCACAACACATATAATGCATATCTCCTACATCTGAACACATCTCCAGATCCCCACCCCTCCGAGCACACATTGTGGCTATTCAGCATTCAAACCCTTCCTTTAACAGACAGAAAGAGGAAAACACCTTTTGATTCTGGAATGTATCTTCCTGACACTTGGACATCCTGTTTGGCCTCCTCAAAAGTGTGATTTGTTGATACACACAAAAGACGAAACGCTCACAGTGTTCTGGTGCACACCCTGCCTGTCCCACAAATGCTTCTGCACAAGCATTTCTGGACAGCATTTGGCAAAAACACTCAGGAGCCATGATCTTTGAATACTTATGATAAAGGTGACTGTTTATTCAGGAAACATTTGCATCACTTAAATGGAGTTCATTTATCTCCAGTCCAGGAAATACGCACATATTGCACTTATAAAAGGGGGAAGATAATTGATCATGTGACGCCAGCTGCCATCTTGACTTTTCTGACCCTCTGCTGTGGATGTCTGTGCTCCAGCCTTATAGCCTAATCTGATTGGTTATGAATCATCTAGCCCCCAGTGTGTGATCCCTGATTCACTAATTCACCTCTCTGTAAGAACAAAAAAGAAATACAGCATCGAAGTAGTAATGGAGAAGCAAAAAGCGTTTTTAAAAAAAGGAAAATATTTAAATGTAAGAATATTGAAAATAAGACTCCCTACTGAATTAAGATTTGGGGAGAGGGGGATGTTCCTGCCTTTTCACTGAAAAAAAACACTCCATTTAACCTGAACTGTGAAATGAAAGGTGATTCTGTTTTATAATGGTAAAACTTGAATTACAACTTATATTATGCTTAATATAATACGAATACAAAAATACGAATAATTTCCCCAACTTTAGTTACTGCACATGCAACAGATGTGTGCCATTGCTTGGGGATGATTGAAATACAAAATAGAGAGCGGATAGATGGAAAGATAGATAGGAAAAAATCAGTTTGGTATAGAGGCTAAGATCCTAGTGTCAAGATTGAATTCGCTTATGCTTCCTGTGAATATTATCACTTTTCAACTTGCCAAAGAACTGGGGGAAAGGAAGGGGAAGATGGAATGCAGAGGTTCCAGACTTCGATCGTGAGAGCCAAGCACCTGACCAAGAATACTTCGGCAGGTGTCGGCCAAGACATGAAAAGTATTGTAGGAACTAGGCCGTCAAACTAGAGAGGGTCATTCAGGCCACTGCATCCAAATAAGCCATTCATTACATTCTCTACTTCTGGTCTCTTGCAAACTTTAGTCAGCTGCCTTCCAAATATGTTTGACCTCAACTTCCATTATTCCCAGCGGCCATTCTTCATACATTTCCCAGTTGTTCAAAGAAGAAAGATGAGAATGAATTTAATCTCCCTCAAACATTTTTTTTAAATGTCTGACTGCTTCTGGCCCCTGAGATAAAGAAACTGTCCTAATTTCAAAACATTATTTTAATCATTGGAGGTTTTGTTTGTAGCAAATACCAGGTGTCTAGGCAGACTAATGATCTGGGTCTCTGAAGAGTGCATTAAGTCACCAATCAATCTCTGAAGTGTCTTTTTTCTCTACACAAGGCTTTGATATACATTTAAATGGGCAATAGGAATAGGGTATTCCTATTGAGAATTCATAAAAGCCTATGACACATCTGTTAACATTGGAAATGTAATTAAACAAATGCTGAATTAGGAATTAATTCTTCTACATTCCACACAACGAGAAGAAAACCAGAACCATGGACACATCTGAAAATTGTGTCCTTCAAAGATAGTGTCAGCAGTGGTGGGATTCAAATAATTTAACAACCGGTTCTCTGCCCTAATGACTATCTGGGTAGGTGGGGCTCGGTGATCATGTGACTGGGTAGGCTTGGCCAACTCAAGGTCACTCATGTCAATAGGCACTTCACCTTAGCTGTTACAATGTAATAAAGGTTAACTGGAGAGGCAGTTTCTGTAAGCAGGTCAATAAAGATTAGGCTAGAAACAACACTAGAATGTTTCCTTCCTGCCTTCCTTACAGGATTAGCCCTGTAAAGTGGAAAAAAACAAAATAAGATTTCTTCCAACAATCGGTTCTCTGAACTACTTAGAAAGTTACCAACCAGTTCTCCCGAACAGATGCGAACTGGCTGAATCCCACCACTGGTGTCAGGTTTCCAAGTAACACCTCCAACGAAACAAGACTTCAATGCTTGAAGGTCCTCAAAATCCCATTTTATTAGAGATGTTATATTGGCACATCTGGGACAACCCGAATCTGAGAGTTCCGGGTTTTCCCCACCCAAAAGAAAGTCAAAGATCCATTCCCTGCACCCACAAGTCCATCACATGGTCCAATCAATTCACCATCCCAACTGGAGACAACCCCCAGTACTCCCATCCAGGTGCAGGCCGAATGCGCTTGACTCCCAGAGAAAGGAATGTTGTCATGGCTAATCCTTCACCACTCCTTGTAATCCCCCCTCCTGTTTTCCCAGGCAGTAAATGTGGCAGCCCTGAAGCTCCAACGGAAAAGATGGCTTCCGGAGCTGACAGCGTGTTCTACCAACTTATAAGTATGTCCTCAAACATCTCACAAAGAAAGATTCTTCCAAAAATAGAATAGAATAACAGAGTTGGAAGGGACCTTGGAGGTCTTCTACTCCAACCCCCTGCCTAGGCAGGAAACCCTACACCATGACCCGACAAAAGCGCGAACGTCATAAGCGCGCCGACAACACCGCAGCGCTAAAACCGCGATGTCAAAAGCACGGCGACAACAGCGCACCGACAGAAGCGCGATTTAATTTAAGGTAAGATTTACGGTTAGGTTTAGGGTTAGGTTTAGGGTTAGGTTTAGGGTTAGGGTTAGGGTTAGGGTTAGGGTTAGGGTTAGGGTTAGGGTTAGGTTTAGGGTTACGTTACAGCGCGCTTCTGTCGGCGCGCTTTTGTCGGCGCGCTTTAGGGCTAATTCGACGCTCATTCGTCGTGCGGTTTTGTCACCGCGCTTTAGACACCGCAGTTTAGTCAGGCGCGCTTTTGTTGTGCGCGCATTTGTGGTGGAACCACCCTACACCACTTCAGACAAATGGTTATCTATCATCTTCTTTAAAACATCCAGTGTTCAAAACTTCTGGAGGCAAGTTGCTCCATTGATTAATTGTTCTAACTGTCAGGAAATTTCTCCTCAGTTCTAAGTTGCTTCTCTCCTTGATTAGTTTCCACCTATTGCTTCTTGTTCTACCCTCAGGTGCCTTGGAGAATAGTTTGACTCCCTCTTCTTTGTGGCAACCCCTGAGATATTGGAACACTGCTATCATGTCTCCCGCAGTCTTTCTTTTCATTAAACTAGACATACCCAGTTCCTGCAACCATTCTTCATATGTTTTAGCCTCTAGTCCCCTAATCATCTTTGTTGCTCTTCTCTGCCCTCTTTCTAGAGTCTCCACATCTTTTTTACATTGTGACGACCAAAACTGAATGCAGTATCCAAGTGTGGCCTTACCAAGGCATTATAAAGTGATATTAACACTTCATGTGATCTTGATTCTATCCCTCTGTTTATGCAGCCTAGAACTGTGTTGGCCTTTCTGGCAGCTGCTGCACACTGCTGTCTCATATTTAAATGGTTATCCACTAGGACTCCAAGATCCCTCTCACAGTTACTACGATTGAGCAAGGTATCACTTATACTGTACCTGTCCATTTGGTTTTTCTTGCCTAAATGTAGAACCTTACTTTTTTCACCATTGAGTTTCATTTTGTTACATAGCACCCAATGTTCAAGTTTGTCAAGATCCTTCTGTATCCTAAGCCTATTTTTCTGGAGTGTTAGCTATTCCTGCCAGCTTGGTGTCATCTGCAAATCTCCATTTATCCCCTCGTCCAAATCATTGATGAAGATGTTGATGAGTACTGGGACTAAAACGGAACCTTGGAGTACTCCACTGTATACTTCCCTCCATGTAAATGCAGTTCCATTGAGGACTACACGTTGAGTGCAGTTGGTCAGCCAACTATGAATCCATCTGGTGGTGATGCTGTCTAACCCACATTTTTCTACTTTATCTAATAGTAGGTTATTCGTCTACTTTATCAAATGCCTTACTGAAGACCAAGGAAATTGATATATCAAGTTACTTGATATAATTTACTTGGACTTCAGCATTCCTCTGGTCTACTAATTCTGTCACTTTGTCAAAGAATGCAATAAGATTAGTCTGGCATGATCTGTTTTTGACAAATCCATGATGGCTTTTGGTTATTACTTTGTTTACTTCTAGGTGTTTGCTGATTCGTTCCTGGATTATCTTTTCCAGACTCTTCCCTGGTATTGAGGTCAGGCTGATAGGTCTGTAGTTTCCTGGCTCTATTTCCCCCCCCCTTTTTTTTTGAAGGAAACTACATCAGCTCTTTCCCAGTCCTCTGGCAGTTCCCTGGTGCTCCAGGATCTGGCAGTTTACTGGTGCTCCAAGATATACCAAGTAAATGAAGACAAAATACCAAATTACATGGTCCTTATATCAGATGGCAGCACCCAATAGATTAAAAACCTAGGAAAAATTATTCCTTGGATGGGGGCCCTCAGGAGAAATCACATCTACAAGTTAGACTGATAAGTCAAAAACATCCTGGAAGAGAACAAGGGAAAACACTCCATGTATTATTCCCAAGAAAACCCTGTGAATGTGTCTGTGATATTATCAGAAGTTGGGCTTGACTTGAAGAACACTTATATTGACTTTTGTGGTAGAGGATTGGTCCTAGTTGCTGACACATTTGCAATAACACATTGCAAAAATAAATTTAGCTCCAAAGGTTGAATCAAATTCTCTTTTAATGGAACTCAGTGCTCCTAAAAGGCCTTAAAGTGCCCTAGTTTAATCCGACAGATTATTATCAGAATAGAGCATGCTCCAGAGTTCCACCCTTACAAAAGGAATTCACCATCCTTGCAGTTAGATTCCATTTATATGCGTGCGCACAAACAAATGGAGAGTAATTGTTGGTGTAGATTGGTGAAAATTGGTTTTATGTTCCATTGTCAAGGCAATTTTCCCTTCCATCAGATTTCTGTCTTGGTTGTTAATGAAATAGAAGACTTGCTATTGTAATGTATGTGGTGAATGAGACTTCTGTCTCCCCCCACCTTCCCCCCCCCCCCCGACAATAAAAACACCCTGAATGTGTAGAGCTGTCCTCAGTAACTATTGTGCTTTTAAAGTAATTACTGGACTGATCGTGTTACCTTGTGGTATTGCTAATACATATTTCATTATGAATCTATGGGGAACAAAGTGTCCAGAACTGCTCCCCATGAGATCCGCTATGTAACATTTTTACGGAAGCTCTTTTAGCTTTAGTGCCTAGCATAAGGTGACCAGATTTTCAGATTGGTAAAGAGGGACACCTTTGACCGGGAGGTGGGGGGGCTATTAAAAATTTTATACGGAGCAACAAAAATTTTCATACAACGCAAAAATAGTATTGTAATATTTTTTTTATTTCAACATAAGTACAATTTACAAATATAAATTGTAACTGTTGCCAAACATCAAAATTTTGATCACGTGACCATGAGGGTGCTGCAATGGTCGCTAAGTGTGAAAATGGCCGCTAAGTGTGAAAAATGGTCATCAGTCACTTTTTTCAATGCCATTATAACTTTGGTCACTATACCACCTTTCTGGCCACAGTTCTTAAGTGAATAACTGCAGCTGATAAGTTAGTAACATAAGTGAATCTGGTTTCCCCATTTGACTTTGTCAAAAGGTGATTATATGACCCCAGGACACTGAAACCATCATAAATATGAATCTGTTGCCAAACATCAAAAATTTGATCTCGTGACCATGAGGATGCTGCAATGGTTGCTAAGTGTGAAAATGGCCGCTAAGTGTGAAAAATGGTCATCAGTCACTTTTTTCAATGCCATTGTAACTTTGGTCACTAAGCCCATTATACCACCTTTCTTGACACAGTTCTTAAGTGAATAACTGCAGCTGGTATTTTGTATTTTGGATAGAATCTTTTTTTTAAATAGCCTAAGACAATTTTAAAAAAGAATCCACACAGAATAAATTGAAGTAAAACATTTCAAACTATTCTTTCTATGCACACTCTATTCCAAAGTATTGTGCATAGAATTTTTAAACATGATTTTACTTCAATTTATTTTGGATAGAATCTTTTTTTAAATAGTCTAAGACAATTTAAAAAAAGAATCCACACAGAATTTTAAAAAATCCTATGCACAATAAATAAAATATTATTTTAAAATACATTAAAAAAATAAAAGAAAAAAACCCAGTTCACTTACCAGCAGGCTTGCACTCCAAGTCAACCCAGAATGATGTAGATGTTAATACAAAGAACTGAGCAAATTGAAATGGTGAAATTAGTCAGGGAAATATTTTTCAAAGAAACTTTGCCACCATTTTTTCTACACAAGCAGGCCTCCAACCTCCATGCCCCTCCCCTCCGGAAAATCCAGGAAGTAACACTAGCGACCTCTCTAGCCATGTGTTTCCTGCAGCTCTATGGTTCTTGGTCATTTTTTCTTATAAAATGAGGTAAAAGGGGCACGGGGGGTTGTTTTGTTGCTTTAACGTTTTAATATCTTCAATGAAAGTACTGAGACAGACAGAGGGATTAGACAGAGTGTCTTTTGTCTTGCCCTGGTTAGGATTTCTTAAGCAAATCCACTGGGCTTTCAACATGAAGCCAGAAAATTGGGACTTTTTAAAAACAGCCCGGGACATGGGACAAATTGTTATAAAGCATGACCGTCCCGCTGAAATTGGGACGTCTGGTCACCTTAGTCTAGCACAGTTACAGTATTTATCCAGAGATAGGTGGCCTCTGATTCTGGAGGCTCTACTTAGTGAACATAGATAGCTATGGCTCAGGGGTGGGTTCCTGCCAGCTCTAACCTCTTCTATAGAAGAGGTTCCACAAATCTACAGTGCCATTTAGAACCAGTTCCAGCTCCCTCCCCCCCCCCGTCCGGACATCATCAAGACAAAGAGCGAGAGGAGGAATTCTGGGAGTTGAAGTCCACAAGTCTTAAAGCTGCCAAGTTTGAACACCCCTGGGTTTTCTAAAGGGTTAGGGATGCAAGGGTCTTGTAACTTGGCAGCTTTAAGATTTGTGTGCTTCAAATGCCAGGTTTCTAAGCAAGAGTGCTGTTAAGTGAGTTTCACCACATTTTACATGTTGGCCATGCCCACCCAGTCACATGACTGCCAAGCCACTCCCACCCAGTCACATGGCTGGCAAGCCACTCCCACCCAGTCACATGGCCAGCAAGCCACTCCCACAAAGCAGACCACACCTATAGAAGAGGTTCTAAAAAAATTTGAAACCCACCACTGCTGTGGCTAGACCTTTTAAAACCTTTGATGATAGTGACCATTGCAACAATCTACGTTGCAAGAGTGGGACGCAGTGGCTCAGAGGCTAAAAAGCTGAGCTTGTTGATCAGAAAGGTTGGCAGTTCCGCAGTTCAAATCCCTAGCGCCGCATAATAGAGTGAGCTCCCGTTACTTGTCCCAGCTTCTGCCAACCTAGTCATTCGAAAGCACATAAAAAATGCAAGTAGAAAACTAGGAACCACCTTTGGTGGGAAGGTAACAATGCTCAGTGCGCCTTTGGCATTTAATCATGCTGGCCACATGATCACGGAGACGTCTTTGGACAGTGCTGGATCTTTGGCTGTGAAACTGAGATGAGCACTGCCCCCTAGAGTTGGGAACGACTAGCACATATGTGTGAGGGAAACCTTTACCTTTACCTATGTGGCAAGAAGAAATATTTATTTATCCTGAATCTCCTGCCAATCACTTTGAATTGGGACACGGGGAGTTCAACTGTTTGAAAGGAAATTTCTTTCTCTTCTACAGTATACCTTTTTCCAAAAATTTATCATGGTTTATGTAGTACATTCTTCTCATTCCTCCTTCTCCAGTTTAATTTGGTCTGGAAATTCGGAGGGTTGTTTTCCCAGTAGTTATAGGCTTCCATGGCTTTGCAGCAGAAGAATGGCAGAGACCCAGATTTGAATTGCCCTGATTGTGTGTCTCGGTTTGTTTTCAGTGAGGTGTGGAGGTTACACCCTTCGCAAGCAGTGGAAAACTTAGAAAGTTGTTTGTAGCTTCAGTTTTCTTCGTGGCCATAGGGCATTGAGCCTCTTTAATTGTTGAGGAAAGGGTTTCCCCCCCCATATATATCCCACCCCCAAATCATCATCATTTGCCCTCGTCTGCTTTTAGAGAAATCACGTTAAAGGCATTAAGCCAAGAATTTGGATGAAACAATAATATGTGGACAGCGAGTTAAGGAGTACTATTATCTCTGACCACAAACCAGCGCTGGAGAACAAGTCTCATGCAATGTGATCTCGTTGTGGACCACAAAGCATGTCAAGCAGAGAAAGTTTGGCAGGTCCGTCTAGGATCGGAGGTGGAGATGAGGGCAGAAATTGGATGCAAAGGCCTCTCATACTTGTGCCGCCAACCACAGAACGTGGGTTTTAATGAAAGCAATGCTGCTTATTTTGGGAGAGTGAGGAAGTCAAGTAATGCTGAGCCCCTTTGGCAATCAGAGAAGGAAACCAAAGAAGTCTGATCCAGTTGCTCACCAGACCATTTTGTCTTCTCATTCTAGGCTTATAATAAGAGGGAGAGAAGGAGAGAGGGAGGGGAGCAGGGGTGCGTTCCTGCCAGTTCTAACCTCTTCTATAGAAGAGGTTCCACAAATCTACAGTGCCATTTAGAACCGGTTCCAGCTCCCTCCCCTCCCACCATCTGCACATCATCAAGATGAAGAGCGAGAGGAGGAATTCTGGGAGTTGAAGTCCACAAGTCTTAAAGCTGTCAAGTTTGAACACCCCTGAGGTTTTTTTTTCCTAAAGGGTTAGGGGTGCAAGGGTCTTGTAACTTGACAGCTTTAAGACTTGCACGCTTCAATGCCAGAGTTTCTGAGCCAACATTTTGGCTGCTAAGCAAGAGCGTTGTTAAGTGAGTTTCACCACATTTTATAAGTTGGCCACGCCCACCCAGTTACATGACTGCAAAGCCACTCCCACCTGGTCACATGGCTGGCAAGCCACTCCCACCCAGCCACATGGCCAGCAAGCCACTCCCACAAAGCAGGCCACACTTACAGAAGAGGTTCTAAAAAATTTTGAAACCCACCGCTGGGGGGGGAAGGGAGGGAGGGGAAGGGAGAGAATGGGAAAGGGAGAAAAATGTCAGCTTAAATTTAACATCTGTTATCTATGCTCAGTCATGGAATTAGAGACCTAAACACTGTTTTTGCTATTAGCTATTGTGAGAAGTTTTATATCCAAAAATGTTTTGTTCTTTATACTCCTTCCATCTTCCCTTAAAACATTAACAGAATCCAAAACGGTCTGAGAATCAGCGTCTCCACTAGATAATTGACAGTCAAACTGAAACTAAATTAATCCAATAAAAATAGCAAATGGGTGGAAACCCTTTACTCAAACTTCCTCAAATAAGTTGCCCAGACCTAATCCACATATCAAAGGATAAGGTCTGCAAACACAAATAGAGTTAATTAATGCAAGTCTTCCAGCGGAACTGCATGTTTACAAGAATACACACACACACATACTTCTAGTGTCACCCTAGAATTAGCATGTAGACACTTCTGCTCCCCCTATAAAAATCTGCTGTTGTGCTCCACTTCTCTGCAGCTGCCCTAAAGGCAAACTGTTTGCTTTTAGGAATAAATATTCCTTCTTTTCCTCACACCTGTCTGGATCTCATTTTTATTTATTCTTGTACAGCCCCAGCTCGAGTTGGAATCCCAAATTATTCTTCTGACACCGTCATGTTGCAGAAAATGACAGGCGTTAGACTTCTCAGGATACAGGAAAAGTTTATTTGGCAGCCAGGTTCAGAAAGCTAGCCCATGGCTAACATTGCAAGTTCTGAACAACCTTAATTATCGAAGCACGCATTCTTATACATTCCCAAAAGCATCGCAACACGAAAATTCTTAACACATTTCTTAGTGGTTACCTTGAGGAGAAAGCCTTATAAGGAGATGAGAGTCTTACTTCCCCTTTTGTTTCAGGTATGGCTTACGTGTTATTAACGAACTTTAATTGAACTTTGTGGTTTGGACTTTTAACACAAGTAGGGACGTTGGTGAGAACATCCTGTGGTTAGTGAATGGGGACACTTCCTTTAAGTAACTTCTAACTGTCCCTGTTATTCTATTGCAAGTTTCAACTCTTGTCTATGTGACTTTTAATATAGAAGTAAAGGGGTTCTAAGAGGCTGTCCAGCCTGACCCAGTAGGTTTCACACTTAATGTCCAAATCTCACTTTACGGCTGCTTTAGTCCACTGATCTAGGAATGGGACCTGAGGGACTCCCAAGATCAAAATATTGGCAGAGAGAGAGAAGATATTACGACTTGTATTTCTAGGTTAATCATAGCATGCCTTGAGGGAAGCCTTAGAAAAACGACAGGTCCTAGGAAATCATCTGCACCCACCATATTTGTGATTGATTGAGTAAAGGAAGGCTTTCAGAGATGGGTACCCAAAAGGACTTTCAGATTTGCATGGTAGGACTTGAATTTGGATTGATAGAAAAATAGCCTGCTTCATTTCCAAACGAATACAATTTAAATTAGAGAAATGGATACAGATAGTCTTCCACCTGCATCAATAATTGAAGAACTGCCCATATTAAGGCTGTTTGTCAGGATGTCCATTGTGTGAGATGCCCTTGTTTAATAATTCCCACTGCCTATTCTCCCTGATGCAGCCATTCAATGAATTGTCATTAAGCAGAGTAGGGGATGCCTCCAGGGTGGAGCAGGCCCTTGGAGGCCTTGGCAAGCCTACGGCCTCCTACCCTGGGCCTCCAAAAACCTCCTTACCCCCTGTGCTTCTCTTTCCACCCCTTTGGTCCAGGGGTGGGTTGCTGCCGGTTTTACTACCGGTTTGCAACCCGCCTGCATGCCAGACGCACATTGTGCATGCATGAACTGTTCAATGCAGATTGTTCTTCACGCATGCGCAGAACAGTTTACAGTGAACTGAGCATGCACAGTCACTAAAAGCCAAAATGGTGGAGGCCCAGCGGCAGCGAGTTAACCAGTTCGGGGGCGTGTCAGGCCTGGGTCGCTGTGACCCAGGCTTGAATTCCACTACCAGTTCGGCTGAACCAGGTCAAACTGGGAGTAACCCATCTCTGCTTTGGTCCTAGCAGGCCTTTTCCCCCTCCCACCAGATCTCTGCAAGCCGAGGTGGCACAGTAGTTAGAGTGCGGTACTGCAGCCACTTCAGCTGACTGTTATCTGTAGTTTGGCTGCTCAAATCTCACCGGCTCAGGGTTGACTCAGCCTTCCATCCTTCCGAGGTGGGTAAAATGAGGACCCAGACTGTGGGGGCAATATGCTGACTCTGTAAACCACTTAGAGAGGGCTGAAAGCCCTATGAAGCGGTATATAAGTCTAACTGCTATTGCTATTGCTACCTCCCCAACGAGTCCCCACAGCCTGCAGGAACTTGATAGAGAAGGGGAAGGCCTGCTGGGACCCAAGGGGAAGGAAAGGCCCACTAGCACCCTAGTGTGAGATGGAAAGACCTGCAGGGACTCAAAGGGGAAAGGGAAGGCCTGTGGGGACATAAAGGAAGATAGGCAGGGGAGGACACTGAAGCCTCCCTGTGATTGGTAGTAAGGGTGAATTACCATGGAAGTGCTGCAGCAGCCATAACTTTGAGACTGGGTCATAAGTAGCTTTGAATGGCCATTAAGCAACTGGTTGTAAATCAAGGACTACCAGTTGTACATCCATTAGTGCGCTGATAATGTTAACTGGGTAGTGAAAGGTCTTCAAGCAAACAACCAGGTTGGGAAAGCATTAAGAACTCCATACCCATTAGTGTTGAGGAATGGAGAGCCACCCCCCAAATTCTCAGATGTTGTTTTAAGTTTGTAAAAATGTTTTCTTCCTTCCCAGTTCATCTGCACACACGTGCAATATTATAGTCATCCTGGGCTTGTGCTTAAATAGCAAGCAGTGTATGAGAAGGAGTGGTAGAAACTGGGGTGGAGTCAAAAGAGGAAGCAGCCTAGAATCTCTAGAAGTAAATGGACAAAGTCCAACCTCTTGAATTCCATTGACTCTTATCTAACGCCAAAATAGTGCTAACTCTTAGTTGAGTAGACTCCTAGACACTGCCTGGATTGCAATAACTCATATTTTGATCACCATGTGGCTGGTTTCTGTAATACGCTCTGCACGAGGCAATCTTTGGAAATGTCCTAGAAGCTGGCCCAAAATGTAGTGGCTGGATTGTTTAATAGGACAATTGTGTCATAATAGAATAAAGCCTACTAAAATCCTTATAGTCCTTCCAGGCTCAATTCAAAGGGCTGCTAATGAGCTACAAAGCATTCTAGAATGTAATACTTGGTGGCATCAAGCACTGTTGGCCGAGGTTGAATTTGCCTGTCTGGTAAGAACATCATGAGAAAGTTTAGAGAAACGCTGACCAAGTAACAGTAATACTTCAAAATTCCTTGTTTCTAGAGATTCAGAACCTTCCGGCATTTTGTAAAATAGTTCCAATCCATCATGCTTTTAACCAGAATTAAGTATTTCTGCTGGCCATCTAGAGGATTCTTATTAATTCTAGGATAGTCTTTCTGTTTTGGTTTTGTAGTCTTCCTCTGTTGTACGTTATTCAAATGAGCTGAATGCAGAAGACAAAATCTATTAAATAAATACATTTATTTAGACTCAAGATCACATAAAAGATCACTTATAGTGCTTTGGTAAGACCAATACTACATCCAGTTTTGATTGCCATGATGTAAAAAAGATGTTGAGACTTTAGAAAGAGTATAGAGAAGAGCAGCCAAGATTGTTAGGAGCAGTGGTGGGTTCCAGATTCCATTCCAACAGGTACGGTTGGAACGGCCACGGCATCACCCTCATGCACATGTGCACACATGCGCGTGCATATGCATGCAGTGCACACATGCATCATATTTGCCTGCAACGCTTCTGCAAGCCTCCACAATGCTCCAGCTGCTCGGAAGAACATCACACAGGCACCATATGCGCCATGCGCATGCGCGGAAGCACAAAAGGCTTAAAGGACAGGTAAGGAGCTCCGGCAGGCGGATGGGCCCTCCGGAGCACCATACCGGAACGGTACCCGGTGCTCCAGGCAGGCGGGGCATACCGCCCGCAACCCACCACTGGTTAGGGGACTGGAGGCTAAAACATATAAAGAACAGTTCAGGAATTGGGTATGTGTACTTTAATGAAAAGAAGGATGAGGGCTGACATGATAGCTGTGCTCCAATATCTAGCAGCCACAAGGAAGAGGTGATCAATCCAGGGGTGAAATGCTACCGGTTTGCTTGAACCTGTAGTAAAGAAAAATGCTATCGTTTCGGGAGAACCAGTATTTCCGATGATCAGCTGTGATGCATGATTTATATTACCTAGAATCGTTGAATTTCCTGCTTTCTAGCTAATCTAAATCGCCTGGCACAGTGGATCTCCCCCCCCCCCAACCGGCTGTTCTACTGACCTTTGCAGGCGCACTCAGTAGCAGGCTCGTCCCATTTTGACACTCTGTGCATATGTGCACTCACATTGCTATTGAACCAGTAGCAAAGGTAAGTAGATTTCACCCCTGGATCAACCTTTTCTCCAAAGTACCTGTAGGTAAGACAAGAAGCAATGGGTGGAAGCTAATCAAGGAGAGAAGCAACCTAGAACTAAGGAGAAATTTCCTGACAATTAGAACGATTAATCAATGGAATGGCTTACCTCAGAATTGTTGGTGCTCTAATACTGGAAGTTTTAAAGAAGAGATTGGACAACAATTTGTCTGAGTAGGAGGTTGGACTAGATAAAAGCTATCCAAGGTCCCTTCCAACTCTGTTGTTATTATTATTGTTATTCTAAATAAATAAAAGTAGAATAATGTAATCTTTTTAATTAGAAGTCCTTTTACTTATGCTTTTGTTCCATTCTTGTACAAATTCCAAATCCACTATTGCAGATCAGGTATAATTCTATCATGTCATTGTTATTTAAACTTATTTATTTAATACACTGAAAGTTGCTCCTATTTAGTGGTAGAAAGAAAGCCTAACTCTTTACCTTGGATCAGCTTTGATTTTGCCAGTGAAAAAGACTTACGAACAACACTGAGACAACACACAACACCACATTCCCAGTAAAAGATCTAATTGCTGCGTTTGTGACATATTAAACTTGATTAGTTTTATCAGGTTTTCATCCGGTTCACATGTTAAGTGAACCCTGGTCCTCGTAATTACTTTATGATCCAACATTCTGTGCAAACCAAGGAAATGGGGTCATTTCAACATGCTGTATGAATGTGAATTACACTCAGGCACTGTCAAGAGACCTGGTCAAATTGGGAGACTTTTGGATGAGTAATCTGCAGTGCCTCTTCCTTTGGAATTTGGACGTCCGTAGAAATGAAATTACGGAGAGAAGAAAGGAAGAATATTGGCAAAAATGGACTGCGGATGAATGGTTCATGGCTGCAATTCAGCAGCTTTGTGGGGGACGGGGACTCCTCGGCTCCGATGGGGAATTCAGGCCCTGAACACAACCAGCTGTCCTCATGATGACCCAATGCACCAGGCAATCAGTCTCTCCACACAGACTTATCTGATGTGACTTGGGCTATGGGCTTGCTTCCCATACCCATGTGTTTGTACTCAGTAAAATTTAAAAAATAGAAGAAATCAACACTCTGCCCATTGAGCCTCTACGGCCACCCTGCTGAGAGGTTAAGAAAAGCAGCTGGAAAGGAGGATCGCCCTAACACCAGGGCAAGACGGTAGGAAAGCTAAGTCAAGCCGCTGTGATTGAGGCAATTCACTACTCAATTCCAGATGCTGAGGACAGAGGTTCAGCACCCCATTAATTTTCTGCAGCCATTTGTAGCCCTTTTTGATGTGTTCTTCAAAAATGTTCCCTGTCAAATCCAGGATGCTAAATCTTTGGGTCTCGTTCAGCATGGCTTTTGTTGGATTCACTTTGCATTCTCATTCAAAAATTATTAAAAGAACATTTAATTCAATTTCTAGCTGTGACAGATACTGGCTGGATTTGCATAACAAACGAGTGTTTTAATTTTATTTCAATTACATTTAAATTAAAATAAATCAATTTTAAGGTTTCTTCTGACCTTACCCTTTTTAATGTGGCCCTGTCACTTTATTGCTTTCTTGGCATGCCAGCCACGGGTGGACCTTGGCCCAGCAAAGTTTACATACTTTTGGTTAACAATTGCATCTATGTTACCCTGGACTCACAGCCAAACCATTGTGATAATTGAAATATTTTAGTAAAATGTCAAGAAGTGTTGACCATTACCCCTTGCAGTGAATTGATTCAGGATTTATTGGCTGTGTTCACAGAGCTTGCTTAATTTAATTATTCCATTAATTCATTTTCTGGCTAAGAGAGAACCATTTCACTCTGGGCTGGGTTTATATAACACACTAAACTATTTTTTTTAAAAAATCGTTACCAAGGTTAGCTGCTCTAAACCAATTCAGCACCCCGGGCATATCTAGCCAACAGGTTTGTAATTGACCTGCTCAAAGATTTTCTGTGAATGCAGCCATTCTGCCTGCTAAGGTGTTGTCACTCCTCTTCTGACTGTCAGCCTCTGTTTTGCTGCTGCTTCGGCTGCCATGAAACGGGGAGGGAGGGCATGGTATTTGGGAGGGGTTACTCATTGTGCTGGAGGAAAGTTCTGGAGTTCTGCTGCCTGTCGGACTACGCATGCGGAGGAGGTTCCCGCCAAGGCTAACAGCACCGACATTCCATCTTGGTGATGCCTTTCGAAGTTATCTCACACCTGACACTTAGGAGAATTATGATTGGACTGTAACGGGGATGCCAAGGGGTGGGGAATGGGTTATTTTATATATCAATCGCTTTCACGCCTAAATAGTCAGTCTTCGCTTTGCTACGCCTTTAGTCATTTATAATTAGTAAAAGTACACTTGATTTCTACCTATGGAGTCTCGTGGTCTTCTTTCCTAATTACTCAATGAAGAGGTGCTGACACTGACGAATTCTTATTAGAAAATTACCCACAAAATGTATCACAGGCATCATCTCATCATTTTAAAAACCAAGGCAGGAGAATTGGGAAGCACTTGTAAACCACAGTGAGGGAAATAGTCTACCCAGGTTTCAAAGCCAAACATTACTATGCAATTGCACAGATTCAGAGATGTTTTTGAACCAGTGCAAAGTTCAGGTGCAGAGATGCCTTGAAACCTTGCAGAAATTCTGATTTTTAGACTACCTCTGATTTTTTTAAAAAAATTTTGGACTGTAGTCTGGTGCCTCATCATCTTCTTTAGCTTTGGGTTTGGACTTCTGTTCTGACCCTACTGTGAGTCTCTGAGTTTATGCGTTACAAATTACTAATTCAGTTATTGGCTTGCTTGTTAACAGTTTAAAAAACAGGACATTTTCCATTTCCTTTAATGGCTAAGTGTTGCAATAAGCATCATGGGCCCATTTGCAAAAACGGTCTAATTAGGCCGACCACACAGAGACAATGGAAACAAGCTTGCAATAAGTTTCATGAAAACATTAATATTTTGTTGAATCAAAACCAGGGGGGAAGTATACCTCCAGGACCCATGAAGAGCTGAGGTTTAGTACATGGATCAGCTACAATTAAAAATTTTGTCAGCAGGCTTTCTTGAGGGAAAATACCTTGGGGGGCATATGGCACTTATTTTTTATTTCACTTATTTTCCAGCATAATGAAATGGGAATATATTAGGAGAAGTGGAAACAGGTGGTAAGGAAGGACTTACTTTCTAGGGCACAGAGTAAATTATTGGACACTTGATGTTGTTTAGTTATTAAATTACATTTGATTTTCTAAAACATTCTTTCATATCCTAAATCTGCTTAGGAAAACAAACTCGATTGACACCATTTAGGGTTCCAGTGCTCCTTGTCAATTCACCACTACTTATCTATCCTCATCGAATAATAAGACAGAATTGCTGATTTGTGTTATATTGTATTGTAGGAAGTTCTCACCCAGCCCTCTCCCAGAAAAATGAAATATCCTAGGAAATATTGAAAAGGGAGAATATTTCTCTGGATGTGAAAAGAAAGAAACATGTTTTAAAAGACAGAATAGCTGCCTGTAGCTTGCTGCCCATCCCCACTTTGTCAATGAGCCATTAAGAAGGCCAAGCTAGTCCACTTTACATAATAAAGAGTTCTCCACTTCAGCTCCAGGGGGATGGAATTAAAGCATGATAATATTGGCCCCAACTCACCACATGGCATCTGAGAACTCAACCAAACCTGGATTCAAAACACAGCCTAGAGAGTTGCCCCTGCATGGCCCCATGGGAGTCTGACAACCAATCAGAATACATTTCTTACACAGGAACAGGAAACAGAGAGGTGAGACTGAACAGGTTATAAAAAGCCTAGCAAGCCCCTCCCTCAGCCCTTCTCTTCTTCTCCACCAACATTGAAGCATGTGATCACCTTTTCTGTTCAGGACTCAAGCCATGTGGTCCTGTTCGGTTCCACCACAAAACCGCGGTAGACTAAAGCGCGCTCGACGAAAGCGCGTACCTGACGTCATCACAGCGCGACAAAAACATCACGCTGTGAGCGGTAAAGTTAAAATTAACGCGAAAACCTTACCCTAACCCCCCCCAAACCTAACCCTAAACCTAACCCTAAACCTAACCCTAAACCTAACCCTAAACCTAACCCTTAACCTAACGCTAAACCTAACGCTAACCCTTAACCTAACCCTAAACCTAACCCTAACGCTTAACGTAACCCTAAACCTAACCCTAACCCTTAACCTAACCCTAACCCTAACCCTAAACCTAACCCTTACCTTTTCGTGAATCGGCTTGCTTTAAAAGCGCTTTTTAAAGTGCCCTTTTTTCTCCGCGGTGGTATTTGTCGCGCTGCTGATGACGTCAGGTACGTGCTTTTATCGGGCGTGCTTTAGTGGACCGCGGTTTTGTCGTGCCACGGTCCTGTTCAACAATAAACCATCTTTCCAAGCAGCCTCTATGTCTCCAGTGTCTTTTTCCCCACTTGGAGCCGAACCCAGAAGGATATTTCTTTCATCAGTATGCAGCAGTTTTTAAAAGCAGTGTTCTCATGCAAATGAAGGCAAATATATGTGCCCCAGGATAATGTTACAAAATCGAACTTGGGTCCGTCACCCAGGTTGGATCCTGCAGTGTTCTCATGGATTATTTAGCAGTTGCAAAGAAACTCATACTCATGTCTGCTCAGCTGGAGGACTAAGAGAAGATTTGATCAAATTGTTTTCCAAAGCACCAGAGAGCAGGACAAGCAAGAACGGCTAGAAACTAACCAAAGAGAGAAGCAACCTGGAATTAAGGAGAAACTTCCTAACAGTGAGGATGATTAACCCGTGGAACAGCTTGCCTTCAGAAATCATGGGTGCTCCCATCACTGGAGGTTTTTAAAAAGAGACTAGACAGTCACTTATTTTAAATGGTATAGGTTCTCTTGCTTGAGCAGGGGACTGGACTAGAAGGCCTTCAAGGTCCCTTCCAGCTCATGCTATTCTATTTCACGATATCTTGCTCCACATTCCTCTTCTGCTCTTTGGGAATTGAATGTCTACAGCTGAGGCCTGCTGATAAAGGCTGAGACTCTCCACGCCAATAGAGTCGGTATCTCTTAGCAGGAGGCTTCAGCTAGCAGAGAAACTTGTGTAGGAAGGGCAGTCAGCCAAAGCAAATATATTATGCAGCCTGCAGCCGCCTGGCCAAGAAGGAAGTGGATAGAGAGGCACCTGCTGTGCTGATTACATGCTGGAAGGAAGGTGTGTAGCTCTAGGAACACTGTTTGCTGAAAGGCAGGGCCATACCTCCCCAAGTCCCACCCCAATCATTTTTGCCCTTCCACTCTTCTTCTTCTTTGGAAGGGATGAGCGATTCAGGGTCATAGGCAGCTCCCCAACCTTCTTTTTCAGCCATAAGAGACTCCTCTCACCATCCTGACTGAAAAACTGATAGCTCCTCTTTGAGTCTTGAAATACTTGAAAACTGACCTATTATAGGACTTAACAACAAAGAACTCTCACCATAGAAACAAAGAACAAAATGATCCCCATAAATTGTACAATACTGTCATCCTTAGTGCTCTGCCCAAAATGTGAAGTTTGGTCTATGGTTACAGGACAACAGATGTGATCTCATGCAATAGCCCCAGGTGTCCTGCTGAAAAAAATCACACCCAAATCCATTAAAATCTGGCACGTGAGACTCTCAAAGTCTTGTGGATGGGTTTTTAATTTTTTTGGGGGGGAGAATTGAATGGGTGTTTTAGTACCCACTGATATTTGACTACTGTCAGATGAAGGACACTCAGAAGGATATCCTTATCAAAGATGGAGAAGAGGTTTCTTATGTTCATCAAGCTGTGATTGATGTTACTTTCTGTAGTGCAGGGAAGAGATGGTTCTCAGGTCAATGGTCCTTTTCCTGCAGTATTAGTAGAACAGTTTCCCCAATCTATTGCTCTCCAGATTTGTTGAGACCACAACTGGCTAAAGCTCTTGCCAGATAGCAGGGAACTCTAAGAGCATCTATAGAACACCAGATTGGGAAAACTAACATAGAAATTGTAGCAATGGGGGACATCTATCGTCATTTTGCACATTGTTCCAGATGCATAGTCCTTCCAGATTAGTGTTTTTAGCAATCTCTTTTTCTCATTTATTGAATTTCATAGGGAATTTAGAAATCCTCAGCTGTTACTTATAACCAAGCCATCATGAAGCCTTCAATCTCCAAAATTTGAAATGTCTAGTTTCACGATGTCAGCCTCTACTTTGCTGCTGCTTCGGCTGCCATTGAAAAGGAAAGGGGGGGGGCATGGTATTTGGGAGGGATTTACTACTTGTGCTGGAGGAAGATTCTGGAGTTATGCTGCCTGTCTTACTGTGCATGCGGAGGAGGTTTCCCGCCAAGGCCAACGGCACCAACATTCCATCTTGGTGATGCCTTTCGACGTTATCTCACACCTGACACTTGGGGGAATTATGATTGGACTGTAATTGGGATGCCAAGGGGAGGGGAATGGGTTATTCTGAGGTTTCCCGCCAAGGCCAACGGCACCGACATTCCATCTTGGTGATGCCTTTCTACGTTATCTCACACCTGACACTTGGGGAATTATGATTGGACTGTAATTGGGATGCCAAGGGGAGGGGAATGGGTTATTTAGGCGCTTTCGCGCCTAAATAATCAGTCTTCGCTTTGCTATGCTTCTAATCATTTATAATTAGTAAAAGTACACTTGATTTCTATCAATGGAGTCTCGTGGGTTTTCTTTCCTAATTACTCAATGAAGAAGTGCTGACAGTAAGCGAAGACTCACTCACACCCCACCAGGAGTTTTAATACCTTAGAGAATTTGCATTAGTTCTCCCATTCCAAAGTGTGGAATCTCTATGTGTAATGTCTTTGGTTAGGTCTTCCAATGATGTCAGTCATCTAGGTCCATCCAGGTTGTCCCAAATGTGCTTTTTCAAGAGGCAACTGGGTTTTGTTTTTGTTGTTCTTTGAAGAGCTGAAGAAGCTTCTTGGATTAGAAGAGAGACGTCTTCAAAGAAAAAACAGGAAGTCCAGTTGCCTCTTGAAAAATCACCTTTGGGCCTTCCAATGATATTCACACACATTATAGTAGTGCATATCTTCACCATTGGCTTTCAATGCCTAGCTTTTAGGCACAAACAGTATGCAAAATCTAAGCTCCTTTACAATCAAATTACTTCCTCCTTTACAATCATATTATTCTCCCTAGTGTTAAAATGGGCTCAACCATGGCGGGAAAGAAGCATCAATCTTCTTGTGTATAATGAATCTATGCATCTAGCACTATGATGGCAAACGTGCCTGAGGTAGCACGCAAAGCTCTCTCTGTGGGCATGCGTGTCATCGCCAGCTGCTCTTCTGGTTTCTGGCCAGCTGGTCTTCATGGGAGCAAAGTGCCAGAAAACGGCCTGAAAATGGCCTGAAAATGATTTAAAAAACAGGCCATTTTTCTGAGCTGTTTCTGGGCCATTTCAGAGCCAAAAATGGCCTGGGAAATTACCCAGAAAGCAGCTTGAAAATGGCCCCCCAAAACGGCCAAAAAACAGGCATGTGCACACCCGTCAGCTGGTATTTGGGTTTCCAGTGCTCCAGCGGGTGCATAGACACACATACATGCACATGCACATACGTTCTGGTTTGGGCACTTGGTGCCGAAGCGGTTCGCCATCTAGCATCATATTTACAAACCATATTCCTGTAGAAAACTAGCCAGAAAAATGAAGATGACAGCGTTCTTCTTGCGGTCTTTATCATCTGATAATCACAAGTAGATTTAAACATGAGAGCCAGTGTGAAGCTAAAGTATTGGACCTGGCACAAGGAAGATCTAGGTTCTACTCCACCATCAGCAGAAATTCGCTGGGCAATCTAGTCACACTCATATCAGTCCAACCTATCTGATAGGAGGGTTGTGGAGAAAAACAGGAGGGAATGTCTTGAATGCCACGCTGAGCTCCTGAGTGGGATATAAATCTAATAAGGAAACAGTACCGTAGATATATTATTAGGTAAATGGATTAATAGGTAAATCAGGTAAATAGGTAGCTTAATGGGATTTGAGTTGCTTTATTATGAATGAGCAGAGGCCAATGAGAAGAGCATCACCCCTTTCACCCCACCACAATTCTCCAAAGGGAACTTTTCTCTTTCTTTTCATATTACTCGTGTGTGTGTGTGTGTGTGTGTGTGTGTGTGTGTGTGTGTGTGTAAAGAAGATCTGTTTCCTTGTCTTTTGCATTTAGCCATCAGTGCAGCATTCCAACCTCACACTCAAATTAGATTTTTCTTCTGTTCATGAATGGTGGTGAGAATCTGCCTTCCTTTTAGAATACAATACAATACAATACAATAGCAAAGTTGAAGGTACCTTGGAGGTCTTCTAGTCCAACCCCCTGCCTAGGCAGGAAACCCTATACTGTTTCAGACAAATAGCTATCCAACATCTTCTTAAAGACTTCCAGTGTTGGGCATTCACAACTTCTGGAGGCAAGCTGTTCCACTGACTAATTGTTCTAATTGTCAGGAAATTTCTCCTCAGTTCTAAATTGCTTCTCTCCTTGATTAATTTCCACCCATTGCTTCTTGTTCTACACTCAGGTGACTTGGAGAATAGTTTGACTCCCTCTTCTTTGTGGCAACCCCTGAGATATTGGAACACTGCTATCATGTCTCCCCTAGTCCTTCTTTTCATGAAACTAGACATACCCAGTTCCTGCAACCGTTCTTCTTATGTTTTAGTCTCCAGTTACCTAATCATCTTTTTTGCTCTTCTCTGCACTTTTTCTAGAGTCTCAACATCTTTTCTACATCGTGGCGACCAAAACTGAATGCAGGATTCCAAGTGTGGCCTTACCAAGGCATTATAAAGTGGTATTAACACTTCACGTGATCTTGATTCTATCCCTCTGTTTATGCAGCCTAGAACTGTGTTGGCTTTTTTGGCAGCTGTTGCACACTGCTGGCTCATAGCAACAAGCATTGATCCTATTCTGTGTATGTGTAAGGGAGAAAAAGAGATGGGAGGAATAAAGGAAATATGGAGGTTGTTTTGTAGTGGGTGAGGCCTGGGGAGCCCATTATACCAGAAGAGCTAGAAATATTGGTGTTCAGCCAGCACTGATTTAACAGGCAAATCTGGGACATGAGGAAATATAGCCAACAACATTTTTTATCCTTTTCTAACAAAAGTTCCAGAAAGTTTGAAGACATGGGAAATGTAACTGTATGTTCCCTTTTCTAAAATAGAGCAGGGGAAAAGCACATTCATGTTATAGTAAACATGCTCTTTGGGTATTAAAGAATAGTCCCGAGTCTCATTGTTTTGCAGAGCTTGGCACTTAATACAGGTTGCAAATCACTGGTGTAATTTGAAAAGCAGTGGCTGATTCACAACTCTGGAATATAGGCTGCACACATCCTACCTGCCTGGAAAGAAGCTGCAAAGTTAATATTTTCAGTTTGATTATGGGAGAGGAAAATAGTTCTAACAATGGCTCTCCCCCACCCCATACCTAGAATACTAGAATACTCAATTCAAATATATATGATGTACTGAATGTATGCATATTGCTGCTATGCATACAGGGCGGGGCATAACCTTTTCCTAGGGGGTCACAGCAACACTTGTAATAACAACACAAATAATTCATACACCATTCGAAAGCCCATCAAAAACTGAGTTTATTGACACAATTTAATAGTCAGTATGACCACCATTAGCCCTTCGAACAGCATTCAAACGAGGTGGATAAGAACACAACAAATCTTCAAACAGTTCCGTTCGATTTTCCAGATTTTCCAGAGGGCGGGGCATAACCTTTTCCTAGGGGGTCACAGCAAGATCGACAGCAGTTTACAACTTCCGCGACACCTCATTTTAAAGCCCATAAAAAACTGAATTGAATGAGCTATTAAATGTTAAATTTGTTTCGGTTGAAACTTTGAGAATGAATTTGGAAACTGTGTTGAAAAATCTGGAAAATCGAACGGAACTGTTTGAAGATTTGTTGTGTTCTTATCCACCTCGTTTGAATGCTGTTCGAAGGGCTAATGGTGGTCATACTGACTATTAAATCGTGTCAATAAACTCAGTTTTTGATGGGCTTTCGAATGGTGTATGAATTATTTGTGTTGTTATTACAAGTGTTGCTGTGACCCCCTAGGAAAAGGTTATGCCCCGCCCTGTACATTCACTCAACCTGTATATTTGGGACATTTTCAAGATCTCCATCTCTAATCCTCTCACTGTAAAAGAATGGTCCTTCCAAATGGTTCCACCACAAAACCGCGTTCGACTAAAGGGCGCTCGACAAAACCGCATAGCTGACGTCATCACAGCGCGACAACAGCGCGGAGAAAAAAGCACGCTGTAAACACTAAACCTAAAATTAACACCTAAACCTAAACCTAACCCCCATAAACCTAATCCTAAACCTAACCCTAAACCTAACCCTTAACCTAACCCTAAACCTAACCCTAAACCTAACCCTTAATCTAACACTAAACCTAATCCTAACCCTTAACCTAACCCTAAACCTAACCCTAAGCCTTAACCTAACTCTAACCCTTAACCTAACCCTTAACCTAACCCTTAACCTAACCCTAAACCTAACCCTAACCCTTAACCTAACCCTTAACCTAACCCTAAACCTAACCCTAAACCTAACCCTTACCTTAACTTGAATCGGCTTGCTTTCAAAGCGCTATTTAAAGCGCCCTTCTTTCTCCGCGCTCGCTGTTGTCGCCCTGTTGATGACGTCAGCGACGCGGTTTAATCGGGCGCGCTTTAGTCGAGCGCAGTTTTTTAGTCGAGCGCGGTTTTGTCGTGCCACGCTTCCAAATATCAGACTAAGGGATTCATGATGCCTCTTACCACGATTGTTGAATCATAAAGCTGAATACCGTAGATACCATACAGAATATCTATTCTGACCCTAGATTCTTGGTTTTGGTCTGCAGTTTAAGATACCTCTACAGCCTCTCTGATTGAAAGACATCTAGTTTTCTCTTGACATCTACAATGAAAAAGATATTTTTCATCTACAATGAAAAAGATATCAAGACTATTCTCTCCTGTCAAACATTTCTTGCGATTAAAAAATTTCTCCTAAATTTAACCAACATCTGAATTTTCTGAAATTGTGCCCCTATTCAGGGGTGGGCTGCTACGGTTTCGCCCGGGCTTGGGAGAACCCGTAGCTAACATTATGGCCAGTTCGGAGAACTTCCAAATCCCACCCGTACCTGGCCCCACCCACCATGCCCCGCCCCACCCACCCCACCTCTTCCCTCCTGGGAGTCTCCACATGGCCTGTTTTAGATGCCAGGTAAGTGCAGGACCTGCGTGGAGGCTTGGGGAGGGGGAAAATGGGGCCATTTCCAACCTCCGGAGGGCCTCCAGAGTCCAGAGGAGGCAGTTTTCGCCCTCCCAGATGCTGGAGGAAAGCCTCCGGAGCTTAGGGAAGATAGCAATAGCAATAGCAATAGCAGTAGACTTATATACCGCTTCATAGGGCTTTCAGCCCTCTCTAAGCGGTTTACAGAGAGTCAGCATATTGCCCCCAACAATCCGGGTCCTCATTTTACCCACCTCGGAAGGATGGAAGGCTGAGTCAACCCTGAGCCGGTGAGATTTGAACCACTGAACTGCTGATCTAGCAGTAGCCTGCAGTGCTGCATTTAACCACTGCGCCATCTCGGCTCTTAGATGAAAACATCCCCCCCCCCGCCGCTGTGGTGCAGGAGGCCGACTAGGCCATGCCCACCATGGCCACGCCCACCCAGCAACTGGGCAGAGAATCCATTGCTGAGATTTTTGAAGCCCACCCCTGCCCCTATTGACTTTGGTCCCATCCCTCTGAATCACTGGAGATTAATAGCAATAGCAATAGCAGTTAGACATATACCACTTCATAGGGCTTTCAGCCCTCTCTAAGCGGTTTACAGAGTCAGCATATTGCCCCCACAGTCTGGGTCCTCATTTTACCCACCTCAGAAGGATTGAAGGCTGAGTCAACCTTGAGCCGCTGAGATTTGAACCGCTGAACTGCAGAACTGCAGTCAGCTGAAGTAGCCTGCAGTGCTGCATTTAACCACTGCGCCACCTCGGCTCTTGTAGATTAACTCTGTTCTAACTTGATCATGACTGCTACCCTCTCTGCTGCCCAACTTGGGCCTTTAATTACAACTTTTAAATTTTCCTGGTTGTAAATTGTTTTTATGCAATGCTATTTCATAGTTTTATTGTATGCTGCTCAGAGTCACTTTTTCATAAAATGAGCAGCCATATAAATTTGAAGAATAAATAAATAACCCCTCAGATATTTCGAGTCTACTGTAAGTAAGCCTATCCTTAGTAAGTTCTGTGTATTCCTGAACAAGGAATCACGAGCTGAGGCAGGAGGCAAGTCAACCAGAAGTATTTATTGACAACCAGAAGTAACAGAACAGAACAACTCCGGTTTGACAGCTTTTTATATGGCAGATGTCAAACCGGCAACCAATTAGAACTCGTAATTCTCCCGCCGGAACGCTCCATGCGTTTTAACCAATAAGAGCCCAGATACTGAGCTGATTGACACCTGAGACACAACAGTAAGGAAGTAACTTTTTCAGTCCTAGGTAATCAAAATAGTGGAAAGGTTTGATTTTTTTTTAAAAAAAAATTCAGTTTAACATTGTGGGGAATCATAGCCATAGTTTTGTTAGCCATGAGTTAAAGCGAATCAGAAATCAACTTTCTTCAGTTCCAAGCCTGTTGATGTCTATAGAAATGGTATCTGTTAAACTAATCGCTTAAAGTTTGGCATCTAGGGCGGACTTGGTGAGGTCTTCAGTTATGCCAGAGTTCAAACTGAGATTTCGCTGGATTGTCAAGGATATCAGTGACTGAGTGCTTCAGCTGAGGAGGGGGAACCCCTCCAGTCTTTGGAAGAGCCTTGCAGGGCTGTTATTTTCCAATGTGGAACTTCAGTCTTGGAAAAACGCAATAAAATAAAATTAAATATAAAAAAAACCCAGGATCAAGCTAGGTTGAATCATAGGTCAACTGGATCCAAATGACTCTCTTGATTCTCTAGTGAAATTCCTGAATCAGCTGCTAATCAATAGCAATTTAAGTTGTCAAAGGTTTTTTTTTTAAATGATTCTTTTTTTTTTATTCCACCCAATCTGCAGGAGCCCAGCGGGTCATTGGAATTTGCAAAAGCTCTAATGTTGGCATTCTTTGAGACAATAGATCTGCCTTTGTTTTTACTCTTATAAGTTGGTTTGTGTTTCCACCGGCTGACAGGAATGATTAAAAAGCAATCTATTCAAAACAAAATCTTTTCTAAGGCCCCAAGTTTTCCCCCCATGAGGAAATACTCACAGAAAAGAGCCCGGGGTGGAGGGGTGGGGGGAGTGAGCAAGGACTAAAACCCAGTTTCCTCTCCCCCAGTATTCTGCTGCTATAGCTTTCCTAGGACGTGCAAAATCTGAGTAGAGCTTTGCAGAGGACTCCCTTTGTGTGTGTGTGTGTGTGTGTGTGTGTGTGTGTGTGTGTGTGTGTGTGTGTGTCATCTTGGGCACTCAGTGATGCCTGCTCTGCCCCCTGAAATCACCCCTCCAGGGCCAGAATTTGCAACAGAAACTTTCCCAGAAGCAACAGCCTCGGTGACTCATGGAAACTCTGTGGCCACACCTTTGCTGTGTCGAAGGCCACTGGCCAAGCCAGTGTGCTTCAGGTGGTTTTCCTGTGTCAGTGATCATATTCCTGTGTGATCCCACTTAGGACAGGGCAGGTGATGGTGTAGAACACATCCTGCTCCCCAACTTTTGGAAGCCTCAAAGCTGTTTGGCATGTGGAAAAGGTATTCATTGCTAAAGAGGGCATTTCCTCTTCTCCTCAATTGTTTTCTAGCTCATCATTGTTCAGTCCAGAAAAAAAAATCAAAAGCAAGAGTGTTGACTATAGAGGGGCAGAAGACAGGTACAACTAAACGTGGCATAGCTGGGGATAAAGGGGGCAGAGGGATCAATGGAAATATTGATGTCAGTCCACACATTAATTTTGTACAACATTGCTTTTTAACAGCGTGGCTGAAGGCAAAGCTTTGGAAAAGTTCTGGAAGAGAGATGAGAGCAGATGTAAATTCTTCTTTTAAAAGAAAAACCCGGAGAATTTATTCAGTGTGAATAATATAGCTAGTTCATTTTGAGCCACTTTAAGCTTCTCCCTTGGCATTATCACTCCCATGTTATCCAAGCTTTAACAAGAGGCTTTATTCAGTTGGCTATCTTGGATTGAAAGAAGGGCCACAGAAGGGCCAATCTCAGGATAGCCATCCTTCATGGATACCGCATTGTAGCATTTGCTGCCCCTGTTGTGACTGGCAGAGGTAAAGACTCCTCCAGGACTAAATCCTCTCCTGGAGATTCCATGCACCTCTCCAAGTTGTTGGAAGTGGGTTGCTGTTGTATTCTGTCTGGAGGTTGTTTTGACTTCGGACCAGAGATGATATTCTGCTGGTTCTGACCGGTTCACCCGAACTGGTAGTGGAAGTCGCGGGTGGCTCTACCCACCCACCCCGGCTCTACGGCATTGCATTTAGGCCCTGTTATTAGGCAAAGCGCATGCACATATGCTTACATTTGCAAGCCCGTAGGGAAGATAAGTGAATACCATCCCTGCTTAGGATTGTAGGAAGTTATCACCCAGCCCTCTCCCAGAAAAATGAAATATCCTAGGAAATATTGACAAGGCAGAATATTTTTCTGGATGTGAAAAGGAAGAAACATGTTTTAAAAGACAGAATAGCTGCCTGTAGCTTCCTGCCCATCCCCACTTTGTCAATGGGCCATTAAGAAGGCCAAGCCAGTCCCTTTACATAATAAAGACTTCTCCATTTCAGCTCCAGGGGGATGGGATTAAGGCATAATAATATTGGCCCTTTTACCCAACTCGCTACATGGCATCTGAGAACTCAACCAAACCTGGATTCAAAACGCAGCCTAGAGAGTTGCCCCTGCATGGGCCCATGGGAGTCTGACAACCAATCAGAATACAAGATCAAGATCAAAGGCCAGAGAGGGCATAAAACCAGGGACTCAGCATCTCTGTCCTCCCTTGCTTTCCCTTCTCTTCTCTTCTCCACCAACATTGAAGCATGTGATCACCTTTTCTGTACAGGACTCAAGCCATGTGGTCCTGTCCACCATTAAAACCATCTTTCCAAGCAGCCTCCATGTCTCCAGTGTCTTTTTTCCCCACTTGGAGCCGAACCCAGAAGGACATTTCTTCCAACAGGATCAAAATAAGTAGGACCAGTAGTACAGGAAGGCACAAAGATTTGGCTCCTGGGTTATTATATTTGCCATCTTCAGTGGAGGTTTCTAATAGAACAGCGTCATGGTCATTGGTGCATAGACAATCCCTCCTGCTTTCTCTTTCAGCTGCTGGTGGAAGCTGACTAAATACATATAAATATGCTATCTGCCTCTTCTTTAATTAGTGGACACAACATCTTCCATTCAAACTTTCTTTTAGCATATGTGTCCATGGGCAGAATGGGAATTTTTTTTTAAAAAAAGTCAAGATGGTATCTGCAGTGGCATGATTGAAGTCCTGCTGTTTGTTTTTTACATGTGAGGCAAACACAAAGGATGTAAAGCAAAGGCTGTGCTTCAAGAGATCTTTTTTTTTAATTGAAAATTTTAAAAAAGGTTTTACAAATATTTACCTCCCTCCCCCACCCTGCCCACCCGAGCCCATCTCCCCCCCCAACCTTCCCCCCCCCAACCTCCCCCCCCCCGACTTCCCAGAGCAAATACAGGGTATAAATCTTTAACAATCATATTCTAAAATAAACTAAAAGTAACTTGGCTACATCTTTCATCTGTGCTTTAACTCCTCTTTTGTTAAGCTAACTATAAACAAATTAAATCATCCCTTGCTTTTTCAATCATAAGCTATCTGGAATTTTTTAGTCCTGTATTTATTTTGAATATAGTCAATCCATCTTCTCCACTCCAGTTTATATTTCTCATCTGAGTGATCCTTAAGATATGCTGATATTTTAGCCATCTCTGCTAAGTTTGTTACTTTTAATGTCCATTCTTGAATAGTAGGCAAGAGATCTATTGCTGGGGCTCTCTTGACTTCCTTTTTGGACACACACACCCCCTTCCCTGTGGATGCCCTTTTGCATGGGCAAAATCTAACCAAATCTTTCCTACGGCGGGTGAAACACAATCATTACTATCATCGTCACTTTGTCAAATGTAAGACACTATGCCTGAGTTCCTTATACTGGAGTTGCAGTATTTGCGCCTGGAGTCTGATGGCACATTTGTGCCATGCTTGTGTGACCTCCTTGCTGTTGTTGGTCTGCGCAGATGAGCCAGTTTTCTTCCACTTCAGTTGCTGCATTTTGGTCTCTTATCTTGCCTATCTTCAGAGTTTCTCCTTATATCAGTAATGTTTGGAATTAATCGCCAATCCTTTCCCCCCATTCAAGTGTTATCTCCAATCCCTTGTTTAGAGAAAATTCCTTTGCTCCTTCTTCTGTGGAGCTCAGCATTTATCTGGGCAAATGTTTGTATGTCTCTGGCTTCCTTGCGTTCCTTCTTTCTTTACCTATTTTCAACATGTCAATATTGTAAACATTCTAGCTTTTCGACTTTTGCGTTATTTTTGCTTCATCTTTGATGACGTCATGGCATTCCGTTTAGAAAGACTATCAAATCGAATACATTAAATACATTCTTCATCTTTACCATATATTATACTATGGAGTATTGTTGAGGATGCATGTTAATGATCTGGTTACTTTATTTGCTTTCTTAAGTTTAAGTTATAGTTTTGGAAGGTACAGTTCATATTATTCTGAGCCTCAATCGGTTTTTTATTTTGCTGACTTAATAGAGTGTTGTCTATCTAGTGATATCTATGTGTAGTGTTGTCTTTTAGGTTTTGGAAGAAGATACAAGCTATAAGCATTGAAATTTTTTTTTGCAGAACTATTAGTCTGTTTCCTACTTCATTTTGTACATCAAGGCCAAATTTTCCTTCTATTCAAGACACACTTTTACTTCCAATTTTCCAGACTCTAAAATTAGTATATCTTTTTTGTGTGTGTGTTATGTTGACATAGCATTGCAACTCACCATAGAACTGTTCAACATCTGCCTCTTTTTTCCAGACTGAAAAGGTCACAGACTGAAAGGACTCAGAAGATGATTTGATAAACTGTTAACTAAGAGACGCTTTATTATCAGTGAAGAGACCCGGCAAAAATAGTAAATAATAATAATCATAATAACAACAACAACAACATAGCATATCATATAACATGATGGATTATTTGGAAACAAACAACATCTTGCCAGTAGAGCAAAAAGGCAACAAAAGAAGGAGCAGGGGCACAAAAGATCAGCTCCTAATTGATAAAATGATATTAGAAAATTGTAAGAACAGAAAAATGAAC
The DNA here is from genome assembly GCF_051295495.1 of Thamnophis sirtalis. NCBI lineage: Eukaryota > Metazoa > Chordata > Lepidosauria > Squamata > Natricidae > Thamnophis > Thamnophis sirtalis. The sequence goes on along the minus strand of NW_028261386.1, from coordinate 19,652,755 downwards.
TTGAATATGGTCTGGATTGATTACAAAAAGGCATTTGACTCACTGCCACATAGTTGGATCATAAAATGCTTAGAAACAACTGGTATTAGCAAAAATATTACATCCTTTATTGAAAAGGCGATGAAACAATGGAGAACTGAGTTGGCAGTAGGGAATGAGATCTACGGAATGGTTAATATCAAGCGAGGAATTTTCCAGGGTGATTCACTTTCACCTCTTCTCTTCATCATCGCAATGATCCCACTATCAGTAATCTTAAAAAAAAATGAAATTAGGCTACCAAACAGCCAAAGAAGCTGAAAAAATTTCACATTTACTATATATGGATGATTTGAAACTCTATGGAAAGTCAGAAATAGAAATCCAATCATTGACAAACACAGTCCGAGTATTCAGCAAGGATATTTCAATGCAGTTTGGCATGGAAAAATGCGCCACTGTATCCATAAAAAGGGGCAAAATCACTGCATGTGAGGGAATTGAAATGCCCAATGGCCAATTAATTAAATGCAAAGAAAATGAAGCCTACAAATACTTAGGCATTCTGCAGTTGGTTAACATCAAGCATGGAGAAGTAAAAACTATTGTCAGGCGAGAGTACACCAACAGAGTTAGGAAAATTTTGAAATCTAAATTAAATGGTGGAAATACAATCAAGGCCATAAATACCTGGGCAATACCAGTTATAAGATACACAAAATTATAATATTAAAACAGCAACAAACTGGTGGGAACATCAGCCTGAAAAAGTCACCGAAAATCAGATGGTCAAGATCTTGTGGGATTTTCTCATACAAACAGACAAAATACTGGCGCATAATACACCAGATATCACACCGGTTGAGAAAAATAAATGTAATAAACACAATATATTGCAATACCAGGTGATAGCAGGGTCGCTGAGAAGGAATGTGAAAAAATCGCAAAATACCAGGACTTAAAAATTGAAATTCAACAACTATGGCACAAACCAGCAGTGGTAATTCCAGTGGTAATCGGCACACTGGGTGCTATTCCAAAAGCACTGGAATTACATTTAAAACAGTTAAAAATTGACAAGATCACCATCAGTCAAATGCAAAAAGTCGCACTGCTTGGATCTGCACGCATATTACGAAAACACGTTACGACGTCCTAGGCCCCTGGGTGGGGCCCGACTAGTAATCAATGCCAAATCCGGCGAAACAACTGGCCGCTGTGATACAATTGTATAATAATAATAATAATAATGAGGAGGAGGAGGAGGAGGAGGAGGAGGAGGAAGATTCCACTCTAATATTTATTAGGAATAAACTGTTTATAGTGAGAAACAGATTACTTGCTAGCATTTTTGTAATCCTATCCCTTTCTCCTTAATAAATCTTGCTAAAGAGACTTTGCAAATATCAAGCTCGCAAAAAAGAATTGCTTTTTTGTTTTAGACAGAGGTCAAGCGTCTGATAGCATCTGTAGTTACAGCATAGACTTGGATCATCATCATGTTGATTGACTTTCCTTGGTTTTCAGTTGAGATCATTCTATCATTTCTGTGGATTGTATCCAAGCAGTGACTAGGAATTGTATTTATTAGTTACATCTACTTCATTTCTTCTATGACTTATTTTTTTCTGCAATAGATCTAATGGATGTGAAATGACTAATTACAGTCTATTAAAGTTTCCCAGTTCTGAATGTTAATGTTCAACTGCAACATTTCATGCCTATGTTCGCAGCGTAAAACTTTTCTTTTGCCTCTGAGTATTTTAATAGTTGGACATTTCTTTGATTTCCTTCTTGCCATATCAGAAGGATCAGTGCCTTTTATATTTGCCTTCTGCTCCTTCCCTATAGATCATTCAATGCATTCCACCGGAGGATTCATCTTCCATTATCATGTTGCCATTTTTCTAGTTGTGAACTTCCATTGGTATAGCCAAGCCACTTGGTCACTACTAAGTAGGAATCACCATAAATGTAATAAACACAATATATTAGAGATGAAAATTACGGAATACATGGGAGTATATGCATGTGTACTTTATGTGTATTGGTCCACGACGCTGAGCTGAATTGAGTTTATTTATTTCTAACCTGCCTTTATTATCTTTACAAATAACCCAAGGCGAATTTATGCAATACAACAACTTCTTGGAGTCCTCACTCCCATACATGCTCATCAAAATTGTGCGCACACTGAACCGGCAGTAATGCTGGGAGCAACCCACCCCTGCAAAGCAAAGATATTTATTTGCCTCACCAGATTGCCATGAAGACACCACTACTTTTTTCTCATTGTATTAGGGGTGGGCTTCAAATTTTTTAGCAAGGATTCTCTGCCTAGTTGCTGGGTGGGCATGGCCTTGATGGGTGTGGCCCAATTGGACTCCTGCACCATGGCAGGGGGGTGTTTTTGACCTCTCTGGGCTCCAGAGGCTTTCCAAAAGCCTCCGGGAGGGTGAAAACAGCCTCCTCCTTCTCTGGAGGCCCTCTGGAAGCAGAAAATGGGTCCGTTTCCAGCCTTCCTGAACTTTTTGTAGGTCCATTTTTCACCCTCCCCAAACCTCCGTGCACGCCCTGCACTTACCTGCATCCAAAACGGGCCACGTGGGGACTCCTGGAAGGGGTGGGGTGGGTGGGGCCAGCCAGGAGTGGGATTTGGGGGTTCTCCAAACTGCACAGAATCTTAGCTAGGGGTTCTCCAGAACCCCTGCAAATCCCCAGCCGCCCACCCCTGGCTTTAATGCTCGAGGAGAACCTCTACTGGATTATCAGGAGAAAAGTCACATTTTACAATATTGGCATATTACCGTAGCAAAGTCGATCTCAGAGCCTGGGAGTCCGTATGGGGGGGATGTTCAGAGAATCTGATTGTTACCTAAAGGAGGCCAAGGGAAATTCTCTTTCTCTGCTTTTCCAAATTTGGATTGCTTCAGGAGAGGAATTTAGGTGAGAGCGCTTGAATTAGGATTCCATTCAGAACGAAAACACTTTCCCCCCCTCCAAAAAAAAAGGATTGTGGGACTCAAAAGCTGAGCAGTTCATTTTCTGAGATCAATTTCTGTGCAGGCCACCTCTACCTGCAATTGCCTTGTCACCTACTCAAGACCCCCCCATTTCCTAAATGCATCAAGATGAAGCATCCCCCTTCCCTTGGCACAGGTACAGCCCTTTCTAATATCTACAGAGAAATTGGCTTTACCTCTCCTGCAAGGCATAAGGGATTTCAACCGAAAGCCCAGGCAGATGCTATCCTGGGGCTGCCTTCCAGCCTTGCATTCTGCTTTCCCAGTAGCCAATAGGGAAAAGGGAAGGGCTGCCGTGCCATGAACGTGCCTTTCTCCGTCTTTGTAGCCACAGCCTTTATTCTGAAGCCATCGGCCTTCTCCTCCACCCCCTATTTAGCTTTCAATTACACATTTGAAAAGAATCTGTACAAACATGGCTTTACTCACTGTTGAATTTGTCTCTGGCTTCACTGTCTGAGCTGAGAGGGGAAGCGTGTGAGGCTTGCTCAGGAAACAAGCTTCGAGTGCCTGAGAAATAAATGGTGTTGTGTGATATGAGGGGACAATTCAAGTTTGACACCGGTTTTGATATTGGAACAGTCATTTCCATATGTTTCACATCTGACCTGTGAGTTCCTGAATCATTTTCTTTCTCCTCCAACTTTAACATTAACACTTAACATTGGTTCCTTCTAACATTCCTTCTCTTCCTCCTCTTTTTCTTCTTCTTCTATTAAGAACTAGCGGATCACCTGGCGTTGCCTGGGTATTTATAGACGTCGAAGCATCTGTCTGACAGGAAGCCATTGAGAAGGGCCTTTCTTCCCCCTACACCCATGCCCATCATCCCTGCCCTGTCCCTTCCCCCTTCCCATGCGCTTCTCTTTCCCGCCCTGTTTGTGATCCTGGCACATTGCCCCAAATCCATCAGAGGCTTCCCCATTGGTCCATTGGAGGGTGAACGTCACAGCTGGCTTTCCAGAGGACCTGCAAAGGAACTGACATCACACAGTTGCCACTGTAGGATGCCACACTTTCTATCCTTAATGGGCCAGAAGTTCCAGAGTTAAGCTGGATCACACACACACACACACACACACACACACACACAAACACACACCAGGGGTGTCTCCCCCCCAAAAAAATTTGTTTCCAGAGGGTAAGTCATCTATGTACCAGGTTTGATTGAAATTGCTTGAGATGCTCCAGAATTATGCCGGAACATACATACATACATTCAGCCTTTTTTATATACAGAGAGAAGAGAAGGAAAGTGATTATGACTTCCAATTCTGTAGACTTCAATGTATGTGTATAGTCAGCATTCCCTAAATATTCTCCCTCCCTCTCCCTCTCTCTCTCCCTCTCCCTCTCTCTCTCTCTCACACACACACAGAATGCATATGAGTCCAGCAGTGGAGAATATACTATATGTAGCACCGGGTTGAATTATTGTTTCTTGGTGCTCTCAGAACTTGGTTTGCAATTTTTCAAAGTGTACAGAACAAAGTGTTAAGAAACAAGGAGGCCTATCCCTGGCCAATAAAGTATAATGGAATGTGTACAATTTTGTATTTCAACCACATATTTACTGTAAATGTGGGTGTTTTTTGTTTTTCTTTTGCTGCTTTGGGGGAATTGAGAATTGTGTCTCATTACATTGTTTTGCTTTCCAAAGTAGCCTCTTCAACCTGGTCTTCTCTTCCTTTTCTCCTACAGTGTAATCTTTGAGGAATTCTGGAATTATCAGGTTGTGGGTCCAGCAAATCAGAAAGGAGGCACCCATTGGTGAAAACTAGGCACTCAACAATGTTCTCAGCGTAGAACAATTCCTGGCAACTTAATAGGCAGACATTACAGAGGCTGATGAGCACGGCACGAAAAAGCGTGTCCCCTGACATCACTAGACGAAATCGCTAGGACTTGCTGTCTTAGAAAAATGACGAAAATCCTCAGGGACAACTCACACCCTGGTCAGCACTTCTTTACTCTCCTATCATCAGGTGGAAGATATAGAAGCATAGCAAGTCGTACAAACAGGCTGAAGAGCAGCTTTTATCTGTGGGCTGTGAGACTCCTGAGTGCAACATAAGTATGTAGTACGATAGACTTGAAGGGCCGGCGCAACGTGTTCATATTGGCACAATACAGTGGAGGGTTTCAAAAAAAATTTAGAACCTCTTCTGTAGGTGTGGCCTGCTTTGTGGGAGTGGCTTGCCAGCCATGTGACTGGATGGGCGTGGCCAACTTGTAAAATGTGGTGAAACTCACTTGACAACGCTCTTGCTTAGCAACCAAAATGTTGGCTCAGAAACTCTGGCATTTGAAGCACGCAAGTCTTAAAGCTGTCAAGTTACAAGACCCTTGCACCCCTAACCCTTTAGAGAAAAAAAACCAGGGGTGTTCAAACTTGACAGCTTTAAGACTTGTGGACTTCAACTCCCAGAATTCCTCCTCTCGCTCTTCATCGTGATGATGTGCGGACGGGCGGGGGGAGGGAGCTGGAACCAGTTCTAAACGGCACTGTAGATTTGTGGAACCTCTTCTATAGAAGAGGTTAGAACTGGCAGGAACCCACCCCTGGCGCAATATATTATCATGTAATGTTACGCACATTATGTATAGAAGATTGTGTGTTGTTAGTATGATTTATTGGGTTAAGGATTTTCTTTCTTTCACTGTGATATGTATTTATGTTGCGGGGGATGCACTAAGGGAGACTCAGCCAATCTCATTGTACACATGTTGTGCACTGAAAATAAAGGTTGAGTTGAATTGAATTAGATCATTACAAACAATGGATCTTGGTCTATCCGAAGGGCAAGGGGAGCCAATACGCCCAATTAGTCTAATTTCATTCATCCTAAAGTATGAATTTTCAAGTTTTCAATGACTCTTCATCGGATTGTTACAAAAAGCAGGAGACAGGAAAGGAATGAGCAAATGCAAAATTTAGGCTGAGTATTACAGTCATATGTTCTGTGATTCAGCTGGTGTTTCAGACAGAATGCATTTATCAATCTGAATTGCAACTAGTGTCAAGTTTCACCTCACATTTGAGGACAAAGCAAAGACTTTCTTTCCCAGCTGTAAAGACACAAAAGCCATCAGGCCCCAAATCTATCTCTGTGTGAAAACAGAGGATTTTAAGATTGGCTAGAGTTTGGGTTGGGCTTATTATTGCAAATACAAACTAATTGTCTAATAATGCAGGCAGAACAGGCATAGAAAGCAAACAATGAGGCAATTTTGGATTTCGTGACTCCTAAATACCATCCTTTAAAACTTCTTGGCATTTAACTTGCAATCCATCTCCAAATGACGAAAAGTGAAGGTAGGAGATTCCAGAGCTTTGGTGATAACAACTATCCTCCATCAAGCTGCATCCAGGAGAGAAAAGTGGCATCAGCAAAATATCACTCCATTCCCAAGTATCTATATGTGTCCATCTCTAAAAACTGGCAGGCAGCAGAAGGCTGCAGCCAAGAAAACAAATCTCTCAATGTCCTGCCAAATGATCATAGCGTGCAAGAATCTTTTTGAACCCCTTCTATTCACTGAAATAGTCATCAGCAAAGATGGTTAGGGGACTGGAGGTTAAAACATATAAAGAATGACTGCTGGAATTGGGTATGCCTAGTTTAATGAAAAGAAGGACTAGTGGTGATATGACAGCAGTGTTCCAATATCTAAGGGGTTGCCACAAAGAAAAGATAAGTCAACCTATTCTCCAAAGCACCTGAGGGTAGAAGAAGAAACAATGGGTGGAAACTAATCAAGGAGGAAAACAACTTAGAACTAAGGAGAAATTAAATCAGTGGGACAACTTGCCTCCAGAAGTTGTGGATGCTCTAACACTGGAAGTTTTTAAAAAGAGATTGGGCAAGCATGTGTCTGAAATGGCACAGAGTTTCCTGCCTGAGCAGGTTAGACTAGAAGACCTTCAAAGTCCCTTCCAACTCTGTTATTCTGTTATTCATCAGCATCATCTCTAACCCATATGTAGACAGCATTGCTTTGTGGTACATTGAGAAAAGTGTCCTAAACTGCTCTCCCAGGGACTTTAGATGGGGTCAAGTTCTCAAAATTTCCAAACTGGTGCAACGAGGGATTATAAATAGCAATAAAATGACAGCACTAAGTGCAGAGTTCCCCTCCTGCGGCAGACAAAATAATTCCTCTAGGCCACAATTGATTATTGCTGCTGGCCTCCTTCCTTGTTTTCCATTCCTTTTGGGAGGAGGAAAAAGTAGAGGAATGGCTGAAAACATCGCACAACTCTGGGGGTAAAAGCCTAAAAAAAGCAAACTCATAAGAAAGACTGGGATAGGATTGGAGGGAGATCTAAATCATATTAAATATAAATCAAAAGTCCAACTGCATTAGAAATAAAGTGGGCAAGTTTTGTTGCTTTATCTCCGAGGGGTGGGGGGGATAAAAAACATACACATAGTCATGGAATAAGAAAAGGGAATCAACAATTAAATTATCTAGGGAAGAGGACATAACTGAAGCTTCATAGCTGCTTTATGGTCCCCAGATTCTTCGTTATTTTCTCTGGAATCTTTCCAAAAGTGGCCCCCAACCTCTAATTTTGCAAATGGAGAAGAATTAACTGCATTTTGCTATATTGAATTCCAGCTTTGTTTATTAATCACATTTTGTCTATTAATCACATTTATGAAACATGGTAATACCAAGGGACTCTAAGCAGCTTTCAAAATAAAATGCATAATGAACATTATGCAATAACAATACACACATTAAAAAAAATCCCCACATCAATTTAGAGGCAGAGAATAGAATGAATGAACCAAGCTAAACTATCTATCTTGACCAAAATAGAATCAAAGTCCAAATACTCTCCACTGGAATTGCACTTTTAAATAGGGAGGGTAGAGCCAACCAGAAGTCTATTGGGAGGCCATTCTGAAAGACTGGACCAGCTACACAAAAAGCAGCAGCACTGAGCCTTATCCAACCTTCACTTATAGTAGGAAATCACTTTTCCCCTGTGTTGATCAAACTGGCCAAATCAATTCCAATGGGAGAATGTAGTCTTGTAGAAGACTTGGCATCAAATCATGGAGGCTTTGTATATTAGCATCAATACTTTAAATTGCACTCAGAAGTCTACTGGTAACCAATTATGGGACCCACAGCACTAGTGTAACATGTTTCCATCATTGAACACCAATTAGAAATGACACCGCTACCGGTATGCGCTGAATCAACTGTAGCTTCTCAGTGGCCTTTGAAGGACATTCCATGTAAAGTGAGTCTCAGTAATCTATACAGAAGATGATGAAAATGTGAGCCACTGATGTAAGATCCTTCTGCCCAATTAGGTTTGTGTTGTGGCCCAGCAGGTGCTGTTGGAGCTGCCACCAGACACTGACAGTGAGGGGCCCTCTGAGTTGGCTCTGGAGGATGTGGATGACCCTGGACAGGGTTCCGACTCTGAGCAGGGCGCAGAGTGGCTGGTTGGCCACCAGGAGGCACCTGAGCCTTGGACTAGTGGGGAGGAGACAAGGGAGAGTGAGCCGGAGGCCAGTAGTGAGTTGTTCCTGGATGCATGCCATCGAAGAGCTCCTAGGCGTCAGGAACAATTACGCAATTACAGGAGGTGATTGTACTCAGCTGGTGGTCATTGGGCTCCTCTCCAGACTATAAAAAGCTACTGGTGCATATGCCCCTCTTTGCAGAAGTCAACGCAGGATTGAATGTCGGAGGACATTACTGTGAGCTTGGCAGGCTGGATTGCTGCCAAGCCTTATCTGTGTTTATTGCTGCCTGAGTTTGTCTGAGTTGCTGCCAAGGTCCTTATCTGTTTGTTCTGCTTGGCTTTCAGCCACCGAGGTTTTGGTGTCTTGCTATTAAAGTGCATTGCAGTTAAGCTTGTCTCGGCATTCGTTACTAGACGGAGGAGGGGGTCAGAACAGGTTTGTAACTGGTACATCAGATGAAGATGGGTAAGGGCCTCTACCTACTGTTCTAACAGAAGCCATGGATCCTTCACCTCATGGGCTTGTTCCTTTGAGAGTAGTGCCACCTCGTCAAAAGACACAATTGGAGTAGACAGAGAAGTCTGATGCGTAAGCCTTAACTATGTCTTGCTAGGGTTCAATTTAACCCTGTTCTTTCCCATCCAGACCTTCATAACCTCCAGGTATTGGGGCAGGATTTCAGGGACATCACCGCATAGCCTGGGGGAGTGATATGAAGCTGGGTGTTATCAGTAAATTGATGATATCAAATTGCAAGCCACTGATGACTTTTCCCAGTGACTTTATCTCATTGGAGAGAAGAAAGGAACAACACCCAGCAAGAGAGTAATCACTGGGCTGACCTCTCCTCCCCCTGCCCATTAAACTCCCATGATGTTTGCTTCCGAAAGGTGAAAATTATGATCCCACACTTCTGGAATGTGCGATTAGGAAAGATGGTTCTGAATGATTTCATTGCAAAAAAAAATATTTGCAGTCTTTTTACTTCAGAAAAACAAACACCAGATAAAAGTAGCTGGATATTAATGACTATTACATTATTTAGAGCAGGGAAGCAAGTAATTCATCACTTGTGCAATGCCCTAGCAATATTTTCTTTTCTAGGTGATAAGAAATGCATTCCATGCAAAAGGATCTTATGGAACTTGTTAGTTGAAGAAGTGGGTGAGACCATAGGTTTTGGATCAAACTTTTTCAACCCGATGCCCCCTTGAGATGCTGAGGTCTTTGATTCCCATAATTCTTAATCAGTGGGCTATCAGCATCATATCTGAGAAGGCTGCTTTAGATTTTATGGAAATATTCAATGGAATCTTCATGTGTAGGTACCATCTATACTTCTAACTGCTACAGAGAAGGTGAGTTGTCTTATATGCATCCTCAACTAGCTGCTCTTGGCTATCTAATGCGTAGCTACATTGCCTTTGGGTCTAATCAAAAAGATTTGTGCTTGTGAAGATGAAAAAACAGGTGACCCCCATCCTTTCAAATACCATACATGCACAGCCTTCACTAAAACAGCAGCCATTTCTAAGCAGAATCTCTGAGATTATTCTGATGGCAGGAGATGATGTTTGGGGAGGGAGGGGGAGCCACCCAGCAAGGCGAGACGGTCTGTGCTGCATCAACAGGCCTTAAGCTCCAAGCAGTCCAACCCGGGGAGGGAAATGTTATGACAAGCCAAAAGACTTGGGTGATGGCTCCGGCGTCTACAGAACAGGAAGGCTGAAACCCAAAGAAGTCTCTTGGCAAAGCAGCAGAAGGAAAAGCGGCGGGGATGGGGGGGAGGCGGGGAAGGTCTCCTAACCAGGCCCAGTGCCAAGAATCAGGTAGACTATGCTCTCCAGGAATTCTTTCAACAAGCCAAATTATAGGGAACCAGGCAATCATCCAGATAGATGGCTCTGAGCGCAACAAACTATGCGGCTTTTGAATCTTTACCTTATTACCAGGGGTGAAATCAACTTACCTTTGCTACTGGTTCGGAAGCAATGTGATCATGGATGCGTATGCGCACGCCACCTCCATACATACGCAGGACCTTCCAGGCATGCACAGAGCATTGAAACAGGGCGAGCCTGCCACCGAGCGAGCCTGTAAAGGTAAGTAGAACAGGAGAATCCGCTCTGCCAGGCGATTTTGATTAGCTAGAAAGCAGGAAATCTGACGATTCTAGCTAATATAAATCGCATGTCACAGCTGATTGTTGGAAATACCGGTTTCCCCTGAACCGGTAGCATATTTTTTAACTACCGGTTAAGGCAAACCAGTAGCATTTTTACTACCAGTTCAGGCGAACCGGTCCAAACCAATAGCATTTCACCCCTGCATATTACCAAAATAAAAAGTGGGAGATGGAAAAAGGCAATGCAGAGGGTATATATAAGCACAAGGGAGAGTTTCAAGTAAAAAAATATAGCTGGCTCCCTTGCAAAATCCAATTCAGGAGACATCAATCATTGAAATCTCATTCAATCCCATTAAGAGGCACCCCAGGGCTTTACCTTGGCACTGGAAGAATTCCAGTTAGGTTGAATCCAGCACCTGAAGAATGTAGAATTTGAGAAATCAAGAACAGATCTGAGGATGAGATGAGGAATCAGGAGGAATAGAGGGGATCTGAATCATAGTCCTACCCATGCATCGATTTGCCCCTGCAAATGTGCTACCTAAACTCAAAATACATCCATATATATTGAACAATTATTTATTATAAAGCAAGTAATACTATAAATTCTTCCCAACGTCTGCATGCCATTTAAAATAAATACAGAATATTTGTTTCTATGCTTTTCTTACTACTGAGAAGTCATGTTATTATTTTTTTTTGCTTATTTTCTTATTTCATGGAGGAACAGAAAAAATGGTTCATGATGACCCTAATATCTAAATATTCAGGAGCAGTAAAACACTCAATGTCAGCTGCTGCATTCACTTGTGATTTTGTTTGATACATCTGGCTGGCCACTGATGAAAACCAGATGCTAAGCAAGATCAACTTGTGGTCCTTTCCAGCCTTGGGGCTCTTCTTAGCATCTCTAAGTAGAGAGCAGAATTTTCTCTGCTACACGAATCCCTGCTTTCCTGAATTTCTCACAGCGTTTCAAAGACATTATTCTAGCTATTTGGCAAGAAAATAATAGAGCTGGGATCCAGAGAAGGATGGTGCATTTTTGTTTTCAAAATTAAGACAACCTCATGGGCAAACTGAGGTCTCTCCAGGTGAGTTTGGTTATAGGGGATAGGGCTCTCAGAACTGGTTTCCTAGATATTAAAATGTAAATATACAAGCGGAAAAATGATATAAGTGGAACTAATATTAGAAATACAATGTAAACAGAGAAAATTATTTATATGAAAAGATAAAGTTGGGATTGCTGAAACGCCATCCTGAGAACCCATCAGAGAAAATAAATAAGCAAGGGCAACAGCAAAAAAGGAGAGGGGATGAGGAGGGAAAAGAAGAAAGAGTAAAACAGAGAAAGTAAGGGTGGGGAATTGAGTAGGAGAGAGGGTAAGAAAGAGGAGAAGGGAAGAGGAGAGGGGAAAGAGAGGGGAAGAAGAAAGAAGGAAGGAGAGGAGGAAGGAAGAAGTTAGAGAAGGAAGGTTGAGAAGATGGAAGGAGTAAGGTTGTTGCAAAACAAGATGGAGGCATGGAGTGGCAAGAAAGTGACCCAAAACTGTATTATATATGTGTGTGTAAAAATGAATATAGAGACTATGATGACCAGACAAATGTTAAATAGCAATTGTAAGAATGTATATCTATGAATGAATTTGAAAGGGAAAAATAAAAACTTTTCATAAAAAAAGAAAAATAACTGGTTTTCTAGTTAAATGCACATGGACCATATTATTCTCCTACTCAGCAAGTGTTTTCACTTTATTTACACCCAAGATAGTCTTTCTACCCAAAATACATCTGAAAACACTTTCTGCCTTGTTAGTGGCAGGAAGTCATAGAACCATAAAGTTGGATGGGCCCTTTAGACCTTTCAGTCCAACTCTACTCTGTGTAGGAATCTAAATTGCAGATGACTGCCCAACATTTGAACAAATGAAGAAGAACTCATCACCTCTCTTGGTAACTTATTCCATTCGTGAACGGATCTTACTATGAAGAGGTTTTTCCTAATGTTCAGTCAGAAGAATCTGCTTTCCTACAAGGCGCAAACTATTACTCCAGGTTTGGCAATCTGGAATGATAGAAAACAGATCTTGAATTGCATCAGGGTGACAATTCAGATGTTTGACATGCTTTTATACTCCCATTTGGTCTTCTCAAGGCTAAAGAAATCCAGTTTCCTATCCTCCCAGGAGAAGACAAATTGCAAGCATGTACAGAAGTTTGCCGTTGACCGAAGTGGCCATTTGCTGAGGAATGTCCGCTCAACCGTGTCCCGAGCTGACATTTTTCTCTCACTTCTGCCCTTGTGCTCTCATAAGTTATTTCTGTTCTCCTCCCTTAGCTTTTTCTGACCAGGAGCCAAGAGATCAGAATGTTTGGCTTGTCTTGAAAATGGCATTAAAATTTCACCCTAACTCTAAAGCTGGCGCCCAAGTGAGCTGGGTAGAATCTTTTCCAACGATTTGCTTCCAGAGTTCTGCTCCAAGAATGAGCCGGATGATGGCTGCAGTCTTGGCCTTTCAAGTAAAATAAGATCACAGATCAGATCATTCCAAGGAGAAAATCAGGAGAGCTTCATGTTCTCATTCTCTTCCTCCATCAAAGGTGAAGAGCAGAAGACTGAAGAACTTTGGCAGAACAATTCATCAACATTTTAGATGAGTGAATTCTTTGTGCTCTTGGAAAGATGGGTGACTGAGTGCAAAACCCATCTCAGTTGAATGGCAAGGCCATCATTAGCCATCAACACATTGTACTAGCAAGAACAGTTATTGTTAATTGGATGTTTGTTGAAAGAAGCAAAACGTGGCCTTATGCATGCTCCTTCTTCCTTTGTTATATACATGTGAGTCAGGTATGGCAGGTGAAGCACAAAAATACATTGAATGTGGTAAAAATAGGATCATTAAGGAGAGACATAATATAACAATAAGTGATAGGCTCAAGAATGAATGGATGCTGCATGAATGTAGATTGAACACAAATAAGAAAGACCAGTATGAAATAAAAATATTGGAATGATTTAATCATCTTGACAGAATGAGTGTGAATTGAAATAGAGTGAATACATACTGAACCGGGAGGCCCTCACAACAGTCACTCATGCCCTTGTGACCTCTAGGCTGGAGTACTGCAATGTGCTCTACATGGGGCTGCCCTTGAAGAGTATTCGGTGACTTCAGCTAGTCCAGAATGCGGCCGCGTGAGCGATCGTGGGTGCACCTCGTTTCACCCATGTAACACCTATCCTCCGCGAGCTGCACTGGCTGTCTGTTGATCTCCGGGTGCACTTCAAAGTGCTACTTGTCACCTACAAAGCCCTTCATGGTATTGGATCTGGGTACTTGAGAGACCGCCTACTGCCAATTACCTCCACTAGACCAATAAGATCGCATAGATTAGGCCTCCTCCGAATTCCATCAGCCAGCCAGTGTAGACTGGCAACTACGGAGGAGAGCCTTCTCGGTGGCTGCCCCGACCCTCTGGAACGAACTCCCCATGGAGATTCGGACCCTCACCACCCTCCAGACCTTCCGCGTTGCTCTTAAAATCTGGCTGTCCTGGCTGTCCTGGGGTTAAAGACTCTAACCCCACTCGAATTGTATGACTGTTGTGTTCTTAAATGAGGTAGTGTTTTCATGTTGTAAATTGTTTGTCCTTCCCCCCCCCCCTTTGAACTGTGAGCCGCCCTGAGTCCCCCCCAGGGAAAAGGGCGGCATACAAATAAAGCGAAAACTGAAACTTAAACTGAATGGGAAGACTGAGAGGGTTGCTATTAGATGGAGTTGATTAAATCCTCAAACACAGAAAAAAATAAGAATTGTATAGGACAGCCAATATATGATGAGCATTAGAATGCTTTGCAAAGATCAAAAACTACAGTGAGATTTAGTGAATACTGTTTATGTAAACTAGATTTATATCTCCCTTTATTTATTTCCTGCTCCTCTCCCATTTTGGGGCCAAAATTTTCATACACTAACACTGTTTATCCTGGAATGGAATAGGATGTTCTTTACATATGTACTTGCGTGTATTTATATAGTGTTTCTCACTATAATGAATTCCAAAGGGGTTTACAAACCATAAAATATTTCAAAATAGAGTAGAAATCAGGATAAAAATTTGTTGAAAGAGAAATGTTTGGCAAAGCCACCATCAAATGCCAAAAGGCATTGGGATGTGGCATTCTACAGAGAGGGCATTATTCTGCAGAAAACACTTCAACCTGATATTCAAATTGCCACCAATTGGCTCACAGAACAAGACACAAGTAGAGAAGAGAGGTTACATTTATTTATTTATGTATTTATTCCTTTTTTACTCTTTTTATATTTTACAATATTGATTGACTGATTTGGTAGCACCAAGCTGATATCAGCTCAAATCCAACAAGGATAAAAGAAGAGACAAAATCTGCAAATAGGCAGATTCTGGTAAATTTGGTTGCCTAATGTATCCTTGTGCTTAACTGAAAAGCACTTTAAAGGTGATTACCAACACTATGAATTTGTTCTGGAAGCTAATGGCAATGAATTAATTTCAAAATAGGTATTGCCCCATCACAGTTTAGCCATTGCATTTTATATCAGTTGCAGCTTCTAAATCCCCTGCAAGGACAGCCCTATATTGAGTATTATTAATTGGAAAAATTGTTTCAGAACTAGAACAAAACTTGGACCATCCTTCACTTATTGCTAATGATAAATATGTATGGAAACAATACTGCTTTCACCAGACAGCCAAAACAAATAGGGAACGTGTTGAGGACTCATAAAGTCCTTGAGTTACAACCGAGAGGCCAGCAACAGACCAGGCTGCGCCCTGATTGGCTGAGGCGCAGCATAGCCTGTTGCTAGCCGCCCAAGCCTACCGATTGGACAGGGCGCTGCATCAGCAGTTGCCAGACACTCCTAAAGCGCCCATTGGTCCATCTATTCTAACAGCTTGTATAAATACCTTGGCGCGGAAAAGATACTTTTGAATCGCTGTCAAACTTCTAGAGAATAAAGCCTGTGTTTGTTGAAGTCCTGGCTCTCGCGTCTTCTCTACCCTCGATCCACTAAAGAACGGGACAATTGGACATCCCCTTCTGTCTCGAGAAGTATGTTTGTTCGAATGCAAAAGGGCCACTCCTGAGAAGGCCCTGTCAAACTTCAGCAAATACTGGGATATAGAACAGGACATCTTAATGTCCCCTTGCTTCAATGGGAAGATGTCCATTGGGGACAATGCTTATTGGGTTTTGTAAGGCAACATATGCTTTCTGCTCCTTACCTGAAGCAGCTCTGAAAAATGAACTCCAGGCCATATTCTGCATTCAGTACAGGACCTTGGCCTAGCTTTGGTAGCCGCCATAGCTTAGCACTATTCTGGGCCTGAGCCAGTAGCCAAGATGCCAGGCTTCCCAATCTCACCATGGTGGTGTGGGTGTGTGGGTGTAGGTGTGTCAAATAAGCCAGGTGTGTGGCACAGCTCGTGCTGACACAAAGCGATCCGATTTCCTAAGCAGCTTTGAGGACAGGAGATGTCAGCTGCCTTTCATTAGCACATCTCAACCCTGCCAGGAATAGCGCCAGGGGCCTCATTTGTTCCTCAAGCCAGTGGCTGTAGTTTGAAAAAAAAAGCAAAAAACCATGGGGCTTGTTTCCAGCAATGGACCATGGCCAAGGCCACCCCCAGCAGCTCCCTGCTACAACCTCTTTGGGTGTGAGGAGCAGCCATTTCCTCTGCACAATGAGGGGTCGCACTCAATAACCATAGAAATGGCAGCTGCCGCCTGCTTCTGTGGAAAGGCAAGGCAGCATGCCAAGCTGGGCCTTTGCCCACAGGGCTGGGCCAGGCTGAGAAGAGAGTGAAGAGATGTGGGGGACTGGAAGGCTCAGAGACCCTGCTGCCTGTGGAAGAGCTAGGCTAGCAAAGGGGTTCTGGGTGCTGTGTGGAAGAAGCAAGCCATACCAAAGGCATGAAACTTGGGGCCAGGAGGGATGGCCTTTACTTCTGGGGCTCACGCAATACAATCTCTTACGCTAGTTACATTTCAGCAAAGCATTGGGGCCTACTCAGATTTTGGTGCCATACAAGAGTAGCTTCAGTGAGTGGGTTAAAAAAAAACCAAGATGGTGCCTACAAGCATATAATTAAAGCTTTGGCTTTTTTTTTTTGGTAGTATAGCAAGGGGCACCATCTTGACTTTTTTGACCTACTCCATGCAGATACCACTGGCATCATAGAACTGCTGCATCAATCTCTGCATGGAAAAATCAAAAATGCTATTGTGGAGGTCAGTTTGGAAAAGAGCAGACCTTGTCCTTATGAAAAGAACATTAAGTAAAAAGAAATGTGCTGCAGAAGTGGTGATGGCTGCTTAAGATGGTATTATACAAATCCATGGAGAATGGTATAAAGGATGTCACTGCTCAATTTTTTTTGGCAGGAACAGCCAAACAAAGTCTGTCTGGTACAGAACAATCTCAATTTTTCAGAGATAGAGAAGCCATAGTGCTAACAGCTCTTGCTCTTCATCTTTGCTCCTGCTCTCCCAGATGGCCTGGAGACGTCAGGATGTGGTGCTGTCTTTAAATAAAGGATTGGACCAATTCATGAAATCCTAGGGATGAATGGCTATTAGATCTGCTGGGAAACAAGGAAGTTTCCTTATGAAATGGGTTGACTATATTGAGAACAGACTGCTGAATTAGAATGTATGAGCTAGTGGGGTCTAGTCCAGCAGGGCACTACTGAAATTTTTAGGCAAGGCTTAGGATTTCCCCAGGCTAATTATTTTTGTCTCCTTCTCTCACCTTCTTATGGAATTTTTTCTCTTGTTCTGTTAGCAGTTAGCAGCATCACTTCAAAAGTTTCCAAATCCCTCTCTCTTTCTCATGCTCTTTGTTTTCGGTCACTTTCATTTCTTTCTCTTCTTTCAAGAAATATATACCTTGTTTCCCCGAAAATAAGACCTCCCTGGATAATAAGCCCAATCGGGCTTTTGAGCGCATGCGCTAAAATAAGCCCTCCCTGAAAATATTGCAACACAGCAGCAGCCATGAGGTGACCACGCTCACCGTCTCCTGCACCTCAAAAATAATAAGATCAACCCGAAAATAAGGCCAGGTGCTTATTTCGGGGGTCAATAAGACCCTGTCTTATTTTCAGGGAAACATAGTATATATATATATATATATATATATATATATATATATATATATATATATGTATGTATGTATGTATGTATGTATGTATGTATGTATGTATGTATGTATGTATGTATGTATGTATGTATGTATATAGAAATTACAAATATTGGTTGGAAAAGTTTGCAGACTAATATAGAAGAAATTAAGAGAAAATAGAAATAATTCCACTGGAAAAGGTGGATTCCCTTTTTACCCCCGTATCTCAGTTGGATTGAACGAATAAAAAGGTGGCTTCATGAATGTTCACTACTTGCAAAACCAAATTTTTTTTTATAATTTAAATGAATGATTGGATTATCTGAGAGATTTGTATTTATAATGATCATTTAATAATTAAATTATACTATATTAAATGATCACAATTAAAGAATTTAAATGTGAGCATTTTAAAATGCTTTCTTTTAAAATAATACAAATACAAAAATAATTCAAATAGCAAATTATATATAGAATTGTACTCCCTGTACAATTTTACAGCTCTAGCTGAAATGAACATCAGACTTGTTTTCATTTATAAAGTTAATTTCGATATTGTTGTAGACTCCATAGTTTAAGTTCCCATTTCCTCTACAGTAGGAATTAAGTGTGATTTCCCATACAAAGCATACTTACTGTGGGAAATATGGGCTCAAAGAATATCCTGCTATACTATATTGCTGGGGTAATATATTTACTATTTCAAGTGCAATTAAACTTTAAAATGCCACTATAAATGCATTGCAATACTGCTGCCACGCAATCCTGCCTAAAGGAATAGTAATAGTAGTCCATGGCAGATACTGTAGGTGAGAAAGGAAGGGCAGGAACAGAGGCAGCTAACTCTTCCAGAAGCTGAGAGAAACACAAGCCTTCTTCCTAATCTAAGCCATTTTATTCTGGCTGATGCTGAGATAAGCCCCAGACCATCATTGAAAGCTAATGTTTGACTTGACCAGGAGGGTTAATAGAGCCTGGTTGAAAAAAATCAAGATGTCAGCTATGATAGTACAATTAAAGTTCCACCTATTTTTTATGTGCCAGTTGTTATGTGCCCAACCAAATTAGGCAGGGGTGGGATCCTACCAGTTTAACAACCGGTTTGCTGAGCGCACGCTTCGCATGCAGAGTTTACAGAAAACTCACCTTCCGCATGACTGCTGGCGGCGAGAACACCTGAGGCACGACAATCCATTCTGCCATGCCAATCAGCTGGGCTTCGGAAAAGGAAATATAAGTGAGTATTGCAGGCGGGCAGGCAGGCCCACTTCAAAGTCGGAGCAAACCAGTTCGCTCCAGCTGACAGTTGGAGCTACCGGTTCGCCTGAACTGGTACAAATCGGTAGAATCCCACTAAGCAAAGCATGCAAGCTAATCTAACTCTTTATTATAGAATTATAGTAACAAAATGTTGTCATTCTGGATGTGCTTCCCTCCCGCCTTTAGATAGATAGATAGATAGATAGATAGATAGATAGATAGATAGATAGATAGATAGATAGACAGACAGACAGACAGACAGACAGACAGACAGACAGACAGACAGACAGACAGACAGACAGATATAGAAAGATATATACATATATGTATACATATACATATACATATACATATACATATACATATACATATACATATACATATACATATACATATACATATACATATACATATACATATACATATACATATACATATACATATACATTTAAAGTCACAACCCCTGGTATGCCCAAACATGGGAGGAAGTTCACTGCTTCCATTCTCTGTCCATCGGCTCGTCACAAGAGACCATCCAGACAGAAACCCAATATTTTTATTGTTGCCTTTGTTACATTTGTGTTGTATTTGTGCTGATAAATAAATAAAGGGAGACTAGTATAGATCTATTTCAAGCTGTTTAGCTCTCATCAGCTAGCCATACTCTTACTGGGATTAGAACCTGTGCTGTATTGCATCTTAGGCAGATGTGTTAACCATTAAGCCACAAGGTTCTTCTCCTTATCAGCTGGTTAACACATCTGCCTAAGATGCAATACAGCACAGGTTCTAATCCCAGTAAGGATGGCCCTCCTAAGCTCCGTTTTCAGCTGCAATGTCCTCCTGCAACCCTCTGCCAGTGAAAATGGAGCTCAGGAGGGCTGCCCATGGCCCTCCCAAGCTCCATTTTCACTGACAGAGGCACCACGGGCCCGTCCTTTACTGTTTCCAGGGCGGCCCCGTGGGCCAGAACTAACCATTCCATGGGCCAGCTCCAGCTCCCAGGCCTTGAGTTTGACACACCTAGTCTGAGTGATCTGAAATTCCTGCTTTATATCACCCAATGTGTTTGCGGAACAATGAAGCAAATGATGTACAACCGAACCAGATTCTGATTTGAAAAATGAGGCATGATTCAGCCAGGCTTGTGATTTGATACATTTCCTTGAGTTCAAAACTGCTTCTAGATTTTGAATTTAAAATGGGAGAGAGAGAATCTTGATGAAGGTTAAAAGAATAATAATACATGGTGATATTTCCTCACAGCTTCTCTTATCAGTAAGTGAGCATCTTCCTTTTCCATTTATGCTAATCCTCCTTGTGCAAGCAGCTGTTCTCCTAAAGCAGTTCTATGTCCAGATGTTTAATAAAATAACCGGACATAAATTTTCTGGTCTATTTAACGTCAGAGGGTTTTCTTATTTACCTTTGAAAATATAAAATGGCAGTTTGGCTTGTCTTTATTTTGATGTAAAATATGTCAAAATATGCGCTCTCATAGCAGCACGAGCCTCTTCTCCAAACTAACTTTCCCTTGAAGCTCCGTCCTTTTCAAAGAGGATATGGACAGTCTGAAATACAATTTGACAAGCTATGGTTGGCTTTCTTGAGACAATCATAGTAATATGTCAGCAGAAACAAAACAGTAAAAGCATTATCAATAACACAATTCAATTTAATTCAATTTATTGGATTTATAGGCCGCCCAATCCCGGAGGACTCCGGGAGGCTTACACAGAACAAGAAAACAAACAAAATAAAAATAAAAAATAAATATTAAAAATTCTCCAACATGCATACGTTCTGATTGGGGCTGGACCCTACATGATAAGGTCAACAGCCCCAGGCCTGTTGGAACAGCCAGGTCTTAACAGCTTTTCTGAAGGCCATGAGGGTGGGTGAGGTCCGGACCTCTGGGGGTAGCTGATTCCACAGGGTCGGAGCAGCCACAGAGAAGGCCCTCCTCCGAGGCCCCGCCAGCCGACACTGTCCGGCTGACGGCGTCCTAAGGAGGCCCACCCTGTGGGATCTTATCGGCCTTGGAGAGGTATGTGGCAGTAGGCGGTCTCGCAAAACACAGAGAGTAATCAAATACTGAACACACCGATATGAGGGACAGGCAAGGTGTCTATGCTCCAACACTGGAAGCTTTTAAGAAGAGATTGGATAACCAGAGATTGGATTGAAATTGTATGGGGTTTCCTGTCTGAGCAGGGGGTTGGACTAGAAGACCTCCAAGGTCTCTTCCAACTCAGTATTCTATTCTAGTCTAGTCTAGTCTATAAAATTTTAATGTAATTTGTTTTCTTATGGCATAGTACGTTGTGCAAATTTAGCATTTATGAGTCACTATACTGCACAAACCTAACAAATGGGTTAAGTCAATAAACAGATAGCATTTACTTCTTCTTCTTCCAATGCTACACCATCCCATATGCTGTGCTCATCTTGCGAACAAAACTGTATTCTCAATTTGCAACCACAATTGTGACCGAAACTTACATTGCTTAGCAAAATGTTTGTTAAGTGAATCACACCCAATTCTACAACCTTTATTGCTGCAGCTGTTAAGCAAAAGAGCATGATTGTTAAATAAATCACCCAATTATTAACTGAATCATTATGATTGTTAAGTGAATCACCTGGCTGTTAAGCATATCTAGTTTCCTGCATCGACTTTGCTTGTTGAAAGACACCTGGAAAGGTTCCAGATGATGATCATGTGACTCCGGGATGCTGCAACAGGGGTGGGTTGCTGCCGGTTCGGCCCAGATCAGACAAACCGGTAGTAGTGGTGGTGGGAGGCTCTGTGCATGAGCAGAAGCATTGCACACTTGCATGCAGGAACGTGCCCGAACCGGTAGCAAAAAAATTAGCAACTCACCTCTGTGCTGCAACCTTTGTAAATACATGCAGGTTGGCAAGCACCTACATTTTGGTCACATGAAAATAAGGACAATTGTAAGTGGGAGGACTTGTAAGTCATTTTCTTCAGATCCATTGTAATTTCAAACGATCATTAAACATATAGTTATGTCAAGGATTGCTTGCATTACTTTAATGCCTTTACGGAAACTTTTTTTTTAACCAGAAACCTGCACCCTCGAGGGTCATATTTTGTTTCTGCACACTCTGGTGCATATAGCTGGAAAGCTGATTCAGAATCAATCACTGAAGCTCTGGGATCTATAGAGGTGGAAGAGGTTGGATCTTATCCAGTCTTCAGTTCCCATGAATAAGCAAACACGAGAACCAGCCTGTGCCACAGCCTTTTAGGATAACATCCTGAGATTTCTTTTGGAGCAAAACATTTAAAGTTCACAGCAGATGGAGAGAGCCCCCTGCAGCTATGCAGGGGCCCTGCCAGATCCACATATCTGATGCCACCTTTTCCATTTTAAACTTCATGGGTGGATGTCGGTATTGTTCCCTTGCATCTGCTTACATTTTTTGTTTCATTTCTGCTGAAGTTGGTAGGTTTGGGTAAGCTATTGGTTTTTCTTTTAAGAATTGTAGGAAACTCTCCCCTGTTTACTGCAGAACTGAATAAAAATGTGTGCCAGTTGTCAATATCTATGTTATATCTGTCTGTCTTGAAACATCTACATGAGATGAGACATCTTGAGAGAGAGATAAAGAAAACAAGGTGGGAATTTTCATAGCGCTAAGACAACCTGCTTGCAATACGGAACTCAAGCCCAAATTTTGATAAGCAAAATATTCCAAACCTTCTGCCTACATTTGTACCTACATTTATTTATTTTTATTTTTAAAAAGAAAACCATTCAAATTTTGGCCTGAGGATGAAGCAATTAAATTTGCAAACAGTCATGAAGTTCTTAGTCTAAAACAAATAAAACTCGGATCCAGCCCTACATCCTAGCAATTATGAGCCACAGATGTATTGGGGTGCCAATAGTACCTTGGATCCCACCCAAGCTGTCTTTCCCAACCTCTTTATCTGCCCCCCCCCCCGCCCCCGAGTGCGGGATCAGCAGACTTGGCCCGCTTAGTGTCAGGCAGAGAGAATCAATCTATCATCAGCAAATATGGGACAGAGCTGGCCTGGGATTGTGCCTTTGGGCTGTTGCTGTGGAATGGATAGCCGCTTGGCCTGCCAGAATGGGAACAAGTGTGGGGCGCTGGCCGGTGCTACCATGGACGCAATCTGTCTACAATGTTGTTTCTGTGACTGGGAGAGATATTTATAGCCAGCCCCTTCTTTCTGTACAAAAGGAAATGGTTAGAATACTTACATACCTGCCCAAGGAGCCAAACAGGGCCAAGAACCAGACATATACAGATGGGATTCGGGCCAAGAATGCTCCAAGTCTCTCCAAGGCTTGGGAATGGTGTTAGGGCAATGTGCCACCACCTCTGGATCCCCAGCTGGTTGCGCAATCTCTTTTAGGCCTTAAGCACCTCATTACTGAATGCAATGCCCTGGTCATCCTCTCCTAGCAAATGCGATTCTTTCTGTCCTTGTGTAGCCTGTATGCAATATTCCAAGAATAAAGCCCAGTGCAAGATTTTTTTAAAAAAAAAAGAAACATCTGGCTCATATTATTCACAGTGCTGTCTGAGCTTGGTTGTTTTCTTGCAGATGTTTCATTAGCCAAACTAGGTAACATCATCAGAGCCTCATTTCAACTCTGAGCTACAAATATTGTCCTTTATTGGTATTATATTGTTCAGATGGGCAATTCTTTCCTGCTACAGGAGAGGCTGTGCCTTGTGGAATTGGAGAATCCCAAAGCATTAGAAACATGTTGGTAGGAAATAGTACCAGGCAGATATTATCAAGAGGTGGATTCTGCATGGAAAGTATATAGTTATGGACAGTGGTGAAATTCATTTTTTTTTAGTACCGGTTCTGTGGCTGTGGCTTGGTGGGCATGGTGTGGCTTGGTGGGCATGGTGTGGCTTGGTGGGCATGGCTTAGTGGGCGTGGCAGGGAAAGGATACTGCAAAATTTCCATTCCCACCCCCCTCCAGGAGAAGGATACTGTAAAATCCCCATTCCCACCCCACTCTGGGACAACCAGAAGGTGGTATTTGCCAGTTCTCCGAACTACTCAAAATTTCCACTACCGGTTCTCCAGAACCTGTCAGAACTTGCTGAATTTCACCCTGGTTATGGAACTTCTTACTAAAGTCTGGAACAGTTCGTATTAAAAGGAAATCAGGCTGCCAAAGAATAAGGTGGCTAGACACCATCAAAGCTGACACTAGCCAGAGCACAGAACAACTCAAAGAAGTAGTGCAAGATGAAGAGCTGGCCCATAGAATCACCAAGAATCAGACACGACTGAATAGATAAGATCATCATCATCATTACTGAAGTCCTTGTCCAGGATATCTTCACACTGAAGTTGGAGCAATACTGGGACATAGGGTTAAGTTTTCATATGTTTGTAGAACATCTACAGATCAGAAACCTTTAGACCTGTTTCCAGTGTCTTCTAATAACTCATGCATCATGCAGTGTGAGTTCAAGGAGGGAAGCCCAGAGACCGAAGGTGCTTTTTTTTCAAGAGGCAACTGGACTTTCTGGTTTTTCTTTGAAGATGCTTCGCTTCTCATCCAAAAAGCTTCTTCAGCTTTCTTGGATGAGAAATGAAATGTCTTCAAAGAAAAACCAGAAAGTCCAGTTGCCTCTTGAAAAAACCCACCTTTGGGACAATCATGACCTGTATGACTGAGAATCTCCATAGACGTGAAGCCCAGAACATTAACTCATACAGAGGCCAATAGACAATCTTCAGTGATAATTCTATGTCATACCTTATCAGGGGCATAATAGCAACATGGAGATTCTTCCCCTACCTACACTCATCGAATGAAACATGGAGTAGAAGAAGGAAGAGTTCAAAATGGTACGATTTATACCGAGTCACAGTAGACACCATCCTCTATGAATGAGTGGGGTGTTTTTCCTTCTAAAAACTGTCTGTATCCAAATGTTTCAGAAGGGTTTTTCACACAGTATAAGATTGGAAAGCTAGATGGTCCAGCACTTGGCCCAGATTGGAAAAGAAGGTAGAGCTATACCTTATTTAACTGGATTATATTTGCAAGTCTGTTCAGATTAGGACATCAAAGAAGTTCAGCAGGACAACAGCTCTTTGCCAGGCAGCAACAGATAGAAAGCGTTTGCCGTCTTCTTCTCCCGATGCCCTTATGCTGTTCATCTTGTGATGTGTCAACTTTTACGGCATAAGATCATCACTGCGTGGGTAAATCTTTCCTGAGGGCTGTTGGACCTCACTCAGACAATGGAAAGAGGAAGAGCTACTCCAAAGAGCCAACAATTTTGAAGAAATAATGGTTTTTATGGTGAATAATTAACATTGTGCTTGTTTTCTTGACACTTAGAGACTTTGGCTGAGATGTAGAGGGTTTGAATTCTTTCCTGGTCCTGGACAGAACTCACCGTGCAGGAGGCTTTTTTCATGCAGAGTAGTCACCCAATCCATGGGAGCAGAGCTTAAGGACTTTCTGGCAAAGGGACAACAGAACGGCCCTGTAATACGCTGCCCTGAAGCTCCACTCAGCACCATGAGCCCCTGGAGAGGCCTGGACAGCTGCCCACTTTCCCAGCTCATAAATCTAGACATTTCTGCCCATGGCTTCAGCCAGCTCAGCTGTCACTAAGGCATTCACACTGGCCCTGCAAACCCATGGCTCTCGACCAGGTAGCAAGCAAATCGGCAGTAAATCAGCCCAAACTAGAGAAGTTCTGGCAGTTCATCAGATGAAAAAGCCTTGCATTCTCAGGCAATCCAAACTCCATCGAGTACCAGACACTCCAGGGGTGCATTCCTACGTACAGCTTCCTCCCAACTCCACCGCCGTAGCAGAGAGTGTCCTCTAAAGTCACATAGTGACATCGGTTGGGTCCTCGTTCATCCACTAGCAGGCTGCCCAAGAGATTGGGATGAGGATTTTTGGATGACTTCTGGGCTATTATGTGCAATCCTGATTTGAGCTGCAATCTTCAGGGGGCTTATCTGAGAGTAAGAACCATTAAACACAATGGAAGCAGGTATCCATGTGCTCGTACTGATGTCCAAATGGCTGTGCAGACTGTTCGCCAACAAATAAGAGAGAGAGAAAAATGCGCTGGTGGAGAGACAAAACGTTCCCTGAAAATCTGCTTTCTTTCCACTTGTTTGTTACCCTGTTCATAGTAATTACCTTGCCTAATTGTAGCCTGAGGGACACGGTGGCTAAGTGGCTAAGACACTGAGCTTGTCGATCAGAAAGGTCGGCAGTTTGGCAGTTCGAATCCCTAGTGGCGCATAATGGAGTGAGCTCCCGTTACTTGTCCTAGCTTCTGCCAACCTAGCAGTTCGAAAACGTGAAAATGCAAGTAGAAAAATAGGAACCACCTTTGGTGGGAAGGTAATAGCGTTCCGTGAACCTTTGGCGTTTAATCATGCCGGTCACATGACCACGGAGACGTCTTTGGACAGTGCTGGCTCTTTGGCTTTGAAATGAGATGAAATGCCCTGCCCCCTAGAGTCGGAAATGACTAGCACAAACATGCAAGGCGAATCTTTACCTTTAATTGTAGCCTAGGTGCTATTTCCTTCTATGCATTTTCCTTCCCCCAAATCCCAGCATTTAGGAACTCTGCAGCATACACGTTTATACAGTATATAAATGAAGTCACTGCTTCCTGATTTTCATGTAGTGGCGAATCCTGATCAAAAAAGAATGCCTTACTTTTTTTCTAAGCGCGCAAGGGAAAAAAGGGGAATTGATGACTAATCACCGAGTTTAAACTAAAGGTACCGTTTGCTGCAATTTCTTGCAAATGTTGCAAGTAACCATTTTCAGTCCATGAAAAGCCAGCTGATTCTGCAAAGTTAGTTAACTAGAGAGTGGCTAGATTACACCTGGGAACTGAATGGCATCCTTGTAGTTGGAGGATAAATGGTAGTGTCAGACAGATTGATTTAATGAGGGAGGGTCAGGGAAGGGTCAGGTGGTAACATCTTGGTGGTGTTGGGCAGAGGGAGAAGGCATACCCAGTACCTTGTATCAATTCCATCTTTCAGCCTCCAGTTCTAAATCCTGGCCATCAAATCCCCAGTAGCTTTGGTTTCAGGTTGTTGCTGCTTAGGCCAGGTCAGCCTGGAGTTCCTTAGCATGATAACAGAACCAACCTGGAGTGTATTGCTAAGATCTGGATGGGCACTGAATAGGTGGGGTACCTATTGGTCCCACTAAGTAAACCAGACCAGGAAATCAATTCCACTTGAAGCCTAATACTACTTTTATTGAGATTGTCTATAAGAGAATCTTGGATATCCGATTGTTCTGTATCTCCCCCTTATGCTTAAGTAAAAGAGGAATGTCTGCTCAAGCCACTTTGGAATGTTATATCAGTGTTTCTCAACCTTGGCAACTTGAAGATGTCCGGACTTCAACTCCCAGAATTCCCCAGCCTGCATTCGCTGGCTGGGGAACTCTGGGAGTTGAAGTCCGGACATCTTCAAGTTGCCAAGGTTGAGAAACACTGTGTTATATTATAGTTCTGGACTCCATGTTTCAGCACCTTTTCCTTAGGTAGTGATTCCTGCCTATTTCCATCAAGGTCAACGTCCTTGCTTTCTACAGAAATGTGCTCACTAATATTTGAATGTGGCATCAGCTAGGACTAGGATAGGGCTTGGGTGTAGCTTTTGGCACATGGAGACAATTGTGACTTTCAAAGATGCTGCTCTGCAAAGACCATGAAACTCTCTTTGGGAAGTAGGGAAGGAATTGGAATGCTGTGCAGAAGGGAAATTAGCACAGCAGCTTCTCCTCCTGAACTGCTGAATGCCATGGCTTGGTTGACAGAGTGACATTCCTCAGACCTATTGCACTGGGAGCCCGCAAACCGTCTTCCTTAGGCACCAAATTGAACTCTGAAGCAGTTTAGGAATCCATATCCATCACGGTGATCATGGACCCGACGTAAGTCATCAAGGGACTGACAACAGTGGGGGTTGCACATTAGGTGTGAGTTTTTGTCTCAGAGCAGTGGCAATATGATCTGGAGTTGGGGATTGTTACTTTCGGTCTCCTGTGCTCCAAGATCACCACAGATAGGGATTACAGCCAAGAAATTAAAAGACATTTGCTCCTGGGGAGGAAAGCTATGACAAATCTAGACAGCATATTAAAAAGCAGAGACATCACCCTGAATTAAATTGCATATAGTCAAGGCTATGGTTTTCCCAGTTGCAATGGATGATTGTGACCATTAAGAAAGGCTGAGCGCCAAAGAATGGGGGCCTTTGAACTAGGGTGCTGGAGAAGACTCCTGAGAGTCTCTTGGTTGGATTGCACGATGATCAAACCGGTCAGTCCTAGGAGATCAACCCTGACTGCTCTTTAGAAGGCCAGATCCTGAAGATGAACTCAAATACTTTGGTCACCTAATGAGAAGGAAGGACTCACTGGAGAAGAGCCTAATGCTGGGAAAGATTGAGAACAAAAGAAGAGGGGGACAGAGAATGAGGTAGGAGGCTGGATGGAGTCACTGAAGCAGTAGTCGTGAGCTTAAATGGACTCCAGAGGATGGTAGAGAACAGGAAGGCCTGGAGGAACATTGTCCATGGGGTCGCAATAGGTCAGGCACAAGTTCACAACTAACAATAACAACTCTCTGCCTGACAGAGCAGATTGCGCTTTGCTTTGAGATTCTTTCTCCCAAACCCAAGAAGAAAGGACCATTTCAGAGATTCCAACCCAGGTTCTTACAGAGCCCACTGGATTTCATAGGATGCTTGATAAATTTCTGGAGGACCTGATATATACAGTAGATTCTGATAATGTGAACATGTTTGGAGATCTGAGGTGTGAGTGCTGACATCTGTTATTCAGATCCATATCCCTTGGTTAACACTTTCTGGGATGGGACAAGGGACTAAGTCTAAATAATGGTGACTATATCCTTGAGAGAGGTGTTTTGCCTGAGCTGAATGAGGCAGTGGCCTGCCTCCTTTACAAGAAGCTATTACTAGACCCAATGGTGTTGGACAATTCCTGACTACCTCCAATCTTCCCTTCTAGGGAAATTTGTTGAGAAAGTATCAGGCTACAGTTTCAGAGAACCCTGCAGGGAAAGGATTATTTGGCTCCCTTCCAGTCAGATTTCAAGCTTGGGCAAAGAATACTGAGATAATAAGGGCCATGCTTGTTGATGACCTATGTGGGACCAGAATAGGAGAAATGCATTTATCTTGGCAGTCTTCAGATTCATTGGTATCTTTCTGGACCAACTCAGGAGGTTAGAAGTGGGAGGCCCAGTTCACGCTGCCTTTTCTCCTTCTGCCAGAGCCAATTCCAGTCGTGTTGATGCTTCAGGGCTCAATTCCCTCCTCAGTCCTGTTCAAATTCTACATGAGGCCATTGGATGAAGTCATCCATCAACATGTGTTTAATATTATCAATATGCTGATGATACCTGGCTGGTTATATATTTCAATTTTTGACTGGCTAGCCAAGCAATTCTACTGAGGTTGTTTCCATATTTATAGTATGTGGAGTTCTAAACAGAAAAAAAAGGGTTCAGGCTCAACTTTATCAAAATTAACTATAGATTTTAAGGCTCCCTGGACCTGAAGATTTTCCAGTTTTGGTTCTGGAGGGGATCACATTGTCCCAACATACCTGGTGTGCAATTTGGGGATTCTCCTAAATTCCACCTGAGGAGCAACTGTAGTTCTGAAATCTTATGTGCCAATTGTAACAGATTAACAGAGTTGGAAGTGACCTTGTAGGTCATCTAGTTCAACCCTCCTCCCAAGCAGGAGACCCTACACCATTTCTGACAGATGGCAGTCCAGTCTCTTCTTGAAAGCCTCCAGTGATGAAGCTCCCACAACTTCCGAAGGCAACTTCTGTTCCATTGGTTGCTGGTTCTCACTGTCAGAAAATTTCTCCGTATTTCTAGGTCTCCTTGATCAGCTTCCATCCATTATTCCTTGTCTGGCCTCCAGGTACTTCGGAAAATAGATTGATTCCCTCCTCTCTGACCAACGAATTTGCTGGTCACCAAAAGGGCAGCAAAAGTGAGGATTGTTCGGTCGTTTCTCTTGGCAGTCCCTAATCATAGTCATTCATGCCTTGGTCTGGATTACTATATGGGATTGCCCTTGAAGGCCACTTAGAAGCTATAGCTGGTCCAGAATGCAATGGCACAAGTAATTGTGAATACACCACTATATCCCATGTAACAGTGATGTTTTGTGAGCTGCATTGATTGTTAGTGGGTTCTGAGGGCAATCCACGGTTCTAAGAGCCCCTACCTCTGATTACTTTTGCCTATCCAATAAGATCTAAGAGAGTTCCCATGATCATGGCCCCACCATTCAAGCAATGGAATAGCGCTCCTCCCCAGAGTCAGATGTCCCCAACTCTTTCCACCACATACTGTCAGGAGGCTTCAAGATTACTTCTAGTTTTTCAGAAAGGCTTTGTCGCAGTGTGTGTGTGTGTGTGTGTGTGTGTGTGTGTGTGTGTGTGTGTGTGTGTGTGTGTACGAGGTGGGCGGTTATATTTGATTGATTTTAATTGTGGACAGTACCCAGACTCACATGTGGAAAGGGAGTATATAAGCTGAACTAATAAATAACAATTAATAAATGCACATGACATAATACAGAAGAAATCTGTCATATAACATGCATGCCTGTCCTCAATTCACATTTCCTATATAAATCATAAAAGGTCTTCCTGGGTCATCTGATCTCTCTCTGCTTACATTGGAGTCTCGTGGACAATAGTTGGGTAAATAGCTTGAACGGCAGAGGTTAGCAGCCGGAGTGCTAACACAACTGAAAATCACCACTGCATATTTTGGGGGGAATAAATCTACATCAAGGTGTTGCTCCATCCTTTTCATGTACTGTAGGTGAGGGAGTCAGGATAGATTGAGAAGATAGGATCTGCAAGAGGGGCAGACATTTAGCCCCTTACACCTGGACACAGGTATACACAGATGAATAAGGTGTTCCTAATGCAATAATGGGGTGAATTAGAGAATCTCGGAAAGTGATAAGCAGGTGTCATCAAAGCTCTGCCCATTTTTCTATGCGCATTGCGCATAAAAGCCTTGAATTTTTACAAAAGGCTCACTCATCAAAGTAAGCTTTGGCCACACTGTCGTGACTAATCTTGACTTTTTTGCTCACACCCTGCAAACACCTCTGGTCCTAGGACAGGTGTCTAGGACAAATCGTGGGGGCATATTGTCTGCACCATTAAATACAAAGAGCGATGGCATTGAATTGCCTTGCAGCATTCCGGCCCCCTTCTTAGGATTTTCTTTTTACCACAGCATGATCCAGCAGCAGCAACACTTCTTCCACTCCTAACTGTGGGATTGGGGTGGGGGGAATGGGGCGACGACTCCCATTTGCCCAACTTTGGCAAGGAGAGGCTCTTTCTGCTGG
Source organism: Thamnophis sirtalis (assembly GCF_051295495.1). NCBI lineage: Eukaryota > Metazoa > Chordata > Lepidosauria > Squamata > Natricidae > Thamnophis > Thamnophis sirtalis. The sequence continues at coordinate 19,621,249 of NW_028261386.1, read as the reverse complement.
ATCTTCGTTCAGCTGGAAGAGCCTCTCCTTGCCAAAGTTTGGGCAAATGGGAGTCGTCTCTCCTCCATCCCACAGTTAGCAGTAGAGATTTCCAGCCTTCGTTTATTCATAAGTTCATTCAGGTGTGTGATGGTGGCACGCAGAGCCTTCTCTGCTGGCACAGGCGCCATCGCCCCAGGTCAGATCTCTGTGGCGTTTCTTTCGTGACCTTCTGTTTCCCTGCAAAGGATGAAAAAGAAGCTCGCAAAAGAAAAAAGATCTCACCTCTTGCCACGCTGCCCGTGTTGGGATGCCCTCCTCCTGCCAGCCAGCTGGCCTTTGAGTCTCTGCTACGCATGCATACATGTCCATGCATGTTTGCAAATATGCATGTTTGCACGCATGCCTTTCAGTTTGGGCATGCATGCGCGCCCAGTTTGGGCACTTAGTGGCTAAAAGGTTTGCCATCACTGATTCAGGTATTTATGTGAATGTTTTGAATTTCTTCTTTCTGGACTTTTTGCAGCTTGGACTGAGATGCCATGTACAAAATAAGCTATTGATGAACTTGTGTCCATCCCATGTCTCTTTACCTTTAACATTTTTCATGTTCCTTTTCTAGCCTCCCCATGAACAAGGTGGAGGAAATGTCTGATAGTAAGCCTCCTTCCCTGGAGTTCAACCTCTTTGCTCTTCTCCACCTCCAGACTGATTTGGTCGGGTCCTGATTTACTTTTCCTGGTAAATCAGGACCCTAAGCAAATTCTTCTCCCCGAACCAAGTTTCTTCTCCAAGGCATCTGATAAGACTCTAGATCATCATACTGCAGAATGCTGCTGAGAGCTATTTCTGGGGCTGGAAGAACATGAGATCATTCCAATCGTATGGAATTTATATGGAATTTTTCCCCCTATACAAGTCTCCTTGGAGCTATAAAGATTTGAGCCAAGAGATGCCTTTTGGATAAAACAAAAAGTCCTCAGAGATTCTGTTAGTAACCCAGAGCTCCCGTCTGGAGACTTTTCACCAAATCATTATTGATGTTTGCAATCCAGAGGCTCCCTCAGCTGAAGACAAGCTAAGGGCAAAAAGGATGGGAAGCAGTTTTAGAGCTGTGTTGTTTCTTATGGTTTGCTCAGGCAAACATACCTCTCATCACAAGAGCCGAGGTGGCGCAGTGGTTAAATGCAGCACTGCAGGCTACTTCAGCTGACTGCAGTTCTGCAGTTCGGCTGTTCAAATCTCACCGGCTCAGGTTTGACTCAGCCTTCCATCCTTCCGAGGTGGGTAAAATGAGGACCCGGATTGTTGTTGGGGGCAATATGCTGACTCTGTAAACCGGTTAGAGAGGGCTGAAAGCCCTATGAAGCGGTATATAAGTCTAACTGCTATTGCTATTGCTATCATTCCTATTAATCCAATGGATTGCAGACATGATACAACCACCTGCTATCAGAATGGAAATGGGAGGAATAGTTGCAACCAAAGCTTCCAATCTCTCAGCCTTAGATCTGCAGATCTTCTCTCCGCTTAAACAGGCTTCAGCAGCTCCCCCAAAATGTCCCTATTTTCTGGAGCGTGTGCTCTTCTTTTGTTAGCAACATGAATAGGGACAAGAAACACCATCCCTCTTTGATGGATGAGATTTGTCTACTTTAGCAATAGCAATAGCAGTAGACTTATATACCGCTTCATAGGCCTTTCAGGCCTCTCTAAGCGGTTTACAGAGAGTCAGCATATTGCCCCCAACAATCTGGGTCCTCATTTTACCCACCTCGGAAGGATGGAAGGCTGAGTCAACCCTGAGCCGGTGAGATTTGAACCGCTGACCTGCTGATCTAGCAGTAGCCTGCAGTGCTGCATTTAACCACTGCGCCACCTCGGCTCTACTTGAGCCTCGAATGGTATCTCCACACAGCAATTGTATCATTTTAATCCAAGGTTAGGATTTAACATGTTGTATGAACTCAGCCATGGAGCCACAAACTAAATAACTACGCTGGGTGAGTGTGTCATGCTATTTCATACAGAACAGCATTTTGTTATTCAGGGATTTTTGAAAACAGAAAACTGAGTCAATTGACTTAGGTAAAGGCAAAGGTTCCCCTTGTACATATGTGCTACTCGTTCCCAACTCTAGAGGGCGGTGCTCATCTCCATTTCAAAGCTGAAGAGCCAGTGCTGTCCGAAGACGTCTGTGTGGTCATGTGGCCGGCATGACTAAATGCCGAAGGAGCGCGGAACGCTGTTACCTTCCCACCAAAGGTGGTTCCTATTTTTCTACTTGCATTTTTACATGCTTTCGAACTACTAGGTTGGCAGAAGCTGGGACAAGTAACAGGAGCTCACCCCATTACGCGGTGCTAGGGATTCGAACCGCTGAACTGCCGACCTTTCTGATCGACAAGCTCAGCATCTTAGCCCCTGAGCCACCTTCAATTGACTTAATAATGGTTAAGTCTAGATCTCACAATTGGTCTTTCAATTTGACATTGTCAGTGTATTCCACCAGGACAGGAAGACCTAGGCTGCAATCTCTCATTTAGTCATGGAGTTCAATGGGGGATTAGGATTTTTTTACTATGTTCATACAACATGCTTAATTAAATCAGTTAAAGATCTAACAGCTGCATTTGTGAAGCGCATTGTGTTTGATTAGTACTAACCATGGTTTAGGTTTTTAGCATCTTGTGTACTTTCCAGCCACTTCGTTACATTAAGTACCAGTGTATTTTCTGAATCCTGAAAATGGGTTAATTCAATAAACAAGAGTGTTCTGTGAACATTGTCACTATTTTTTTAGGTTTATTCACCTGACAGGCTTGTTCTGGGGATAAAATGGGAAGGATATAAATGTAAATTTGAATTTTTAGGGCTAAGATAGGCTGCAATTAAAGGTAAAGGTTGCCCCCGCACATATGTGCTCGTCGTTCCCGGCTCTAGGGGGATAGTGCTCATCTCCGTTTCAAAGCTGAAGAGCCAGCACTGTCGAAGACATCTCCTTGGTCATGTGGCTGGCATGACTAAACACCGAAGGCACACAGAACTGTTACCTTCCCACCAAAGGTGGTCCCTATTTTTATATTTGCATTTTTACATGCTAGGCTTGCAGAAGCTGGGACAAGTAACGAGTTCATTCCATAACGCAGTGCTAGGGATTCAAACTGCTGAACTGCCAACCTTCTGATCGACAAGCTCAACATCTTAGCTACTGAACCACCGCGTCCAACAGTTGCGGGCTGTGATTACTTTAATGTAAAGTTCCACTTGATTGTTCGGTTGCATTTTTATATCCTTTTTTTTTCCTGGCAGCTTAAACAGGCCCTCTCTATTTTCTCCTCAGACTGCATCTGTGAGGTAGATTGGGGTGAAAAAGAGTGACTGACCCTTGAGCTCCATAGCAGACCGGGGACTTATATTTGGTTCTCCATCCACAGCAGGGGTGAAATGCTACCGGATTGGACTGGTTCGCCTGAACCAGTAGTAAAAACTGCTACCAGTTCGCCCAAACTGGTAGTAAAAAATGCTACCGGTTCAGGTGAACTGGTCGTTTTGATGATCAGCTATGTGACAATCAGCTGTGCCATGCAACTGTCACGATTGTTGCACAGGTAATTGTCGGAACTACCGGTTCGCCCAAATCAGTAGCATTTTTACTACCAGTTCGGGCAAACCGGTAGCATTTTTTACTACCAGTTCGGGCAAACCGGTAGCATTTTTTACTACCAGTTTGGGCGAACTGGTAACATTTTTAACTACCATTTCATGCGAACTGGTAGCATTTTTTACTAGCAGTTCGGGTGAACCAGTAGCATTTTTTACTACCAGTTCAGGCGAACCGGTAGAATTTTTTACTACTAGTTCAGGCGAACTGGTAGCATTTTTTACTACCAATTCTGGCGAACTGGTAGTTCTGATGATCAGCGCATGCGATGTGCATAAAATGTACATGAGCGCATGAAGCAAACCGGTAGCAAAGTGAACCGGTAGCAGACTTCAGAGCATTTCATCCCTGATCCACATCCAACACTTTAACCGTATAAAATTCTGTTTGGAATATCTACACAGATTTGCCAAAGATTGATTCAGGAAAGCCTATGACTTCCTTCTATGTAGTCTGCTGTTTGGGAAAGAAATGAAGCAAATGTCAAAAACAATGGGACAGAATAAAAACAAGAAATTACAGTTTGAGAAAGAAGGACAGGTTCCCATTCACTTTTGGCTGTGGCACTGACTGCTACATGATTTGCTTTAGCCTTGCTCACCAGATTGGCTATAAGATTCCTTCCATGAAAAAAGGTTGCCCATCCTCACCTTGAAAGCAAAGCGGGATAGAAATATAATAAAATAAAACACGTTAAAATTCAACCTTAAAATTCTAAGACTTGCATTTACACAACATGTAATCTTGGTTTGTTTGAGGTTGTGCATAGTTTAGTATGTTGAGGAACCCAGGCCATTTAGTTAATATATGGTTATAAATTCCGAAGCCAAGTAAGATGCGTTGTCCAAAGACAGACAATGTATCTGAAAAAAGATGCTCATTATATTTAGGATAACTTTGATCCCAACACTCTTGGGAAGACCATGTTTGACTGGGCCATCCCAGTCGCTCCCAACCAGTTCGCAATGCACCCATCCCAGAGAAATTTGCTTGGCAGCTACCCCTTCCTGTGTCCTGTACCTGACAGGCAATGAGCCAGGGTTCACAGGTGCTGCGAATGGAACAAGTGAACCCCGCCGGCACCTCACGGGGGCATCTGAGACTTCAGCTTAGCTTTGCTTCCAGCTCCCCTCCCAGCGCTGACCGAATCCCCAGCCAAATGGCACAACGGAGCCAAGTGGAGCTGTTTGCACAGCTGTGGCTGCCTGAGCTGAGCGCCAGCCCCTGGGAACATGGTGTCTAGGAAAGCACCAGCTAATTTGAGAATTTCTCTGCAAAGACCCAGCCTGTCAGAGGGGCCAGTCCAGGAATGTCTGCTTGGGAGCTGAGCCAAGAGGCCAGGCCGGTCCAGTAAAGTGACAGATGCAGAAGGGTTGGGTTAAGATGGCCTGCTCCCTGCTGTGTTTGTACCGCAAGAGGACTTGCGGCCTTGGTTAGCAATGGAAACAAAGTGAAACGTGTGAAACAGGCTATTAAAGAAATGGTTTTAGAACGCAGCTGAGTTTTTGGCCCGGAGGATGATTGCACATTTCAGCATGATCCAAGACAGGGCTGGAAACCCGGCAGAGCCTAGCAGCGGGGTGGGGAAGAAGGGCTCTTTTTTATCTCTCTGCCAGCTGCTAAAGTGATGTGGGAGCTGCAGCCTGTAAAAAGCTCCATCACTAACACGCTTCTGGAGTAGAGAGCAGTAGTGTCTCTTTTCCATAGAAAAGAGCATACTTCAAAATAGGCAAAGATATACATAGGCCACAAGGGGGAGCTGTGCTTCTTTAAATATCTCAATGTAGCATAGCATAGGATGGGATGGGATGGAATGGAGAAGAGAGAGAGGAGAGGAGAGAAGGGAGAATGGAATTCAATTCTTTATTGGCCAAGTGTGATCGGACACACAACAGAACACAGTTCTGTGTGTGTGAGGGGGGCGTTAGAATGGAATAGAAGGTATCCTCAACTTATGACCACATAATAATATATACTTCAATAGCATTGGCTAAATATTCTTCATATATTTTGTGATTGTGGCATTTTGCCGCAGTGGCAGAATCTCCATCTGCTTTCTTGTGAGCAAAATATACCTTTTGTAAATTGGATATGTTCAGTCGCTAAAAGGACCTGGTTGCAGAGTTTTATGTAAAAGGTGTCTTTCTACATCAATGTTTTGAGTCTTGTTAGTTCCAGCTGGGACCCGTGGTTGCATTCTCTCACAGTTTGTCTATCTCAGCATCCTATTTTCCACCATCCTGGCTAATATCACAGACCCTCCAGAAAACCTATAAGTACAGTTCATTTCTAAGGTTTGACCCCAGAAACTAAGGTAGCCTTGCTCAGAACAAGGAGGTTCTACTCATCGTGATGTGCACCGGAGTCTTTCAACTTTAGCAACATTAAGGGGCATGGAGCACAGCATGCAGGCTGGGGAATTCTGGGAGTTGCGGTCCACACTTCCTAAAGCTGCAGAGGCTGAGAAAAACACTGATCTGGACTAACAAGAACATATGGGCCTTATTTGACCAGAAGATACATGGCCTATCAAACAGAACAAAAATGAGGTCCCCAAAGACTTAGTCCATGTATCCCACCAGTAAGCCTGTGCAAAATGTTCTCCGTGAAATATTCCAATCCCAAAATGGGCTGCTCTTATCATTTATGGCATACTTATCGTGCCTTGATTTGAGGTCGGTCACATTTGGAATGTTCAAAACAGCCTTCCAAACCTTGGGAATTCAAACATTATTAAATTGTTATTATCAGCAACCGAGTGTCTTAGAATAGATCCAGAATCCTTTGTGAATTGTATGGCTGCCAGTTGCTTCATATCATATTGTTGAGTCTGGCTTGGTCCTGACTCCCTCGGAACCGCCCAATATGGATTTGATCTCCACATCCCCATTGCGTGCTTGCTTGATCTTCGGAAAAAGCAACTCTCAGGAGGGCCAAGAGGGCTGAACTCCTCCCTGCTCCCTTGGGGACCCTGTTCTTGGTCTATTTGAAGTTTGTTACGGAACACAAAAGGAATTTGGGGTACATATTATACATATCTGTAATATATAGTACTGTAGAGGGAAGGCCAATGGGGGAATGATGATTCTGAATGGTTTACTGAAAGGAGGAACTTCTAGAGTTATCTGGAATTGGTGGAGAAGGGTGCCCCCTTATGGTCACCAAGCAGACTGTGTTCTCTGAGGCAGCACTCCTTTGGGGAATGGAATTGCTAGAATAGATCAACCGATTTAAACAAAAAACAAAAAACTCAGCAGCAGTTTTGGTTCAGAATGCCTGGTGGCTTGTCACACCATCAAATGATGCTCCTCTATGTGAAAGTACTAGTTTCAGTAGTAGGTTACAACCAGGGGTGGGTTCCTGCCAGTTCTAACCTCTTCTATAGAAGAGGTTCCACAAATCTATAGTGCCGTTTAGAACCGGTTCCAGCTCCCTCCCCCCACCTGTCCGCACATCATCTAGATGAAGAGCAAGAGGATGAATTCGGGAGTTGAAGTCCACAAGTCTTAAAGCTGTCAAGTTTGAACGCCCCTGGGGTTTTCTTTTTCTAAAGGGTTAGGGGTGTGAGGGTCTTGTAACTTGACAGCTTTAAGACTTGCGCGCTTCAAATGCCAGAATTTCTGAGCCAACATTTTGGTTGCTAAGCAAAAGCGTTATTAAGTGAGTTTCACCACATTTTACAAGTTGGCCACGCCCACCCAGTCACATGGCTGCCAAACCACTCCCACCCAGTCACATGGCCAGCAAACCACTCCCACCCAGTCACATGGCCAGCAAGCAACTCCCACAAAGCAGGCCACACCTACAGAAGAGGTTCTAAAAAAAATTGAAACCCAGGACTGGTTACAACTACCTTTCACCTTCAGCACAGGGTAGTTTTACTGAATTACAGCCCTCTCCCCTAAAATCCTTCATCTTTGGCCATGCTTCCTGGAATTGTAATCAAGTGGCATCTCCATAATCTAGAACTGTGATAGCGAACCTATGGCACGTGTGCTACAGGTAGTAGGCCGAGCCCTCTATGTGGGCACTTCAAGCCATCATCCCAGCTCAGCTGCACTGTGAATGCCTGTGTGCCTCCTGCCAGCCAGCTGATTTTCAGGTTTCTGCTCTGCATGCGTGGAGGGCGGGGGCATGCGCAGGCGGCTGGGATGGGTCATACAAGCCTGTGAGGGGTGGGGGAGAGCGCGGGGGAGCAGAGCGACCTCCCTAGCCCATTTGCTCTCAAGAGGCTGCAGGAAGGCCTACTAGGCCCAAAACAGTCACAGGAGGGATGTTGCACGCATGCGTGGGGGGGGAGCATGGGGGTTGTCACGCACGCATTGCATTATGGGTGCGTGCACGTGCTGCGCGCTGTCACGCAGACGCTTTTGCTACGCGGTGACAAAAAGGTTATCCATCACTGATCTAGAACATCCTGAAAGGCCTTTAAAGATTTTGAAGGGCAAGGTGGCAGACAACAATGTAAATTAATTCCAAAGCGGAGCAGGTAACACCATTCCTCCGTAAAGATCTGCTGGAAAAGGAAACTTCCAGAAAGAGTGAAGTGGGGATTGTCTGTCCTTAGAAGAAATTGGATATTTTTTTGCAAAGGGCTATTGGAGGTGACACAGTGGCAGAACATGGGCTATCAATTATAGTGCATAATTATCATATTCCTTATCTTGTCTAACAGCCTTGGCAGATTGCAAAATTAGTACGGTAGTAACAAAGGTGAAAAATAAAAAGTAAAAGCAGTAAAAATGTTAATAAATAGCACAGGAAAGATATGCTCAAACATGTGATAACCACAATACCAGAATAGTGTTGGCACCTAAAACATTTTTTTTTTCAAAATGCTTGGAAGAAGAACATAGAATAATAATAGGTACCTTGGAGGTCTTCTAGTGCAGTGTTTCTCAACCTTGGCAACTTGAAGATGTCCGGACTTCAACTCCCAGAATCCCCCAGCCAGCATTCGCTGGCTGGGGAATTCTGGGAGTTGAAGTCCGGACATCTTCAAGTTGCCAAGGTTGAAAAACACTGTATCTAGTGCAACCCACTACTTGAGCAGGAGACCTTATACCATTTCAGATAAATGGTTCTCCAGTCTCTTTTTGAAAGCCTCCAATGATGGAGCATCCACAACCTCTGAAGACAAGCTGTCCCATTGGTTCATTGCTGTCATTGTTAGGAGATTTCTCCTTAGTTTTAAGTTGCTCCCCTCCATGGTTACTTTCCACCTGTTGTTTCTCATCATGCTTTGGAAAATTGGTTGACCCCCTTGTCTTTGTAGGAGTCCCTCAAATATTGGAGCACAACTATCATATTTCCCCTAGTCCTTCGTTTCATTAGACTAAGCATACCCAATTCCTGTAACTGTTCTTTGTATGTTTTAGCCTTCAGCCCCCAGTCATTCTTGTTGCTCTTCTCTGTACTCTTTGCAAAGTTCTAATATCTTTTTATATGGTGATGACCAGAACTGGATGGAGTATTCCAAGGGTGGTCTTACTGAGGCTTTGAAAAGTGATACTAGAACTTCATGTGATCTTGATTTTCTCTCTCTCTCTATTAATGCAGCCTAGAAGGTTGAATGTTGGTTTTATTTATATGCTGCCCTTTTCCCCCGAAGGGGGCTCAGGGCGGCTCACAACTCAATCAGGGAAGGGGGATACAAACAAAAAATTAAAAGACACAAAACAATACATAATTTAAAGCACACGACAGTCATACCATTCGAGATGGGGACAACAATTCTTTAGCCCCAGGCCTGTCGGAACAGCCAGGTTTTAAGGGCTTTGCGGAAGGCCTGGAGGGTGGTGAGGGTTCGAATCTCCACGGGGAGTTCGTTCCAGAGGGTCGGAGCAGCCACAGAGAAGGCTCTCCTCCGGGTATGACATGGATTGGATATAGCCTTCCCTGGACAAAGAGAACTGGGCAACTGCAGTTCAGCTAACCACTGCCACACACTCCATGTGATGCCACCTTTGAAGGCAATTCATGAACTACAGCTGGCAGAGGACACAGCAGCCAGGCAAACACTGGAAATAAACTTGATGCCACATCATAAGATCAATAATGTTATCACACTGGTTGCCAAGAAGCTTCTGAATACGATTCAAAATATCTTCACTATACACACAGCTCTGGGTTGTTTTAGGGATCACCTCCATATTGTGAAATTCTGTAGGCAAGCTATGCTCAGGATCCTGCTCTATTGAGAAATGAAATGGGCAAGAGGCCGAAAGCAGCCCTTTTCTGTGATGGCCCCTTCCATCTGAAGCAATGTTTTTGGTAATTTTGGGAACGTTAAGATGTATGGACTTCAGCCCCCAGAATTCCCCTGACAGCATGGAGGTACACCCGTGACCCGTCAAAAGCGCGGAGGACAAAATCACGCTCGACGAAAGCGCGCATGTGACGTCATCACAGCGCGACGGAAAAAATTAAAAATTGAAATAAAATTAAAATTAAAGCAAGCCGATTCACATAAAGGTAAGGGTTAGGGTTAGGGTTAGGGTTAGGGTTAGGGTTAGGGTTAGGGTTAGGTTAAGGGTTAGGGTTAGGGTTAGGTTAAGGGTTAGGGTTAGATTTAGAGCGTTAGCGTTAGGTTTAGCGTTAGGTTAAGGGTTAGCGTTAGGTTTAGCGTTACGTTAACGGTTAGGGTTAGGGTTAGGTTTAGGGTTAGGTTTGGGGGGGTTAGGGTAAGGTTTTAGCTTTATTTTTACATTTTTCGATCACAGCGCAATGTTTTTGTCGCGCTGTGATGACGTCAAATGTGTGCTTTCGTCGAGCGCGATTTTGTCCTCCGCGATTTTGTGGTGGAACCGGTACACCAGCTGTTTTCCCTATTAGATTTTAGTAAAGACCTTTTTTTTTTTTAAGGGACTTCAATAGTTGAGTTTTGTGGTGGCAACAGCTGCTAGAGTTGCTATGATTTTATCTGATTTTATTGGGAATTAGTTTTATGGATATGTCCATGTTAATTTGATTTTAGAATTGTTATGTGAAGCTGGGAGTCACCTGGAGTCTTGGGTGATATATAAATAATTGTAATAAATAAAATGCTAGTTCTCTATACACTGAATTGATTAGACCACACCTTGAGTATTAATTCTGAGCATCACATTTTAAGAAGCATGCAGGCAAACCAATGCTGATGGCCAGAAGATGGAAAACTAAGGCTTATGAAGAAACCAAGAGAGCTGTGCCAGACGCCTGAGATGTAGTATCAGAGTATTCACCAAGTATCTGAAAAGGTATCATATGGGGCAGGGGTCTCCAACCTTGGCAACTTTATGACTTGTGCACTTCAATTCCCAGAATTCCTCAGCCAGCACATGCTGGCTGAGGAATTCTGGGAGTTGAAGTGCACAAGTCATAAAGTTGTCAAGGTTGGAGACCCCTGATATAGGGGATAAATGTTAAAGCCAGTTCTTCTCTCACCCAGAATCCAGGATGTTAGAAAATCATCTTAATATTCCAGAAGAGTCTGGTTGACTGTTAGGAAAACCTCCTGAGAATTAGAAGTGATTGACAGTGGAACAAATTGTTAAGAAAGAACTTTATTTCAATGAATACTTTCAAGCTGAGGCAAACCATCCATCCACCCATGACATTTTTTTTTTAGATGCCTGTACCAAGTTGGTAGTAGGATTCAGGACATCAACTGGACTTTCCCCACTTGCACCTAATCCAGAGGTGGCATTCAGCAGGTTCTGACCAGTTCTAGAGAACCGGTAGTGGAAATTTTGAGTAATTCGGGGAACCGGTAAATACCACCTCTGACTGGCCCCACCTCCCATCTATTTCTGCCTCCCGAGTCCCAGATGATTGGGAGGGAATGCAGTAACCTTCCCCTGCTATGCCCACCAAGCCACACCCACGGAACCGGTAGTAAAAAAAATTGAATCCCTCATCTGACCTAATCCCAGTATAAACATCCTCTAGTCCTTGTTGATTGCTTTGTGCTACCACATTCCATGATTCTAATAACATTTAAGGTGCTTGGACTTCAGTCCCCAGAATTCCCTAGCCAGCATGGAGATACATCAGCCTGCTTCCTTCCACTTTAGAATTTGGTAAAGACCCTTTTTATTTTTTAAAAAAATGGGACTTCAATACCTGAGTATGACATATACTCATATGAAGATGACATTACATATGAAATAACGTTAAGCCACCCATAGCTGCATTGGTGTTAAAGTGACACCAACTGATGGTACTTTCGGGGTAAAGAGTCTGCCATATTTCTTTTCCCATGTTGGTGGTGCCACAGGTCGGTCAGTCTTTGAGTCGGTCAAAAGAAGCCTGTCATTTGTTGGTTACTGAAGGCTGGTATTTCACGTGTTTCCTTTCTTCAAGTCCAGGCCACTTTTTGGGGGAAGAAAAATGGGGCACAGCTACCAGCTGCATTTCTGTGGCTGCCAGCCATCTAATTAATTTGGCTCGTCTGTAGGACTTCTTCTTTGCCATCTGTTGAGAAGACTTGTTTTGAGTGCTGAGTGGTGGAATCAATTTTTGAGAAGCTTGCTCAAGAGTGCAAGTCTAGCACTCTGTCAAGAGTGCTAAATTTACTCAAAGCATGTCTGCCAGTTGAGTGGGCTGGGGGACATTTCTATGTAAGTGTTCTCTAGAGAATTGTTCAATGGCTTAGGAAGTATCAACTTTTCACCAATGGCTAATCCCATTAGTCATCTGTCAAGCCTACCCACCAGTCATAACAATGCTACAATTGGATGGGTTGCCACCAGTTGGTAACTTCCTGAATAGAAGGTACCAATGTGTCTGGGGGCGCCCGTGGAAGCCCAAATGCTCTGCCAGTGAAAACAAGCTCCCAAGCTCTATTTCCGGATGTGAAGGCCTCCTGCAACCCTCGCCAGCAAAAATGGAGCTCTGGCAAAGGCCCTGTGGGCCGGTCCTTTGCTGTCTCCAGGGCAGCCCCACGGGTCAGATCTAAGCACCCCACGGGTCAGATCCAGGCCTTGAGTTCGGCACCCCTGATCCACTCCATCTCACTCTGCATGGCACGACAAAACCGCGCTGGTCAAAAGCGCGGCGATAAAATCGCGGCGCTAAAGCCGCGATGTCATCACTGCGCGTCATCACCGCCGCGGTAACAGAAGGGCGCTTTAAAACGGCGCCGCGGCAGAAAGCCGACTTCAATTAAGGTAAGCGTTAGGATTAGGTTTAGGGGTTTATTTTAGGGTTAGGTTTAGGGTTAGGTTTAGGGTTAGGGTTAGTGTTAGGTTTAGCGTTAGGGTTAGGTTTAGGGTTAGGTTTAGTGTTAGGTTTAGGGTTAGGGTTAGGGTTAGGTTTAGGGTACTGAGTGCTTGGGAATGCGCGATTTTGCCCTCCGTGATTATGTCATCGCGGTAGGGTCGCGTTTTTAGAACGGCGCGAATTAGTCTTCGCGCTTATGTCTCTGTGCAGAAGGGCTTCGCGGATTTGTGGTGGAACCCTCACTCTGATCTCAGAAAAAAAAATGCACAGCGCTCTTAAGTAAGATCTCCTCTGGCAATGTTTAGTTAATGCCAGCTAGGTCAGCAATTCCTGCCTTGAGAGAAGAGCTGAATGAGGGGTCATCGTGAGTGGCCTTTCTGTTTCCTTTCTGTCTTCTTCCGTCTGGTCTCTGGCCATCTGGGCAGCCTGCTTGTAGCTGGCTTCCAGGGCCTGAACAATGCAGGACACAACCCAGATGAAGCAACAAACGGAGGTCCACGTTATCTGAATCAGGATGTTCTCCAGATTCCAGTAGCAGCTTTTCAGTAGTGAAATCCTCTGGGTAAGCTGCTTTTCCAGGACCTGGCAAGCAAAAACAGGCAAGAACATGTCAGGAGGGTTGGGAGGAATGGCTTGAATGGTGGAGTTTTGGAAAGGGGAAAGGCCCAAGGACTCTCCGCACCACCACTCCACATTACCCCATCACCCTAGGGGACTCCATTAGCTGGGTTCAGACAATCTTCTTCCCCTTGAATAGCTTTCAAAAGTGACTCAATACATTGATGGAGGGCAGGTAAATTGAAGCCTATCATTATGAGCCACGGGGGGCGCAGTGGTTAGAGTGCAGTACTGCAGGCTACTTCTGCTGACTGCCAGCTGCCTGCAATTTGGGCAGTTCAAATCTCACCAGGCTCAAGGCTTGACTCAGCCTTCCATCCTTCCGAGGTGGGGAAAATGAGGACCCAGATTGTTGGGGGCAATAGGCTGACTCTCTGTAAACCGCTTAGAGAGGGCTGTAAAAGCACTGTAAAGAGGTATATACGTAAGTCTAAGTGCTATCAGGCTTGACACTGTGCCCAAATCTGCACTTTCCAGCTTTTGATTGCTTCTGCGCCCTATCAGAAGGACTTTTACCACTCTGTGTCTCTCACCAGCCTTCGCAGAAATGATCTCCAGCCGTATTCCTTGGCTCCATTGTGAATTTGCCAGGCCAACAGCAGGAGCATCATGGAGGCTAGGAGGACATTTTGTGCCCAACAGAAGAAGAAGTCTATAGTTAGCTCCAAGGAAGCTTGGATCCAGCACAGAAGATCCCACTGAATCTGCTTCAGACATAAATACCAACTCAGAATCCCCTCTTGCAGTGAGACAAGGTGCAGGTACAGAGTTCTCAGCCCCCCTCGAACTGCACCCTGTAGGTTTTTCCCCAGTGTTGGAAGCGAGGATCCTGGCTCAGGAAATTTGCTAGAAGGACGTGTCTTGGGCTCCATGGGGAAGCAATGCTTGACAAGAGATGGCACTGAGAGCACACAACACTCTTCAGAGATCTGTGAAGGAAGACAGCCACATACTGTCAGGTTCTTCCTCTTAACCAAGATAAATGCTATGCTAAACTAAATATCCTTTTGTTCTTTTTGCTATCCTGTTTAATCTATCAACTAAGCATTTATTCCTTCCTCCCCTTAGCATAGGGCAGTGGTTCCCAAACTTGGCAACTTTAAGACTTGTGGACTTCAACTCTCAGAATTCTCCAGCCAGCTGGAGAGCTAGCTGGAGAATTCTGAGAGTTGAAGTCCACAAGTCTTAAAGTTGCCAAGTTTGGGAACCACTGGCATAGGGAAATCAACCTCAAGGCCCATGGGCCGAATCCGGCCTGCGGGGTGCTTGGATCTGGCCCACGAGGCCATCCTGAAAATAGTGAAGTACCGGCCCATGGCTGCCTCTGCCAGTGGGTTGCAGGACACCGTCACAGCTGAAAGTGGAGCTCGGGAGCCCGTTCCACTAGCAGAGCACTTGGGCCACCATATGAGTGATGTCAAGCTGGCAAACCCCCCCCCCCTCGAGGTCAAATACTACCCTGATGAGGCCCTCAATGAAATCGAGTTTGACACCCTGCCTTAACACAACAATCCTGTAAAATCGCTTAAAGAAAAAGGCTAAATAATTTGAAAACAGCTACTAAACATACTAAACTGCAAAACACATTAACAGTGACCAAATTCACATTTGTAAACTAAATATTATACGGGTACACATAAATGAACCAAACAAGTTACAATATGCAACATGTTAAGCCACAAAATTAATCAAGCATAACCTGCCTTTTCTGCCATAAAATCTTTCATTAATTTGATTGAATTATATGCATAAAGCATATAAGGTGTGTTTGCCCAACTGAACCCCTTGAATCATTTCAATCATTTCAGCTTGCAAGCAGCCTTTGGCCGCTGGGAAGCTGTCGCTTTCTCTTCTAACTCCCATTTATAAATTTTCACTGGCATATTTTCACTTGTAATCCCTGGAATACTCCTTTGGTGGGATTCAATTTTTTTTACTACCGGTTCTGTGGGCATGGTATGGCTTAGTGGGCATGGCTTGGTGGGCGTGGCAGACACTGTAAAATCTCCATGCCCTCCCCAGTTCAGGGGGAGGATGCTGAAAAATTCCCATTCCCTCCTGATCAGATGGGACTCAGGAGGCAGAGAATAGAGACAGTTAGAGGTGGTATTTACCAGTTCTCCAAATTACTTAAAATTTCCACCACCAGTTCTCCAGAACCTGCTGAATACCACCTCTGGAATGCTTCCTCTCATCCATTCCTGTCAATAAATCCAATCCATGAACTGGACACCTATATTAACCCCAATCGCCAGTGTTCATCTCCATTTCTTTGCTGCCTTCTGTTAAGTGCCTTGTGTTGAATATCAAGAATTCATTAAGAACAGATTCCTCAGTCATCTTGTCCCGTCCCCCCACCCCACCCCCAATTCATCATCTTTTCTCTGGAATGATTTCTTCTCAGGTGGGAGGAGGGTGGCCCCTTGGAGCAGTCTCCCTTTCACTCTCTGCGCTTGGGAAAGAGCAGATTCTAACAGATTAACAGTGTTGGAAGGGACCTTATAGGTCATCTAGTCCAACCCCACCCCCACTCAAGCAGGAGACCCTTATACCATTTCTGACAAATGGCAGTGCAATCTTTTCTTGAAAGTCTCAAGCAATGAAGCTGCATTGGTTGATTGTTCTCACTGTCAGAAATCAGATTTCCCTATCAACAGGTACCCTGTTTCCCTGAAAATAAGATCTCCCTGGATAATAAGACCAATCGGGTTTTTGAACGCATGTGGTAAAATATGCCCTCTCTGAAAATATTGCATGCAGCACAGCAGCAGCCATGAGGTGACTACACTCGCCTCCTCCTGTACCTCAAAAATAATAAGACCTCCCCAAAAATAAGGCCAAGCGCTTATTTTGAGGGTCAAAAGAAAATAAGACCCTGTCTTATTTTGGGGGAAACACGGAGTAGATACCTACAGTTTCAAGGTCCTGAGAATTTTCAAAGAGGCAATGGTTTGTCCACAACTTCTTCCCTTTTGCTCCACTCTCAAGCAGCTGTAAAGCAGGTTCCAGTTAAATACCTTGGCTTTCAGCTTTGTGACATGACAGTGATGTCACAGCAGAGGTTACTCAATGTGAAATCCTGAAGACTGACCCCCCTTGTGACCATACACCAGGACTGGCTTTACACAATGCACTGTACCTTATACCCAGAAATACACCACAAGCACTACGTTCACTTTGCAAAATGAAGTTATATTACTGTTTCACACAATATGGTACTGCAATGGCTGAGATTGCACAGTATACTGAACCACAAACTTTCAGTCCCCAGGGTAGCCTAGATCAGAAGTCTCCAACCTTGGCAACATTTAAGACTGGTGGACTTCAACAAACCAGCTTTGCTGGCTGAGGAATTCTGGGAGTTGAAGTCCACAAGTGTTAAAGTTGCCAAGGTTGGAGACCCCTGGCATAGATCATGTTGTTGGACTCAAGATAACATATTATGCTTGGCAATTATGGTTAGCAAGGTTCAGTTAACTTAAACATGAGCCAGCAGTGTGCTGCAGCAGCCAAAAAAGGTAATACAATCCTTGGAATAAAGAGGCATAGAATCAAAATTATGTGTAGAACTGCTTCATAAAGCCTTAGCAAGACCACACCTGGAACACTTTTGGTCACCACATTACAAAAAAGATGTTGGAAAAATGTAAAGAAGAGATGATTAAAGGCCTGGAAACTAAAACAAGTGCAGGATTTGGAGTTGGCTAATCTAGAGGAAAAAAGGGATTAGGTGAGACACGATAGCAGTATTCCAGTACTTGACAGGCTGCCACAAAAACGAGGGGGGTCAACTTATTTTCCAAACCACCAGAGGGTAGGACAAGAAGCAATGGATGGAAACTAATCAAAGAGAGAAGCAACCTGGAATTAAGGAGGAACTTCCTAACAGAGGGGACAATTAACCAGTTCAACAGCTTGCCATCAGAAGTCGTGGGTGTTTCATCACTGGAGGTTTTTAAGAAGAGATCGGACAGCTACTTGTCTGAAATGGTATAGGATTTCCTGCTTGAGCAGGGGGTTGGACTAGAAGACCTCCAAGCCCCCCTTCCAGCTCTATTCTGATTGATTTAAAAACTGAG